>NC_090331.1:21023330-21326360 GCF_035084215.1 Heptranchias perlo
ATATCAACTCTTTGAGAAACCTAAACAGACTAGTCATAAATAATAAGACAATTACATTGAATAATCACCATCCCACCTCTCAGCTTTGTTTCAAAGCACAGTGTCATTGAATACAACATCCAGTTTTTAGGGTGATATATCGGCATCAGTCTTGAATGATTTATTTTGAATGCTTACATAAGATTATTAAAGAAAGACAGGAATACAGGTGACTGCCTGAATTTGCACTATGTTTAAAAACTTAGGTGAATAACTGGTAAGTGAACATTTCAATCAAAAGGCAAAACCTTTTCTATTTATATCCAATAAATTCATTCCTGTTCACTGAATTCTTTTAGCAGTAAGTTTCCCTATGAATATTTTATATCATTGGAGCCCAGTGTTTGCATAATGCATTTTTCTTGCTCAGGTCTGTGGCAGTAGTAGATTTTCTTTTACTTTTCAAGACTGCAGCAACTGAATTTTTTTTTAAAGCGTTTACTATGATTTTTAATATGACCATTTGCTAGGTAAGTACATAATTCTGACATAGGGCAAACAAAGTTTTGCACTTTTCCAATAGACTATCTGAATCCAAATATGAGCTGCAATTGTAGTGCTTATTATTATGTGCCCTGCTTATATATATAAAGTTTATACTGTAACTGCAAACCTGCATTTGTTATGCAACAACTTGCATTTATATAGCATCCATCATGTAGAACACCTCAGCAATTTACAAGAGGCAGAGAGGAATGCTGAGCTGGAGATAAGAAAAAGTAAGGGGGAAGGAAGACTGCATGGCAAAGAGACAGATTTTTAAGAGGCTTTAGAAATGAAAGAGAGAGCTAGCACTTGGTTTTAAGAATCCATAGCTGTTGCACTTCAAAGAAAATCAATAGGAGCGCAAAGAATTGAAGGTAACCCTTTGACATGGGTCTGTAATTGGTTGGGAGGTAGGAGTGAGAGAAAGTAAGGATAAAGGGAACATTCTCTGATTGGCAGGACATGACAGGTGGTGTTCCCCAGGGATCTGTACTGGGGCCTCAGTTTTTCACCATATATATTAATGACTTGGATGAAGAAATAGAGAAGCAAGCACTATCTCACGCAAAGGATAATGGAAATCTGGAATTCACTCCCCCAAAAGGCTGTGGATGGTGGGCTAATTGAAATTTTCAAGACTGAGATCAATAGATTTTTGCTAGATAAGGGTATCAAGGGATGTTGAGCAAAGGCAGGTAAATGGAGTTGAGGTACAGATCAGCCATGATCTAATTAAATAGTGGAACAGGCTCAAGGGGCTGAATAGCCTATTCCTGTTCCTATAAATATAAACTGTAATCAGAGTACAAGCTTCCATCTTGTGGTCTTAGCGCAGAACTGGACTGCAAACTAACATCAGATAGGGAATAAACAGAAAATGTAAAGAGTATATTTGGTGGCTAATTCACTACTTTGTCATGAGCATCATGGTGTCCCATGGTGTCCCTATTTACAACTGTGCTGCATTACAGTGTGTCACACATTATAATCTTTATCAGAGCATCTTGAGGTGATTAGGAGTGTAAGGTTAAGAAAGTCAGAGGGTAGGTTGGCTTGCAGAGTGGCAATCACTGGGACCAGCTTGCCCAACTTCCATTTCAGATAAGAAGTGGAATGTAATCAGGGTGGGGACCTTAAAAGATGAGAAAATAAACTTTGAAATCGGGCATACATAAATAATAATGTAATATTGGACAGTGGGCAATCTTCAATACCCTTGATGGATGAAACTGGGTTTGTGGTCCTTAGGCAAACTTGGCATGTGCCCTGTAGGGGTGTCAGCCATGGCTCAGTGGTAGCACTCTCCCATCTGAGTCAGAAGGTTGTGGGTTCAAGCCCCACTCCAAAGACTGAGCACATAATCCAGGCTGATGAGACATTAAACTGAGGCCCTGTCTACCCTCTCAGGTGGATGTAAAACATCCCATACCACTGTTTTTCAAAGAAGAGCAGAGGAGTTATCCCCGGTGTCTTGGCCAATATTTAATCCTCAACCAACATCACTAAAAAAGGTTATCTGGTCATTATCACATTGCTGTTTGTGGAAGCTTGTTGTGTGCAAATTGGCAGCTGCATTTCCTACACTGCAACAGTAACTACACTTCAAAAGTACTTCATTGGTTGTAAAGTGCTGCGGGATGTCCTGAGGTTGTGAGATGTGCTATATAAATGCTAGTCTTTTTTTTTCTTTTTAATGCCAACCTAACTGTAAATGCACAGATTCACTTGCATTCATCCATTCTGTCTTGCAAGTGAGTAATGACTACTTGTTTGCTCATTTAGATACATTCTACTCTCCTAAAGGCTGCCTGTCAACTAAAAGAGAATTGGAACTAGCCATGCTTTCTGCACAAAAGCCACAAATACAATTCCCCCTACATCTTATTACGGTTCCTTTGGACAAACCCTTGGGTTATTTTAACAAAATTCATGGCATGTAGTGCGAATCAATGATATGATCCTCTGGATGATAAAAAGAGATAGTATATCCTTAGGTATAATTTGAGTCCACTTCAGCTACATTGACAGCCCTCTTCCCTTTATAAAATCATTGCAAGTGGCTGATTAAATCAGCCTTCTGGTTTCACCATATGAAAGGAAAAATCTTGTCCTTAAGTGGGGGTTTGTTCGGAGGAGTGTTAAAAATGCAAAATCACTGATCCGTTGGAAGCAAAAAGCTTTCAGACTGGCTGTTGCACAGATGTTTTTGGTAGGCCCAAACTATCAAAGGTCTACTCTTATTTTTCATGCTGTATCACCTCTGGAAATGGATTGGCGTGAAGTGGCAAGTACTGTTCATTTACGATGGCTAAAGAAGGCATTTCATTTATTTTTACATTTCTGACGTTAGGCCCACAAAAAAGTTTTCATTTTAAGCTTGAAACACTTGTTTATGAAACCAATGCAAACTATTGAATTATAATAGTCAAAAAATATTTAATTTGAAACCAAAAAAAATGTCATCCGAATTTAAAATTACCTTTGAACATGTATATTCTTGCAAGGTTCTCATCACATATAGGTGATGAAACTATCCAAAGTAAAAATAGCGAGAGTCCCTCAAAATGAAGCACTGCCCAGGTTTATGTTAACATAAAGAGTCCATCAAATTCACTCTTTCCACAGACCACACACAATTTGCCCATCCTAGGCTTTAACCAACCTGTTTTCCCTCTGGAATTCCCTCCCTAAACTTCTCCGCCTCTCAACCTCTCTCTCCTTCTTTAAGACGCTCCTTATAACCTACCTCCTCACCTGTCCTAATATCTCCTTTTGTGGCTCGGTGTCAAATTTTGTTCGATAACGCTCCTGTGAAGCACCTTGGGACATTTCACGATGTTAAAGACGCTATATAAATGCAAATTGTTGTTGTTTAATCTATGTGCTTGCATAGCTTTTCATTTACTAATTCTGTTTTACAAATGATTTTTCTGATAACTAATTTACTTATTTGTATGCATTCTCTGCCTTTTTCCATTCTGCTAAATGATTAACTGTCAACTGAAAGAAAACTGAGTTCAGACATTTTTCTGCTCCCTTCCTCCAAATAAAGGGAATAGGTCAAAGGGTATATTTGACTGAGGTAAAATGACCACACAGCAGCTGAACTGAAAGTGGTCCTTACTCTCAATGGTGCATTGTACCTCCATCAGTAATTTTGAGCTGAGGATCACAATGGGACATTTGGCAGGACCAATAATGGAACAGAGAGATACAGAAATCAGAGGCTGCTGTAACCAGGATCAGCTGCTCTTTTCTTAGACTGTTTATTTATCTTATATGACCAACCAATGAAAAATCTTATGAATTACATATAAAAGCTGATTTAATCAAAAATAATCAATTAAGTAACTTTTGCGAACTGAAAGAATTTCCCTTGTACTTTTCAAAACATACACTATGGACCAGCTGGAGTAGTATAAAAGATTTTTTTTAAGTTACATGGGATACATTAGCCCTGCCCTCTGACTTAAAAAATGTTCCTTTCAAAAAGTGTAACACATTCCAGGTCAGATCTCAATACAAGTACTACGGCCGTGAAATTTCTCTGGATGGAAGCATTCATCTGTTATTTAATGTGCTCCAAACATTAGAGCGTTTGTAACCATTTTAATATAAAAGTATTAACTTGCATCTATGTAGTGTCTTTAATGTAGAAAATTGGCCGAAGTTGCTTCACAGTGCAGTAAGGAATAAAGTGGACACTGTGCCAAAGAAGGAGGTATTGGAAGGTCTGACCAAAAGCTTGGTCAAAGCAGTGGGTTTTCTGGAAGGTTTTAAATGAGAGGGAGGTGGAGAGGGAGAGGGGGTTAGAGAGGGAATTCCAGAGCATGGGGTTAGGCAGCTGTCAATGGGGGGGGAGAGGGGGCAAGAGGAAAGGCTGGAGTCAAAGGATTGGAGAGTTTGGGGGGGTTGGGGGAGGTTTAGAACTGCTGGAAGTTAGAGTCAGGGAGGGGAAAGTCCACGGATAGATTTAAACATAAGGATTACAATTTGAGCTGTTGGAGGACTGGGAGCCAATTTATGACAGCAGGATGGGCAAGTGGGACTTGGTGATGAATAGGATACGAGCAACAAATATTTGGATGAGCTGAGGTTTACGGAGGATGAGAGGATGGGAGCATTGGAGTAATCAAATCAGGAGGCCACAACGTGTTTCAGAGGCAGATGGGCAATGTCACGGGGGTGGAGTGTTGACGGTCTTTGTGATGGAGAGGATATTGCACCACAGTCACAGAAAATGTTGTTTGTGACTTTGGTTAGGGTTGCTTCAATGCTGAGAGGAGTAGAATCCTGATTGGAAGGATTCAAGCAGGGATTTGCAGAACAGCTGGACACAGATCTTGTAAACATTCAAGGCTTTCGAGAGGAAAGGGAGGTTGGGGATGGGGTGGTAGTTTGTAACAACTAGTTTGAGGAGGTGGCTGATGATGGTGGTTTTGAAAGACAAGGGGACAGTGCCTGAGGAGAGGAAACTATTTACGATGTTAGCTAGCATGGGGGCCAGGGAGGGAGGTTGACTGATCAGCAATTTAGTGGAAATGGGATTGAGAGGGCTAGAGGTCAGAATGGTTGTAGCGATGAGCTCGGAGAAGGTTTGAGGGGGGATTGGGGAGAAATTGTTGAGATGGGGGTTCAGAGCTAGGGAAGGGAAGTCTCGGGGAGGCTTGGCTTGTGCTAAAATAGCAAAGAAAGAATTTTCAGATTAGTGTTAAATTTTCATCAGGATGCTGTCCCACAGTGTAATTTCACAGCATCTTCAGTTGAGAGCTGGTGCTACTGCAGCACAAAACACCCCCAAATTCAGATAAATTTAATAAATAACTAAACAGACTGATATCTCAGGCAGAATAAGGGGCCAGCAAGTGATACTCCTTGTTTGTGTAGACACTGACAAATAACTTTGGATCTTTACTTTCTATTCTGCTCTCTGTGTTCGATCTTCTGTGTTTGAGCTTGCATAAAAAAATGTCTGTTTTCATGGAGCAAGGGATCTGGTTCTGTGCAGCTATCTCATTAGATTGGATTGAGTGTGGTAGCAGTGCAAGCAGAAATGCATGTTTTGTGTCCTAGTTCCCTAAAGGGATTTTAACTCCCCGCTTGGCAAAACCGGCCGGGTTGCGGTGGTGGGGGGCAGGGTGCAGTTAAATATGAGAGCGCTGTTACCCCCCCTGATCTGGCTGCTTTCTCGCTGTGTCCCAATCTTAACCTGCTCTTTCCAGCATGCAAGTGGGGCATCCACAGGAAGGAAGCAGAATCCTTCTTTAAATTTGCAGATCAGGTCCCGATGATGTCATCGGGACCCAACTCCAATATTAGTCAGAGGTCTGAGCAGGAGAACAGCGATGGCTTCCCTGTCAGGCCAGACCTGCCAGGAGTGGATTGTGGGCCAGTAGAGGCCCAGGCAGGTAAGTAATTAAATTCAATGTTAGGTTTCCTTGGGGGCCAGAAGGAACAGGAGTACTCCACCGGGCATCACAAGGAAGCTTTGGGCCTCCCTTGCCCCCTTGGGACTCCCCACCACTCCCCCGATCATGTCCAGAGCCCCCCCTTGCTGCCTACCTGGATCTCCGGCTGTGGCCTCCTGCCACCGAATTCCCGCTCCCGCCTGCCAGCCAGGTATCAGCCTCCATACCCACACCCATCCCCCTTCAAAATCAAGACCAAAAGCTTTTGCATTATAATTGCAATGGGATAGAACTGACATTTTTTCCCCACAGGTTTACCATTGATATGAGCACCTACAAATCAAGCATGCTGAAAGGTATTTAGCATTTTATTGCTTATTAGCATCTTGGTTGGCTTGTACATCTTTTACTTAAGTTGATACTTAGCCTCTAAAATAAGGCTGTTGAATAAATTTTAAGTTTAGTTTTCAACAGTGGCTCTGCACACCTTACATGCTTGTTCTCTTCACTTCCCTTATATAACTGTGACCCTTTAATCCGTGTGATACAGTGTAGGATTTCTAAATGTATTATTTCTGCTCATGCTAACAGCACCAAGGTAAAATGCATGCCAGTCTACATTTACTTGCAGGGAAAATAGATAATGAAACAAACCAGAATTGTGTTTGTTAAAGACACAGACTTTGCTGGGACTCTATGGGGTCTGAATATTTAATAGCAGTAAGCCACCATTCATCATTTAATGTGCTTTAAACTCTAAACACTAGAGGTTTGCAGAAAATTCTTATAGCATCTACCCCACTCCCCCGAACCAAGTTCAACCCACGCAGTTTCTGAAATGTGCTGACAGGAAATATTGTCCATAAACCAAGAATGACCATATGTGAACTGGGTTATTTTATATATTTATTAAAAACGGGCTTGAATGCATTTCGTCTGGCTGAAAGAAGTTGAGCCAAGTCAAACTCTAAACTGTTTTCCCTCCATTGAGGTTCACCAGCGAAAACAAGGCACTAATAAACACAAACATCAAAGGTTTTGTGCTGTAGGAGTTCTATATGCTTTGAAAGCAAAAAGGTTGTTCTGGGCAATGTATTTAGTGATGGATCTTATCAGACAAAAAGTATTTCTCTGTACAATTCTTATCAGCGTTGTTGCATTACATTTCTGATCCTATTAATGCCAATATCTATGGTTCAGCTGACCTCAGTGCCAACAGCTATATTCTGATAGTGGGGTCATGTCACTAGAATACGACTGTCATTTCTGGTGGACTGGGAACAGCTTATTAATATTCCTAAAGTATTGCTTAGGAATTTTGAGGTTTAAATGACAATTAATATCCAGAATTACAAAAATAATGGATTCTGTGGGAAGGACTTTGACAAAAATACGCAAACCAGTGAATCCATATAACACCAGTCTGCAGAACTGAGGTTATCTGCTTTGGCTGCGTCAACTCCCCCCGCCCCCCCAGCAGCCCCCATCCTCGTCCCAGACTCAACAGCATTCTGTAGCTTCTCCCCCAGTTCTGCCCTGCCCTGGGTTGATCAGGCTCCTTTGCCCCATGAGATTCACCTCTTTGCTACCTCTTTTCCCTCCCAACACAGCTCCTGACTTCTCATCTCCTTGGCTCAATGCAAATGGTTCCCTTTCCACAGAAATCATTCTCTCTGCTCATCCACATCCCCAAATGCATTGATTTCAAAATTCCTTGTCCTTACTTACAAACCTCTTCATGGTTTCACCCCACCTTTGCCTCTGCAACCTCCTCTAATCCTATGTCCCAATTCCCAGAATCCAATCTTCCAAATCTCACATACTGCCCTTCTACTCTTCCGTTTGCTCTTCCAATGGTGGCAGAGTTTTCAGTGATCTTGGTCCTATGTACTAGAATTCTCTTTCTAAACCCTTCAGTCTTGTTATATATCTTCCTGCCTTCAAAACCCTTTTTATAGGTAACTCTTTGACCAATTCTTCAATCACTTCTCTTATCTCTTCTAATTGGTTGACTCCTACTTATCCTTTAGTTATACTAAAGTCACCAGACAATTTTTTTTTTCATTCATGCGATGTGGCGTCGTTGGCAAGGCCAGCATTTATTGCCCATCCCTAATTGCTCTTGAGAAGGTGGTGGTGAGCCGCCTTCTTGAATCGCTGCAGTCCATGTGGTGACGGTTCTCCTACAGTGCTGTTAGGTAGGGAGTTCTAGGATTTTGACCCAGCGATGATGAAGGAATGGCGATATATTTCCAAGTCAGGATGGTGTGTCGCTTGGAGGTGAACATGCAGGTGGTCGTGTTCCTATGCACTTGCTGCTCTTGTCCTTCTAGGTGGTAGAGGTCTCGGGTTTGGCAGGTGCTGTCGAAGACGCCTTGGCGAGTTGCTGCAGCGCATCTTGTAGATGGTACACACTGCAGCCATGATGCGCCGGTGGTGGAGGGATTGAATGTTTATGGTGGTGGACGGGGTGCCAATCAAGCAGGCTGCTTTGTCCTGGATGGTATCGAGCTTCTTGAGTGTTGTTGGAGCTGTACTCATCCAGGAAAGTGGAGAATATTCCATTGCACTCCTGACTTGTGCCTTGAAGATGGTGGAAAGGCTTTGGGAAGTTAGGAGGTGAGTGTCTTGATGCAGAATACCCAGCCTCTGACCTGCTCTTGTAGCCACAGTATTTATATGGCTGGTCCAGTTAAGTTTCTGGTCAATGGTGACCCCCAGGATGTTGATGGTGGGGGATTCGGCGATGGTAATGCCGTTGAATGTCAAGGGGAGGTGGTTTGACTCTCTCTTGTTGGAGATGGTCATTGCCCAGCACTTGTCTGCCACGAATGTTGCTTGGCACTGATCAGCCCAAACCTGGATGTTGTCCAGGTCTCGCTGCATGCGGGCACGGACTGCTTCATTATCTGAGGGGTTGCAAATGGAACTGGACACTGTGCAATCATCAGCAAACATCCCCACTTCTGACCTTATGATGGAGGGAAGGTCATTGATGAAGCAGCTGAAGATGGTTGGGCCTAGGACACTGCCCTGAGGAACTCCTGCAGTGATGTTCTGGGGCTAAGGTGATGGGCCTCCAACAACCACCACTATCTTCATTGTGCTAGGTATGACTCCAAGCACTGGAGAGTTTTCCCCCTGATTCCCATTGACTTCAATTTTACTAGGGCTCCTTGATGCCACACTCGGTCAAATGCAGCCTTGATGTCAAGGGCAAATGATGAATGATGGGCAGTTGCATCTTTGACATATTAAATTTTCTCTTGAATTCTATTTTTCCAGAAGTATTTGTAGACAAATAATATTATGACTTAATGCTTTTGCACATAATTTCCATTGTAAGTTTTTGTAAAGATTTAGAGACAACTAGCACCTTTTTATTACTGTGGTGATATTTTACCCACACTATTGCTTTGTTAAATGATTTCCGTCATTTTGTAAAGAATCCCAGACAGCTATTTCCAGCATGTTTTCATGTGTTTATACATTAGAAATATATCTTCAGGATATATACCCTTGAGATAGAAAGGCCACATGTTTGTAATTTATACCAAGGAAAAACAAAGTAAATTTACTGTTTTATTCTGGAAATTCCTAAGAGATAATGTAAGTAAGATATGGTCAATTTTTGTGGCTTAAAACCTCAACAACAAGAATGTTATTTGAGCTCAGAACATTCCATGAGATGGATTAATGCCTTTTGTTTTATTATGAAATTTATTCTTTGAAGCAAAATGTTTATGTCTTAACATGCAGCATGCATGAAATATAAAACTGATTACTCAGTTAATGTACTAAACCGTTAACAAAATGCGTAGCTTTCTCTTTCACATCAAATACTTCTTTCCCTCTCAACAGTTCTTAACTCCTTTTAAAGTTTACATCCATTCAAGGTTTGATTACTACTCCTTTTATTTAGGGAGGCTTTTCTAGCATCTCCTGGACAGGATACAAGAAAAGGCTCGTTTGATAGATGGACCTTGTCTCACCTCTAGCTTCCAACTTCTCTGTCACAAACATTCTTGTCTCCATTTTATTGATATTGGAACTGCTTCCTCAAACAAGGAAAGAAATAACTTGCATTTATATAGTGCCTTTAACAACCTCAGGATATCGCAAAGCACTTTGCAGCCAATAAAATACTTTTGAAGAGTAATCACTGTTATAATGTAGGGAAATATAACAGCCAATTTGCACACCTTGTTTTCTGATTTATTCCTGGGATATGGGCAATATTGGCTAAGCTACATTTATTGCCAATCCCTAGTTACCCTGACATGGTAGTGGTGGGCCTCTTTCTTAAACCACCACAGTCCTTGTGCTTATGGTGCTCCCACAATGATGATAGGTAGTGACGTCTAGAATTTTGACCCAGCAAAATTGAAGGAATGACTATATGGCCTAGAAATTCAATGGGGCTCGCCCATTTTACAGGTGTAAAATGGGTGCCTAAATGTCCAATATGGAGGGTGGTGTGTGCGCATATGCAAATAGAAGGCCTAACGCTTGTTTAAGACCATTGCCGTCCCTGCTTGGCCTCCTTCTGATCACCTCCCCCCCCCACCCCAGGACCTACCTGAGGGCTGCTGACGGCATCACAGAGACTCTAAATCGAAGTCTGCTTTGCCGGCGAGCTGCCCAATGACAAGTGTCTGCAGCTCGCCAGTCTAATTCAAGTGAGGTCCAAACTCCAATTTCGATTGGGCCTCAGGTCTATCTGTTCCCTGCAGGTAGTAGGCTAGCGCTATCCAATTTCTTCCTGGGTACACAAATCATTCCCCCCTTCCAATTCAGTGTGTTCCCTGTAGCTCCCCCCATCCAGGCCAGCAGCTCACCATGAATATATAATGAAGATCCAATAAGTTGGCTGTGCCATTATGTGTAAGAAAGAAATTCCAGTTTCCAATATGGCAGTTAAGCTTTTTAATAAGACCTTGTATAAAACACTAGTTAGGCCACAGTTAGAGTCTACGTACAGTTCTGGTCACCACGTTACAGGAAAGATGTGATTGCACTAGACAGGGTACAGAGGAGATTTTCGAGGATGTTGCCAGGACTGAAGAATTTTAGCTATGAGGAAAGATTGAATAGGCTGGTGTTGTTTTCTTTGGAACAGAGGAGGTTAAGGGGCGATTTAATTGAGGCGTATAGATAGAGTGGATAGGAAGGACCTATTTCCCCTAGCAGCGACGTGAATAACCGGGGGCATAGATTTAAAGTAACTGGTAGAAGGATTAGAGGGGAGTTGAGGAGAAATTTTTTCACCAAGAGGGTGGTGGGGGTCTGGAACTCACTGCCTCAATAGGTGGTGGAGGCAGAAACCCTCATTGCATTTAAAAAGTACTTGGATATGCACTTGAAGTGCCGTAACCTACAAGGCTACGGACCAAGAGGTGGAAAGTGGGATTAGGCTGGATAGCTCATTTTTGGCCGGCACAGAAACGATGGGGCAAATAGCCACCTTTTGTGCCATAAATTTCTATGATTCTATGATTAAAATGACTGCTAGATTTATATGAAAACAGTTTAAGCAATATGGCAATATAATTGAAAGTAAAAATCATGACATATGTAAAAAGGAGAAGAGGGATGGATGAGTTAAAGAAGCACAAGTCAAGTAATGGGTTACTATCAATGCAAGAAAAATGAGGAGAATGGAGCATGGCATCATTTTTATTTTAGACGTTTGTTTATAAATGCACTCAACTCATTGAATGAATTGCGCTGAAACCTGTCATAACAGATCCCATCACTGAACAGTGGCACTAACTGAAGGATCCATTTTTCCAATAATAGAGCCCCGTGTGACCCTGCCTTTTGACAACATGAGAAAAAGGTTTTTGAGTAGATGACCAGGTACATGAACAACCTACTCTAATCCACTTATCTACCATAAATGTCAAACTAGGCTTTCTACATATATTTAATTCACTACATAAAGTCCTGTGTGCTTGGTTAGTAATTATATTGCTTAAATTTATCAGCAGTACAGTTTGAGTTGTCTTACGTTTGTAGCCATTTGTATATTTCAATGACAACAGTCACATGTCTAATCTCTTCTTTCTTTTGTTGCTTTTACCACTCTGTCTGCTTTGTAAGGACTTGTCCTCTCTGCCCTTATCATGTCATCAATTTCCTTGAATGGATTAGATACTGACCTTTCATCTCTAGGACCATTTAAATCTACCCCAGACTAATGGGATCAAAGTTTCCTCTGTTGGTTGACTGTAAAGGTCTTTTCATTGGTATAACTGATTTATAAGAACAATATCGTTCAATTTTTCTTTCTGGTCAGCCAGGTATCTGACATGTGGAAACCCATCGCCAACTTTGAGTTTCCAATTCAAGCTACTGAGAAATGTACAGCTACCGATAGAGCTTGCCCAATATGCAGTGCACTCTCTCCAAATAATGACACAACCTACTTATCTAGTCTAGAGAGTTCAGGTACTGGTTGGCAGAACCCAACTTTACAGCTCTAAAGTCTCTACAGGAGTACTGCTAGAGAATAAAACAGTTTATCAGATCTGGATATTGGTACACTAATGTAGCTCAGGCCATCCTACTCATTTGGGTTTTGGCCTGCAAGGTTACCTGGAGCTGAGTGGGAAGAATCACAGGCCCCAGTGATGAGTCTACCCTTATAGTTTCCATTAGTGGGCCAAGCTGGCAGGTTGCCCATCAACAGTGCTCTGGATTATTGTGGATGTGTCTTGGCTCAGGTAACAGAATAACAAGGCTCCCATGAAGGGTGACTTGGTTCCAAACTTGCATTGTCAAGCTTGACTCCAAAGAGATCTCACCTGTCTTCTCAGCCAAGGAGGACAATTGGTTGTGAGACAACTGATGAGCGCAGGTTTGAACTTTGGCTAGGTGGTCAGCAGATCTTCTTCTGAGTGGCTTGATGGGCAGCTCAACTCACCATATAATGTGTAATTCAGTTACTTTACTATTGTGATGAGATTCTAATCAATGAGAGTCATCTGACTATTATTGACTATAACCCTAAAATTATGCATGGGTTACGACCATATGAACATTTAATGCATTTGTCTAAAATTGCTCTCTCTGCTATTTTAAGGAGGAGTTGGTCCATTTAACGTAAAATACACCAGTATCCTACAGTGTAATTCCAGGTCCTATGTATGTTCTACTCATTGGTGCTAAGAAAACTAGATTGTATATAACTTGTAGATTTTATTTAGCATTGTTTAGCTGTGGGAGAAATAATTGTTATAAAACAAGAAAATGTGATAGGCCCTCCGATGATGCAGAAATATCACTATTTTTGTAACAGATGGAAGCATTGTTAAAATTCATAAACATATATTCAGTTCATATAGTACAGGCAAGTTTTTTAAGCATGAAAGGAAAAAGAACAACACAAATATTTGTCATTCAATTTCAGATCAAATCACTGTCTAGTCTACCATAAATGCACTGTCCATTTACAAAGTGCTCTCTTTGAAATCTTCCCTCGTTGCTCACTTTCTTCCTTATTGCTTACCCAGTAATAGCACGTTGGAGAAGGTTGCTTATGCCCGCAGGTTGTTTTTTTTAAACTGTGGCATGTAATGGAATCATAAAGGACATGCATTAGGAGCACTATGGAACTGCAATGTCTATGACCTGCTATTTGGGGCCATATAATTCCAATTCATTTTACAATGCATTTGAGTGCAAATGCTTCTTCACTTTCAAGATTTATTGATATCGTGTCCCACAGTCTCAAATGAACCAAAAGATTTCTGGAATGAACAGTTCATAGATATTGTTCAATAACTGCAGAGGGCAGTTTTTAATGCATTTACTATAAGAGCAATATACCGTGAACTGAGCACACCTTCAGGCAAAGTAGATAATACGTATGTAATTCCCGTTAGATACTGCGCCAGATAGCAGAAACCATCGATAAATCTTCAGATCCCTAAATCCGATTCTGATGGCTTATAAACAAAAATGTGGCAACTGTCTCTAACCTAAAGTAATGTTGTTTATAGTAAGTCAAAGGATATATTTTATAATAAAGTTATACTATGTAATACACAATAATATATAATGATGAAGGGAACGTTTATACCACTGAGAGGTGCAGAACATTTTGAGGGGGGAAGGGGAACAGCCAGAAGTTATGTTCCATGTGGGAATCAAATGACAAAGTAAGGAAAGGAGTCTTGTCCTGCCGTCAGAGTTTCAGGAGCTGGGAAGGAAGTTAAAAAGCAGGTCCTCAAAGGTAGTAATCTCTCGATTACTCCCAGTGCCACGTGCTAGTGAATATAGGAATAGTAGGATAAGACTAATAGTGGCTGGAGAAATAGTGCAGCAGGGAGGGCTTCAAATTCCTGGGGCATTGGGACCAGTTCTGGGGCAGGAGGGATCTGTTCAAGATGGACGGATTGCACATGAACAGAGCTGGGACCAATGTCCTTGAGGGAAGTTAACTAGTGCTGTGGGGGAGGGTTTGAACTAATTTGGCAGGGGATGGGCACCAGGATGAAACATTAGAGAGGAGAAATAAGGTGCACTAAGGAATCAAAGGGACAAATAGCACGAGAGTAAAGAAGAGTTCAGAAGTAGGAGGAATCAGATAGGGGGCAAATGCGAGGCAGACTAAGGTGAGTTTGGAGTGCATGTGTGCAAATCCACGTAACATGATAAATAAGGTTGGTGAGCTGCAGGCTCAAGTCGTCAAATGGGACTATGACATAGTGGCAATAACAGAGTCCTGGCTCAAAGAAGGGGAGGAATGGGTACTTAATATTCCTGGCTACAAGCTATTCAGGAAAGAATTGAAGGATGGAAAGGCAAGGGTGGGGGTGGGGGTGTGTGGCAGTATTGAAACTATTATAGCACTGGAAAGGGATGATATAGTTGAGGGGTCAAAGACAGAATCTATTTGGTTAGAATTAAGGAACAATACAGGAGCTATTACGCTACTGGGTGTGTACTATAGGCCACCAAATAGTGAGAAGGAGATGGAGGAGCAAATTTGCAGGCAAGTTACAGAAAGATGCAAGAACTATAGAGTAGTGATAATGGGGAACTTCAATTATTCCAATATAGACTGGGATAGTAAAGGTGTAAAGGGCAAAGAGGGGAGGAATTCCTGAAATGTGTACAAGAGAACTTTCTGGAACAGTGTGTTTCCAGTCCAACAGTGCTGGATTTAGTTCTGGGGAATGAAGTGGGGCATGTTTTGGTGGGGGAGCATTTGGGGAACAGTGACCATAATATCATTAGGTTTAGAATAGTTATGGAAAAGGACAAGGAACAATCTAATGTGAAAATACTTAACTGGAGAAGGACTAATTTCAGTGAGTTAAAAAGGGATCTTGTCCAGGTGGATTGGAATCAAAAATTGGCAGGCAGAACAATAATTGAACAATGGAAGGCCTTCAAGGAGGAGTTGGTTTGGGTACAGAGTAGGCATATTCTTATGAGGGGGAAATGAAAGGCATCCAAAGCTAAAGCTCCTGGATGATGAGAGATATGGAGATTAAAATGAAACAGAAAAAGGAGGCTAATGACGAATGTAAGGTTCATTATAAAGTAGAGAACCAAGCTGAATACAGAAAGTACAGAGGCGATCTAAAAAGGGAATAAGAGGGGCGAAGAGACAGTATGAGAATAGATTAGCGGCTAGCATAAAAGGGAACCTAAAAGTCTTTTATAAACATATAAATAGTAAAAGGGTAGTCAAAGGAAGCATGGGACTGATTAGGGACAAAAAAGGAAATCTTCTTGTGGAGGCAGAGGGCACGGCTGAGGCACTAAATGAATACTTCACATCAGTCTTCACTAGAGAAGAGGATGCTGCCATTGTAGCAGTAAAGGAGGAGGTAGTAGCGATATTGGATAGGATAAAAATAGATGAAGAGGAGGTACTTAAAAGATTGGCAGTACTCAAAGTAGAAAAGTCTCCCAGTCAGGTGGGATGCATCCTAGGTTACTGATGGAAGTAAGGGTGGAAATTGCAGAGGCTCTGGCCACAATCTTCTAATTCTCCTTAGATATGGGGATGGTGCCTGAAGACTGGAGGATTGCAAATGTTAGACCCCTGTTTAAAAAAGGTGAGAGGGATAAAGCCAACAATTACAGGCCAGTCAGCCTAACGTCAGTGGTGGGGAAACTTTTAGAGATAATAATCCAGGACAAAATAAATTGGAACTTGGAAAAGTATGGGCTAATAAATGAAAGTCATCATGGATTTGTTAAAGGAAAATCATGTTTGACTAACTTAATCGAGCTCTTTAATGATGTAATAGAGAGGGTTGATAAGGGTAGTGCGGTTGATGTTGTGTATATGGACTTTCAAAAGGCATTTGATAAAGTGCCACATAATAGACTTATTAGCAAAATTAAAACCCATGGGATTAAAGGGACAGTGGCAGCATGGATACAAAATTGGCGAGGAGACAGAAAGTGGTGAATGGTTGTTTTTCAGACTGGAGGGAAGTATACAATGGTGTTCCCCAGGGGTTAGTATTAGGACTACTGCTCTTTTTGACATATATTAATGACCTGGACTTGGGTATAGAGGGTATAATTTCAAAGTTTGCAGATGACACTAAACTCTGAAATGTAAACAATGTGGAGGAAAGTAACAGACTTCAGGAGGATATAGACATACCGGTGAAATGAGCAGACACATGGCAGGTGAAAATTTAACGCAGATAAGTGTGAAGTGCTACTTTGGTAGGAACAATGAGGAGAGGCAATATAAACTAAATGGTACAATTTTAAAGGGGTTGCAGGAACAGAGAGACCTGGGGTGCACATACACAAATCAAGGGATTTGGGGATAGGGCGAGAAAGTGGAGTTGAGGTAGAAGATCAGCCATGATCTTATTGAATGGCGGAGCAGGCTTGAGGGGCCATGTGGCCTACTCCTGCTCCTATTTCTTAAGTTCTTATGTCCTTTCTTTGGTGGCAGGACAAGTTGAGAAGGCTGTTAAAAAAGCATATAGGATCCTGTGCTTTATTAATAGAGGCATAGAGGACAAAAGCAAGGAAGTTATGCTAAACCTCTATAAAGCACTGGTTAGACCTCAGCTGGAGTACTGTGTTCAATTCTGGGCACCACACTTGAAGAAGGATGTCAAGGCCTTAGAGAGGTAACTAGAATGGTGCCAGGGATGAGGGACTTCTGTTATGTGGAGAGAATGGAGAAGCTGGAGTTGTTCTCCTTAGAACAGAGACGTTTAAGGGGAGATTTGATAGAGGTGTTCAAAATCATGAACATTTTGACAGTAAATAAAAAGAAAATGTTTCCAGTAGCAGAAGGGTCAGTAACCAGACCACACAGATTGAAGGTGATTGGCAAAAGAGCCAGAGGCGACACAAGGAAACATTTTTTTTAAGCAGCGAGCTGCAATGATCTGGAATGCACTGCCTGAAAGGGTGGTGGAAGCAGATTCAATAGTAACTTTCAAAAGGGAATTGGATAAATACTTGAAGGGAAAAATTTTACAAGGCTATGGGAAAAAAGCTGTAGAATGGGACTAATTGGATAGCTCTTTCAAAGAGCCGGCACAGGCATGATGGGCTAAATGGCCTCCTCCTGTGCTGTACCTGCTATGATACAAAGATTATATACTCAAGTTTTTGGGACTTGAAACCTTCTGAGTCAGACGTGCTACCATTTGAACAAAACTGACACTTGCAAAGCTACAAAAGTGCAAACCCTATAAGGATATGCTGCGCTCTAAGTGGGCATGTTGTGAGGTTAATTGCTGTTACTGTGGGAAATTTGGCAGTTGCTTGTAAATCCCTGGATATTCCCTTTGATGAGAAGTCAAGTTATCTTGATAAGCTGAAGTCAGCAGCAAATGGCATGCTATATACTTCCTCTCTTTATTTTTAAAATTGTTGCTTTTTAATGAAGAGAATATTTGAACCAATCAGGTGCAAGTGTGATAGACGTGCATGTAGCGCTTTCAAGTGTTATGGATGTGTGAGATGCAAGACTTTACAACATTCACCTGAACTCATACACATCTTTCTCTCTCTCGCTCTATCTTTCTCTCTCTATCTCTCTCTTTCTCTCTGTCTGTCTCTCTCTTTCTCACGCTCTCTCTCACCCACTCGCTTTCCCATTCTGTCTTTTATGCTTTGATTCTCCCCACCGTTTACCTCAACTGGCAAGATGAGATGTCAGGTACCAAGTTATATGAGTACTTCGCCCCCTCTATTTACCTGTACATCTACAGGTACAATAAGGGTGGAAATTGCAGAGGTACTGGCCATAATCTTCCAAACATCCGTAGATACGGGGTGGTGCCAGAGGACTGGGGAATTGCAAATGTTACACCCTTGTTTGAAAAAGGGTGTAAGGATAAACCCAACAGAATTAACAGTCACTTGGATGAGGGTTGATTGATTAGAGAAAGTCAGCTCAGATTTGTTAAAGGCAAATCGTGTTTAACTAACCTGATAGAGTTTTTTGATGAGGTAACAGAGTGGGGAGATGAGGGCAATGCAGTTGATGTGGCATATATGGACTTTCAAAAGGCGTTTGATAAAGTGCCGCACGGTAGGCTTATCATCAAGATTGCGGCCCATGGAATAAAGGGGGCAGTAGCAACATGGATACAGAATTGGCTAAGGGACAGGAAACAGAGAGTAGTGGTGAACGGTTGTTTTTTGGACTGGAGGGAGATGTAAAGTGGTGTTCCCCAGGAATCAGTGCTGGGACCACTGCTTTTCTTGATATATATTGATGTCTTGGTCTTGGGTGTACAGGGCACAATTTCAATATTTGCAGATGATACAAAACTTGGAAGGGTAGTAAACAGTGATGAGGATAGTGATAGACTTCAAGAGGATATAGACAGGCTGGTGGCATGGGCGGAAACGTGGCAGATGAAATTTAACGCTGAAAAATGTGAAGTGTTACACTTTGGTAGGAAGAACGAGGTGGGGCAATATAAACTAGAGGGTACAACTCTAAAAGGGGTGCAGGAACAGAGAAATATGGACGTATATGTGCATAAATCGTTGATGATGGCAGGGCAGCTGGAGAAAGTAGTTAAAAAAGCATACGGGATCCTGGGTTTTATAAATAGAGGCATAGAGTACAAAAGTATGGAAGTCATGATGAACCTTTATAAAACACTGGTTCAGCCACAACTGGAGTATTGTGTCCAGTTCTGGGCACCGCACTTTAGGAAAGATATGAAGGCCTTAGGGAGGGTGCAGAAGAGATTTACTAGAATGATTCCAGGGATGAGGGACTTTAGTTATGTAGATAGACTGGAAAAGCTGGGGTTGTTCTCCTTGGAACAGAGACGGTTGCGAGGAGATTTGATAGAGGTATTCAAAATCTTGAAGGGTCTAGACAGGGTAGATAGAGAGAAACTGTTCCCATTGGCAGAAGGGTCAAGGACCAGAGGACATAGATTTAAGGTGATTGGCAAAAGAACCAAAGGTGACATGAGGAAAAGCTTTTTTACACAGCGAATGGTTAGGATCTGGCGTGCACTGCCCAAGGGGGTGATGGAGGCAGATTCAATCATGGCCTTCAAAAGGGAACTGGATAAGTACTTGAAAGTAAAAAAATTGCCCGGCTACGAGGAAAGGCCGGGTGAGTGGGACCAGCTGGATTGCTCTTACATAGAGCTGGCACGGACTCGATGGACCGAATGTCCTCCTTCCATGCTGTAACGTTTCTATGATTCTATGATTCTATCTAGCTCCACCTGTTTTCCAAAAATGGGGAAAACAAAAATCTAATTTATATGCAGAAGATTAAAAGCCACTAAACATGTGATACCAAGACAATAAAATAAACTGTTTGACTCAGTGTTTTATAGACTAGTAAACCAGAGACCAATAGCAGATTATTCAGTTCTTTGGGTTTACAACATAAGAGCACCTGACTGCAAAATACAACATGTCCTTTCTTTTATGTACACGTAATATTAGTAAAATCTATGGACAACATCACAACAACCATACAGGGCTGGAGACTACTTTTTTTCCATGTATAAATGTATTTACTAGATTCTCTGTAACCTGCACAATTTTCTCTGAAAGAACTCATTTTTAGTCAGCCGCCTTAACATATCATGGAAGAGCCAGAAAAGATCATATCATCTCTGATAAACATAGACAAGGAACAATGTTTCTGATAAGCAGATTAGAGAATAATGATGGTGGCAGCAAAGTCAAATTGTACAATTGGTGCCTAGTCAGCAAAATGACAATCAATCCTTTCACTCAAATAGACTTGTTTACCTTTGATCAAATCAGGATTATATAAAGCAGGATTGAACGGCTGCACAGTGAGTCCTTAAGAAACAGATCAGTAATTGACATATTCACAACCTATGTTTCTTCTATACTATCTATAATACTGTTTTAATGCAGACAATGGTTACGTGCAGTCTTGTTGATGGTATCTTTCTGTGTTTTCCTCATGACATAGACCGCAATATAATCTGGAAATCTGTAATACTAAATGAACAAGTGAAATCCATCCTAGTCAATGTTTATTAAGAAAAACATATAACATAGACAGTGGTGGAGGCCAGAACACAGGGGTATAAATGTACAAATGAGAGTGAATAGAATTGGTATGGCTTCCCTAATTTAAACAATGCGTAGCTGAACCATACTGACCAAGAAGATCCCAGATTCAAACCCATTTGGTGTTTATGCCATTTCTCTTGGGTTTCACCGAGGTTACGACAAACAATCAAGAGAAACCTCGCAGAAATTAATGGCATATAACTTCAGGGGAGCAGGAGGGATGAGGAGAAGACTGGTTGAAAAGGAAGGGGAAATACTAACTAATTGAAGCCAATGGAGAGTAATATTGCGCAAGGTGTAAAATCGAATATGTTCCACCCAAACCCGTGGGTTTCCCGCCCAATGAGTTAGGTTAAAATTAACCCCAAAACCTCTGGAATCATTCAAGAGGCAGATAGATGCTGTGATAGGATTAGAGAGGGAGGATTGTGGTTTTCAATGGAAGATGAGCTAGATAGCTTGACTTTGTGATCTTTGTAACATGCTGTATAGTGAAGGGTGTGTTTGCCACTGATCTCAAAATGATTAACAAATAATTCCTTCACCTATACTGAATTATTTAGTGTGCGCTAAAATCTTGGAATCTGACAAAATTTTCAATGAAAGTAATTTAATTTCTCCCTTTAAGTTTCTGTTGAATTATCTCCAAGACATGCATATGCATTATTTCTAGGACAGTGCAAATTTGGCCTGCTGCATTTTGAAATCCTAACCATGTCACACACATTAAGGGTAATTCTAGCTGCAAACTACCCGGCCTACATTTGTATCACCAGTACACCCTTAATGTCAGCAATGCATACACTGGAGTGCCTGCCAGTTCTAGAGTGAATTCAGATCAATCAGGCTACTAAAATTGATCTATCCTCTGCAGAAGTGTACACCGTATCGCAGCTTTTCGCGATGAGTGATGAAAAGACATCAATGCATAATAATTCTGGAGCAAGGACTGTATAGCTCTTTAATATTTCAGCAGTCTTCAACAACACTTTCACATACTTTGCTAATATTTTTGATGCATAACTGGATGGATAGGATAGATGGCATAACAACAGGGTGCGGCAAGAACAACAGATGTTTCATTAAATTGACCTTGATGGTTGCTGGAAGCACAGAAAAACTTGAAGAAATTACCCATGGGCAAAAATCATGGATTGTTTATGCTCCAGCAGCCCTGTTTCAACAAATGATGTAAAGATGGAAAGTGAAGCAATCCAATCCGAAACTAGGGTCCTAAATCTAAACAAAGGAAACTACGAAGGTATGAGGAGTAGTTGGCTATGATAGATTGGGAAGCTTCATTAATAGGCAATGGCTAACATTTAAGGAACAAATGCATGAATTGCAACAATTATACATTCCTTTCTGGCGCAAAAACACAAAAGGAAAAGCGGCCCAACCATGGCTAACAAAAGAAATTAAGGATAGTATTAGATCCAAAGAGGAGTCATATAAAGTTGCCAGAAAAAGTAGCAAGCCTGAGGATTGGGAGCAGTTTAGAATTCAGCAAAAAAGGACCAAGAGATTGATTAAGAGGGGAAAAATAGAGTATGAGAGTAAACTTGCAAGGAACATAAAAGTGGACTGTAAAAGCTTCTACAAGTATGTAAAAAGAAAAAGATTAGTGAAAACAAATGTAAGTCCCTTACAGTCAGAAACGGGGGAATTTATAATGGGGAACAGAGAAATGGCAGAGCAATTAAACAAATACTTTGGTTCTGTCTTCACGGAAGAGGACACAAATAACTTCCCAGAAATGTTAGGGAACCAAGGGACTAGTGAGAAGGAGGAATTAAAGGAAATTATCATTAGTAAAAAAATAGTGCTGGAGAAATTAATGGGACTGAAAGCTGATAAATCCCCAGGGCCTGATAATCTGCTATCCCAGAGTACTAAAAGAGGTAGCCATGGAAATAGTGGATGCATTAGTTGTCATCTTCCAAAATTCTATAGATTCTGGAACAGTTCCTGCAGATTGGAGGGTGGCAAATGTAACCCCACTATTTAAAAAAGGAGGGAGAGAGAAAACAGGGAACTACTGAACTGTTAGCCTAACATCAGTGGTAGGAAAATGTTAAAGTCTATTATAAAGGACGTGATAACAGGACACTTAGAAAATAGCAACAGGATTAGACAAAGTCAACATGGATTAATGAAAAGGAAATCATGTTTGACCAACCTACTGGAGTTTTTTGAGGATGTAACTGGTAGAATAGAAAAGGGAGAACCAGTGGATGTGGTGTATTTGGATTTTCAGAAGGCCTTTGATAAAGTCCCACATAAGAGGTTAGTGTGCAAAATTAAAGCACATGGGATTGGGGGGAATATACTGGCATGGATTGAAAATTGGTTAACAGACAGGAAACAGAGAGTAGCAATAAATGGGTCTTTTTCAGGGTGGCAGGCGGTGACTAGTGGGGTACCGCGAGGATCAGTGCTTGGGCCCCAGCTATTCACAATATATATCAATGATTTGGATGAGGGAACCAAATATAATATTTCAAAGTTTGCTGATGACACAAAACTAGGTGAGATCGTGAGTTGTGAGGAGGATGCAAGGAGGCTTCAAGGCGATTTAGACAAGTTGAGTGAGTGGGCAAATACATGGCAGATGCAGTATAATGTGGATAAATGTGAAGTTATCCACTTCGGAAGGAAAAACAGAAAGGCAGAAATGGTGATATATTGGGGAATGTTGATGTACAATGGGACCTAGGCGTCCTTGTACACCAGTACAGAAAGCAAAATGTCGGTGCAGCAAGCAGTTAGGAAGGCAAATAGTATGTTGGCCTTCATTGCAAGATGATTTGAGTATAGGAGCAAGGATGTCTTACTGCAGTTATACAGGGTCTTGGTGAGACCACACCTGGAGTATTGTGTGCAGTTTTGGTCTCCTTACCTAAGAAAGTATATACTTGCCATAGAGGGAGTGCAGCGAAGGTTCACCTGACTGATCCCTGGGATGGCAGGACTGTCGTCTGAGGAGAGATTGGGTCGACTCGGCCCATATTCACTCGAGTTTAGAAGAATGAGAGTGGATCTCATTGAAACATATATAATTCTGACAGGGCTAGACAGACTGGATGCAGGGAGGACGTATCCCTGGCTGGGGGGTCCAGAACAAGGGGGTCACAGTCTCAGGATACGGGGTAGGACATTTAGGATTGAGATGAGGAGAAATTTCTTCACTCAGAGGGTGGTGAACCTATGGAATTCTCTACCACAGAAGGCTGTGGAGGCCAAGTCACTGAATATATTTAAGAAGGAGCTAGATAGATTTCTAGACACAAAAGGCATCAAGGGGTATGGGGAGACGGCGGGGATATGGTATTGAGATAGACGATCAGCCAGGATCATATTGAATGGCGAAGCAGGCTCAAAGGGCCAAATGGCCTACTCCTGCTCCTATTTTCTATATCTATGTTTCTATGTAAACCGGGTTCAATGATCCAGACTCTCTCGAGGTACTTTTTAATCCGTGCTTAACAATGAAGTCAGCTTCCATAGGCAGGCACATGCTCAGTGCAAACCAAAACTTGACCTTGTGTATAACATACATAGGATACAGGCCACAGGGTGAACAATGAACCCTTTTACATTGCATAGACTAGGCTTGTATTCCCTCAAGTATGGAAGATCAAGGGGTGATCTAATTGAGGTGCTTAAGATTATTAAAGGATTTGATAGGGTAAATGGAGATAAACTATTTCCTCTGTTGGAGGAGTCCAGATAAGGGGGCATAATCTTAACCGGCTGTTCAGGGGTGATATTAGGAAGCACTTCTTCATGCAAAGGGTAGTGGAAATCTGGAACTCTCTCCCCCAAAAAGCTGTTGATGTTAAGTCAATTGAAAATTTCAAAACTGAGATTGGTAGATTTTTATTAGGTAAGCGTTGTAAGGGATATGGAACCAAGGTGAGTAAATGGAGTTAAGATACTGATCAGCCATGATCTAATTGAACGGTGAAGCAGGCTTGAGGGGCTGAATGGCTTACTCCTGTACATCGAGTTATATCTAAATTACAGTACAGAAACAGACCATTCGGCCCAACTGTTCTATGCCGGTTTTTATGCTCCACACGAGACTCCTTCCTCCCTACTTCATCTAACCCTATCAGCATATTCTTCTATTCCTTTCTCCCTCTTGTGCTTATCTAGTTTCCCCTTGAATGCATCTATGCATTCAACTACTCCTTGTGGTAGCGTGTTCCATATTCTTCCCACTCGTTGGGTAAAGAAGTTTCTCCTGAATTCCCTATTGGATTTATTAGCAACTGTATTATATTGATGACCATAGACTGTTCTTATGAGTATGCATTAATAATAATAATACAGAATATTACTAAACACACCTGATCTCTCTAAAACACCACACTAACAGACCATTGGTTCAAAGTAAAACTACTAATTTGTGTTTGTTCAGAAGTAAGATTAAACTGAAGCAAGAGCAAGTCAGCATCAAAATACGGAAAGAGGCCATTCAGCTGAATCAGTGCGTGTCGGCATTTACCCTCATTGCGAGCAAATAGTTCTACTCGTATTTACCCACCCTGTTCGCCTTCAGTTTAGCTGGATTACAAAGCTTCACTTAATTCTACACCGTCTGTTCCAAGCACAAGCTCTAATGTCTCAACAGTTCTCGTCAGTAACTTTGGATCATAAATCCTTGTGCAAAGGGGTTGGAGAAAACATTTCCAGATTTTCTTTCCCTAATTGGCCTGGGTTTTTATTTGGTTTTTCACCATTCCCAGGAGATCACATGGTTTTCGGGTGGGGTGGGGAGTGTATATATTGTGATGCACATGACATCGCAGTTGTGTGAGACAGGCTGGATGGACCAGAGGGTCTTTTCCTGTCATTATCATATGTTCATATGTTTTTGTGAGAGATGGACGCTACAGAATCCCTCGTTTGTCTCCAACTCAAACAGCCACCCAGCAAAATAGGAAAACCCGGACCACAGCCCCGAAAATCTCTATCTCCTTTCCCTTTGATGCCCAAACTGGCACAAATGAAGATAGAAAAGTACCTTTATCATTAATCAAAATTGTCAATCAACATAAATTTCAAAGGCAGCCTCTCAGAATCCTGACTCAAGTAATTCACACACTTTCAAGGCAAAACAAAACTGCCACGACGAGCGAGAATCTTGTTTACATGACACCCGATGGGATAATCATTACACAAGTCTATAAAAATTGCAAATGCAACAAATTGTCAGTAAAGACAATTGACATCTCAGTAATCAATATTAATTATTTTGGTCACCTGGTTGGACTTTGCGTCTTCTAATACTTGTTAAGCCAGGGGCGTTCTTTTGGAACAATTCTTTGATCCATGTGCTACAACAAGAGAGAGGGTCATGTATCATTGAATGGCTTTGGGTCAGGCAGAATCATAAATAAATGCTGTTGGGATTTTCTGTTCTAATAAACATTTCTACATTTTCTGGAGAACCACTCAAAACCACTCCAAACAACACAGAGTTTGAGTGCTGGCAACATTGTGTGCACTTACACTCATTTAAAAAATAAAAATCACAAAGATGCTTCAACACTAAAGATCAAACCCCATGCACTAAAATTCAACCCCCCAATGCAATGAAAATCGAACTTCCCTACACAAATTCTAGCCCCCACTGCAGTAAAAATCAGACATCAATAGAGGGGTATGAGAGGTATCGCGACACATGATATTTCCTAGACACTGGGACTGGCCAGATGGACCACAATGGTCTTTCCAATCCTGTACCTGGGTACTAGGCAGCATTGTATATTTTCCATCTTCCCCCAATACAAATGAACAACGAGAACTGAAATATCACGCAGAATGCAATCAAATAAGTTGTTATACTCATGGGATAGCTACAAATTCTAAAATATAATGAGATTCCTATGATCTGAAACTGGAGGCGTCCTCAAGTCTGTCACACAGTGCTTAAATTTCTGAATATAAGGGGCAGAGTTTTAGGTTAATGACACTATGGGAGAATATTCCGCATACAGAAGAAACATTTCATGAAACCGGTGTTCTGTGCAGCCATTTTGATTTGTTAAAGAATATTGTAGTGTCAATGCAGCACCTCCAGTAATGGAGGTGTGGTCTAAATGCCAGCAACACTTCAGCTGCTTCAGTCATAAACTTGTAGAAGATTGACATGCTGGCATCATCTCTTCAAAGCTGTAATGGCTAGAAGTAGATTGTTCCCACAAGTCCTAGAGCAAGAAGTGTTTTTTTTTCTGTTGTTTTATCTACCATCGCTGAGGAGCTTTATTTGCAAAAGTAGTAAGGCTGGCAAGTGGGGCTAAGATTTGTTAAAGATTCTCACTTTCTACTTACTTTCTATTAACTTGCATCAATGTAGATCAGATGTGGTTCCCAAGCCAAGAAGCTGAGTATTTTGCAGCCAGTTCACAAGCCTTATACGTAGAGGTGGCCTGGAATTGACCGAGTTACTGTATTGACTAAGTGCTAAGTATAAAGCACCATTTCTCTAGCTGCTGTCCAATTTTGTCAATGTCTGTCTCCAGTCATTCAGACATCATGGGCTCGATTTTCAAATGAAAGTCCAGGTGCGTTGGGGACAAGGGGACAGTGAAAATCGGTAAAATCCGGAGCAGGTAAGGAACCCGGCTCCAACCCACCGCCTTCCGCGTCTCACACAGATGCATATGTGCGCGCGGGGTTCTGGAATCCAGAAGTCCCACCGGCAATTAAAGCGGGACGATATTTAAAGAAGCAAATGTACTTCACTGAGGTATTTAAGGTACTTTATTTGTTACATAGTAGGTAGTTGCAACGATTTTCAACTTACCTGGGCGGCTTTCCCACGGCTTCTGATTCATGCCTGGTTTCAGGCAAAAATAAACCAAATAAATTAAATAAAATAACATTTCACAAAGTTAGAAAAATAAATAAACCTACCTTTCAAACAATGTCACCTGCAACCCCTGCTCCAATGTCCGATGTCTCCCCACACTGATGTCTCTTCTCCGATGTCTCTTCTCTGATGCCTTCCCCCCTGATGTCTCTTCTCTGATGTCTCTTCTCCGATGTCTCACCCCCCGATGTCTCCCGATGTCTCCCCCCTCCAACGATGTCCGATGACACCCCCATCTTTGTGTCCCCCTCCATCTTTGTCCCCCCCCCCCGATCTTTGTGCCCCCCCATTCTCTGTTCCAGTGCCCGACGATGTCTCTCTCTCTCTCTCTCTCTTTCTCCCCCCGCCCCCCACCCCCAACATCGGCGTTGCAGCTCCTGTCGCCAGCCTGTCAATCAGGCTCGCTGCCGGGCACAAAACCCGGAAACAAGATCGGAAGCATCAATTACCTTGCGACCGCATGGGAAAAGGTAACTTTTTTAAATTCGGGTTTGCCACACGCTCATTGACCCCCCTCCCACTGCCATCCCACCACCCTTTTAAAATTGAGCCCCATATGTCTTTTTACAGAATGTTACTGGTTTCTAGAATATTCTAAAGGGAGTGGATTTTTAGTTTTATTTAAGTGCAAGAGTAATACTGGGTAGCCAGTGGTAAAACACAACCTACAAGAATCAAATAACATGAAGAGCCAAAGCTATTTTGTTTAGGGGCAGGTATTGATACAAAATTTCTTAACCTATGAAGACAAACCCTGAATGCCACACCCTTCAGCAATATTTGTGAGGGCCAACTCGGGATTATACATCAAAGATTTCATATGCCACAAGTTCTGCAAATTTCACCCCCTCTATAACAAATGGCTGCTGAAGGGGTTGTGCCCAGAACCACACTTGTTTATATGGCATTTACCCAGACTGTATGGCAATCCAGGAAACCATAAAGCCAGCAAGCCATACTTACCGACCTTACCAGCTGGAGAGTAAAGGCTCCCCACAACAAGTAGGCTAGTAAAACTCTCATTACTAGCTGCAGGATTATGCTTTGCTCCCACAACAAACAAATAACTAACACACATGTGGGACTTTTCCCAATCTGAATGAGTGATGCTTGGCTTCCGCCTGCAATTGGAGAAAATCCACCGTCCCACTGCTAAATTGGTATGCTTTGTGCCCGCTTTACACCTGGAAAATGGGCACACGCATACCAATTTCTAGCCTCCTGTCTGCTTCCTTTCTACTTGATCAGAAAAGTAATTTTGACTCCCTTTATTGGACAGCAGTTTGGGTATGGCTTGCTGGCTATGTGGTCTCCTGGATTGCCATAGAGGCTGGGTAAATGCCATTTAAGTATTCCTGTCTCAATGGTTTTACACTTTGTTTTGCATCATTTTAACTCTGTGCAAGTTCCTATTTGGATATAGCAATGAACAGTCATCATCTTCACACCACTGCCTTGGTCTACCACAGTGCTCAGGAGGATTTCCCAAATTTCTATCCATCCCAGGTCCTGAATGATTATGTAATTAACAACAATCATTGGCAGGAACACGGCCGATTTAACTACCTCTTTACCACTTCACCACTTCAGCTGCCCTCTTGGTGATGGAGGAACCATTGTGTGATCGTCATGATCGCCATTTTGTCCTGCTGCCTCTTACAAATTCTGCAGACTTCACTGGCACCAAATGCACTTTTGTAACAACTTGAGGGTAGAATGTTCGATAGGACTTGTATTGGATGCTTTATTACAGCAGATGGTAGCATCTCTATCACCCACACATTTCATGTTCCATTCATGGTTGATAACAAAAAAAATTAAATATTGAAATATCCAATGCAGCTACTTTCATTTGTAACATATATTATAGATATTTCTATTGTTTTTTTAAACAAGACCTTCTATGCATGGCTGAAGTCCAATTCTGCTGAGGGCAGGACTCCAGATTGCAATCATGGCAGCAGGTTCTCAGAAATGGCAGGAATTAGATCAGGTTGCACTAGCAGAAGAAAAGATCCCATCAATTAAGAATAGGAGTAATTTTAGCTTGCAATACCAATATTTTGCAACAGACATGTTAAAGCTGACCTTGTATATAATCCAGGTGTGAAGGCGTCTGAAGTAATCCGTGAAAGTCTAGGTTCTGCTAAAGGTTTGCCAAGCTTTGAGGAAGTTCACTGAACTTTACTGCAAACTGAACAGTGATGAATGAGTTCTCTGTGAATCTGAACACAGCTGGTAAAACCAGCCACAATAGACTGAATGCCTGGAAAGTTTCTGGGGAAACAATACTTATTTTTTTTAATGTAGAATTAAATTGACATGAGGAATATGATCCTTAACACTTGGCAGATAAGTCAACGGATAGAACAGCGTAAGAGATGTAAGAGAAGTACAGACTACTCACTCATTTGAATAATACGGTGATAAATGCTAAAAATGCAAATTGTTTGTGCTTATGGTTAATTCTTTCCTCCCACACGGTGCTTATTAGAAGAGGAAATTAAGTAGCAAAATGTGATTTTGTGCCCATCAAATCCCAGAACAACTAATGTGTTGGTGATATATATTTATCAGATCCTACAAAATTAAAATGAAGAGCTTTATAAGATCATAATGGATTGCAAAATGGGTGTCCATTACGATTTTTGCAGTGGAGTGCAAATATTTCAGTTTGGGAAGCTGTTGGAGTCTAGGAGATTGATCATAAAACCTGTTGGAAGATTTCAACCTCTTCACCTTACAGTCTACAAGAAAGTAATACCGTGTGTGTGTGTGTGTGTGTGTGTGTGTGTGTGCGCTCCACATGCACCCATGTGCACATATGTGCACGACCCTTTGTGTGAATATGCTCAGTGTATGTGTCTGATCATTCCGTGTGTCTCTACTATTGCCTAACATGTACGCAGAAACATTTTGATTGCACATAGATACTTTGAAAAGAAAATAATTTTGTTTCCTACGTGAGATTGATAGATTTTTGTTAGGCAAGAGTATTAAGAGTTATGGAATGAAGGCAGGTAAATGGTGTTAAGATATGGATCAGCCATTGAATGGAGGTACGGGCTTGAGGGGCTGAACGGCCAACTCCGGTTCCTATATTCCTACTGCTGTTATTTTCTATTACTGGAGCTATAAAGGTGTTTAAAATAGTTTCCTAATTCTTAAAAGTCTAATGAGGGACAATGTATTTGGTATCAGACAATACCATCAAACTGCATTTTGTACCTTATCTAATAATGAAGACCATAAAGTAGAATTAAAAGAATATATAAAAATGACTAATGAACTTTTTTGTTTGTGCAATTCAAAAGACTCTGAAGAATAAATAATATTTAAGATAACATTTTCCCCAGGTGATTAAAGTGCACCAACCATATTATCAGGGGCCTCATAAAACTAAAGCTCAAATAAATTGAGTTGTCACTGAAATCTATCCCTTTGCCTTTGATTTTTAATGAGGCTTCAGATTGAGTCTATATGTGTCACTCTTTATCATACTTGCCAACTGTTATAACCAAAAAGAGTCTCCTACCTGACAGAATAAAATTGCCGAAAACCACAATAAATGGGTTATATTATTGTGTCTGTCATATTTTGTGGAGTTACTTCAAAAACATGTAACTGGCCATATCTACAGTACCAATGCCAGAGGGACGGATCAAGACAGATCCTAAATATATAAAGGATTTGCTTCCAAAGGCATTGAAAAATTAATATTATGATCACTGTAAGTTAACAAAAATTCACTCTGGAATTATTTTCTATCAAAACCTTTGCAATGTAAACATAGAAAAATCTTATTCTATTCTTGGCTATTCTAAGCCTCTGCAGAAATAATTGAACTTGTAACTAAATCCCTGAAGCTTTTCCATTGGGTCATGACGTGAGAAAATTCTGAAGTCATCCATCTTACTCACCGACTTGTGCTTCTGTAGAAAATGACAGCATTTCATGGGATTTTGCTTTAAGGTAATCAAACTGAGGCACAATTCTACTTTGTCTGAAACAATGACAAAATAGTTTAAAATCACCCTCAACTGCACAATCGATGAAGTAGCATTGTGTTAACATTTTTGTATTTTATTCCTTTTTTTCAGTGGTATTAGGGTTTAGTTCCATGCCACTGGGAAGAAGGCAGGGACAACATGGTCATAATGCTTGTTACATGACTGGGTCTTCAAAATAGTTGGTTTCCATAGTTGTCATTGCAGATTTTGGCATGGTAATACTAATAACACCACCTAGTTCAACAGAAGTGCTCCCCGATTCCACAGTATTTCAATCTCATCCCCATCACGAAGGCATTGCAACACTTAGCTGGGCAGAAGATGGTAGCTGTTCCTTCTTGTTGCATATTATATTTTAATTAGTGGCTGCATGTGAACATTAAACTATTACCTATTGTCCATTTTATCTCTGAGGCCCAGGTTTAAATCCAATCTAGACTGATAAGATGAAAGTCTAATCTGCTTTTTTGGCTCCAAAGGATTCTATGTGAAATGGGTAGGGTAGTCTAAACTCGGTTACTATAAGGCATGTGCTTATAGCCCAAAGCTGCCCCTAATTTACCACTAATTAGCATTACATTGGCAATGTCACTTAGAAAGGGTACTCGATGGCAAAATACATAACACAAAATTCACAGGAACAGTTACAGTTTATATATTTAGACATGACACTAGACAGCACTCAGGCTCATATGGGTAGAAATTTACAGGTGTAAAACGGGCGCAATGGGCGCCAAATTTTGGGACCAACCTCCCATCCCCAAAGGTCGGCTGAAAGACGTCCAACCCTATAATGGGTTGGGCCCTGTTTTAGGCATCACTAGCAGCCGCCTAAAACAAACATGAGGCTCCTTACATATGTAAATGAGAGGCCTAACACCCGTTTTAAGCTCCCTTGCGTAAACTGGATTTGGCGGAGCGTAACATTCACTGACCCTGCTCCGTTCCGAATACTTCAGCAGCCGTTCCAACCAGCCAAAAGGGAAGTTTGTTAGTAAAAAATATTTTTTTAAACATTGCTGTGGAGCCAGGGGGAACAGAAGTGCTCCCTGATTCCACAGTATTCCAATCGCTCCCCCCATCCCTCCTGAGACTTGCCTTCGAGCCACTGCTGGCAAGACAACAAGCCCAATATTCATTTTCTTCAAATGGGTGAGCTGCACGTGGAGGTGCAACAGACAACAGCAGCTCACCCAATTAATATTAACGAGGCCCAAGGCCCAATTACGGGCCAGCCTCGGGCAAGCGGTCGCTGCGACCGGGTGCTGACTAATTTCTACCCACCGTGTCTCACTAAATGGAATGTCATTTTGGTGCATCGCCAAAAGTAGATGATGTTAGCGTTAACGAGATACAGTTCTGTGCTGGATCTTTAAGAGTGAAATTAAGTTCTGGTCCAATCTGATTTGGGTACAGTTCCTTGGTTCACTGGTGTTTGTTATATTTAAACATTTGGGGTCTGTTACTTTTGTTACCAAATCTCCTTGAATGTCATCGATCTGCCTTTTACAACAACCTTAAGTGGCATTTTCTAGTGAAGTCTGAGGGGCGAAATTACTTCTTTAACGAAGATGGTAGAATGGCTGCTTCCTTCTACAATGAATGACCCCCACTAGCAAACTTGTATTCTTAGAAATCATTTGTTTCAAATCTGTTCTTCCCTGCGATTTTGTTAGTGGGTTAATTACAGAAATGAACAGACATTCTCCCTTTTTTATCCTTTGAGTTATTTTATCCCCCGCATGACCTGAGCTCCTCCCCCGATGGCTCAGTATGTTTAGGTTGTCAGTAATTGAGCTGTGTAGACCGAGAATGTTCCCGATATGATTTCCAGTCTGTGCTGAATAAACTCTGTTGTTTGCGCACAACCATCAGTTACAGAATTGGGGCTGTTGAAGCATGCATTAGCCTATAGGAATTCTCTGGACTTGTACTCCAATACTCAACTTCCGGTTGACTCAGTTATCATCAGCAATGTTATCATGAGATATTTACCTTCAACACAATTCCCTTCAACTGCATCCTGCATTCCTGGTATTTAATCAACAAAAAAAACTTTTACCTAATTTCTAGCCTAAATAACAATGACCTGCTGAACAATTCCATTTAACGCTGGATATCATTTGACTTTCTTTCTTTCTACAGAACCATTGCAATTCTGAAGTAATACAAGTATGAAACAGTTTTCATTTTGGTAATGTCTTCCATACCACCAGAGATCATAAGGGACATGAGGCTAGACATGATTAGCAATGCTGAAGAATATGCTGCGCATATCCTGCAAAGCTTGAACTAAATTCTTTCAATTTTTCCTTACCACAAAGGTTAAGCGGCAGATGACAGCAGATAGTCATTGCTCAATCTAAAGCTTCCAATCCCCCTCAGGAAGCAAGGAAGGTAACTTGTAAAGAAAAACATTAAAACCATAAAAGAACAGAGGAGGAGGAATCCAAAACAGCTTTTTTTTGGGTTGCATTATAAATACATTCTATACATTGTGCGTCTGTGTGTAAAATAAACTACAATATAACTACCTAACTTAAAGGTTCTTAACCCTTGTGTAATCTGTGTGTTCACACCATATCGGCATAAAGATGATCCAAATACTTCCTATGCTAGAGCAAAGTCACATTGGAAACATTTCCAATAGATTTGCACAAAGTGAGGAAAATTTTACTTCAGGACACGAGTGGTTGTGCCCCAACTGCGATGGTGAAAGAGAAATGTCATAAACAGTTCTTGTTATGAAGTAAATAATACTATCACAGCTGCATCTTTAAAGGGAGATTTAAAACAGCCCTGGAGCACTGCACATCATTTTACTCATGAACACATACCATGAGACACCTGTCCATGTTGCACTTAGAATCAGAGGTATGCACAGCACAGAGGAAAACCATTCAGCCCATTGTGCCCTTGCCAGCTCTTTGAAAGAGCTATCCACTTAGTCTCATTTCCCTGCTCTTTTCTTGTATTTTATTGATATTGTTGATTCTGATTCCACTTCTGGTAGGAAATTCCATGCCCTAAACAAACCTCTGTGTAAACATTTTTTAAAATCTCTGAACCTGTCCCTTCGTCCTTTTGATGATGGTGTTAGATTTATGCCCTCTATCAACTCACTGACCAGTGGAAATATTTTTCCCTATTTACCTCATCAATAACCTTCAGAATTTTGAACACCTCAATCAAATCTTGTCTGAACCTTCCCTGCACAAATGAAGCGAACTCCAGTTTCTCTAATCTTTCACCATAACTAAAACCTCTCATCCCTGGCTTCAACCATGTTCACATATATACCCATTGGCATGTTGACAGCTGGCAGATGGTTGACTGCAAGGCTCGGACATAACAAACTAAAGAAAGCAGGACGATATCTTTAATGCTGAATTTTGTCTCCCATAAGTGAGGGTGATGGTATGGAGAGCAAATTCAGCGGATAGCTGTACTTAGAATTCAACTTACCTTCTTGCTTCTTTTCTTTGGCTACAATGGCTCCAATCTTATCCATAACCCTGGAAAACCTAACAAAGATTGGACGTTTGGCCTTCACTGGCAGTTTAACTCAAAAAGTCTGCAAGGTTGGCTGATGTCAGAAATGTGAGTGTCATAATAGTGCAGCAGGGGGTAGAGGTTAGGATGCATTGTTTGAGCAATGTACAGGGGCCTTGAATCTGCATCTGACCTTTGATATACCTGGCCTGAAAGTGCACAATGCTGACAGATGAGTACATAAAGTCAATTTCCCAGCAATAACCCTTACTTTCTTAACTGTGGAAACGGAGCTGCGAGCACGAATGTGATTTTGCACTGTACTTACATCTTTAAAGTATTTTTATTTGTGTTTTCTAATTGGATTTCCAGTTTGAACACATACAAGCTTGTTATATATAGCAAAGCCGTTCACAGCTGAAATTATATCGAAGAGGTGAGAGCCTTGGCGACAATCTATCAATGTCATTACGCTTAGTCCTACAGCAACAATTTTTATGGCTTGCCGAGCTATGGACAAACAAGAGGAGAAAAACATTTGGTGACATTTGAAAACAAATTTAGTATTCGAGGCCTGTGTTCTGACCTTGAGGTCTAACTGGATTTACCTTGGGGGAGAAGTGGGTGGGGGCAGGGTGACACTTTGATTGCATGCTGTGATTAAAGTCAAACTGATGTTTTTAATAACTTGACTGCAGGGTCCTGTAAATTCATGGTCCCTCCTGGATCTCACACACCTTCACTTTACACATCATTTAGAATCATGTTTGAAAGGTTGTGTTCTGTTCTAATCACTTTTTTTTTGTATGGTGGGGACCATCATCCCTAATGAAAACATATAGGGGGCAAAATTGGGCTGTGTAGTACTTGTTTTGTAGGCACTACTTGGGCTCCTAAGCCCCAAAAATGGCGTCTGAGATGCGCGCACACACTTCTGGCATGAAGTGCACAGGGATCCATCTTGGTAAAGGTGGTTGCACCTAACGAACACCAGCAGCGTGTAAAGTTAGGGAGATTATGACATCAGTCAGTATCTAACACTGATTTGAAGCAGTTGGCGGCATTTTGGAACTCCATGCTCCAGACAACGCCCTGTCTTAACCTTGCACAGCTGAACAGGGCTTAGACCCTGAAAGATCCCCCACCAGTGCTATTTAAAGGGAAAATGCAGCAGTTACAGGTTAGTTGTTGGATTAGTTATTCTGGCTGCTGGTGCAATTTTTTTTTTTGGAAGTTTCCTATACTTGGAGAAAGTTGCAATATTCTATAGAGAGTGGTCTGGCTGGTCTTGCAGTATTGTTAGTAGCATTTAAAATAGTGCACTGACCAAAGCTGCTTCTAGACATGGGTGATCTGTTGCAGAGGTTGCCATGGCAGGGTTGTGTGGTGTCGTGGACGCTGTTCTCCTGAAAGCTAGGTAATTTGCTGCGAACGATGGTCTGTTTGAGATTGGGTGGCTGTTTGAAGGCGAGTAGTGGAGACGTGGGGATGGCCTTAGCGAGGTGTTCGTCATCATCGATGACATGTTGAAGGCTGCGGAGAACATGGCGTACTTTCTCCGCTCCGGGGAAGTACTGGACGACGAAGGGTACTCTGTTGGTTGCATCCCGTGTTAGTCTTCTGAGGAGGTCTATGCGATTTTTCGCTGTGGCCCGTCGGAACTGTCGATCGACGAGTCGAGCGTCATATCCCGTTCTTACGAGGGCGTCTTTTGTTCTGGCCGTTTGTATATTCAGTGGTCCTGTATGTAATGTCTCTCTGTGAACACTTTGATTGCCTTGACAACCGGCAGTTGGAAAGATTATCTGTAATCACCAGGCATTGTTCTCTGACTATATATGCGGTAACCTTCATGGAATCCCACACTTCACCTGACGAAGGAGAAAGCCTCTGAAAGCTTGTGATTTTCAAATAAAATTGTTGGACTATAATCTGGTGTTGTAAGATTCCTTACACTTATGATTATACATTGCTTCCTCCCTCAGCTCATTACAGACTTTTCGAAAAGACAGACAAAATGGAAAAGGGTGGGGGGGGGGGGGTGGTAGCCTTGATAATAAAGGATGACATAAGGACAGTAGTGAGAAAGGATCTTGGCTCTGAAGATCAGGAAGTAGAATCAGGACAGGTGGAGATAAGAAATAACAAGGGGCAGAAAACACTGGTGGGAGCAGTTTATAGAACCCCTAACAATAGTTGTACAGTTGGACAGTGTATTAATCAAGAAATAAAAGGAGCTTGTAACAGAGGTATGCAATAATCGTGGGGGACTTTAAGCTTCCTTTGGACTGGGCAAATAAAATTGGCAAGAGTAGTTTGGAGGACAAGTTCATGAAATGCATTCAAGACAGTTTTCTAGAACAATATGTCATGGAATCAACAAGGGAACAGGTTATTTTAGATCTTGTCTTGTGTAAGGAGATGGGGTTAATTAGTAATCTCATAGTAAGGGATCCTCTGAGGAAGAGTGATCATAATAAAGTAGAATTTCATATTGAGTTTGAGAGTGACTTAATTAAGTCCAAAACTAGAGTCTTAAAATTAAAAAAGCCAATTACATAGGTATGAAGGGTGAGTTGGCTAAAGTTGAATGGGAAATTAGATTAAAAGATATGACGGCAGATAAGCAATGGCGAACATTTAAAGAAATAATTCATAACTCTCAACTAATATACATTCCATTAAGAAATAAAAACTCCATGGGAAAAGTACTCCATCTGTGGCTAACTAAAGAAGTTAAGGATAGTATTAGATTAAAAGAAGAAGCTTATAATGTTCCCAAGAAGAATAGTAAGGGAAAGTTTTAGAAACCAGCAAAGGATGACCAAAAAATTGATAAAGAGGGAGAAAATAGAATATGGGAGTAAACTAGCAAGAAATATAAAAACAGATTGTAAGAGCTTCTACAAGTATGTAAGAAGGAAGAGAGTAGCGAAAGTAAACGTAAGTTCCTTAGAGGCTGAGACAGGAGAAATTATAATAGGGAATAAGGAAATGGCAGAAACATTCAACAAATATTTTCTATCTGTCTTCACAGTAGAAGACACAGAAAACATACCAGAAATAATGGGGAACCAAGGGTCTAATGAGAGTGAGCAACTTAAAGTAATTAATATTAGTAAAGAAAAAGTACGGCAGAAATTAATGGGACTAAAAGCTGACAAATCCCCTGGACCTGATGCCCTATATCGTGGGTTCTAAAAGAAGTGGCTAAGGAGATATTGGAAACATTCATTGCGATCTTCCAAAATTCCTTAGATTCTAGAATGGTCCCAGTGGACTGGAAGGTAGCAAATGTAACACCGCTATTCAAGAAAGGAGGGAGAGAGAAAACAGGGAACTACAGGCCACTTAGCCTGACGTCGGTCATCGGGAAAATGCTGGAATCCATTATTAAGGAAGTGGTAATGGGGCACTTAGAAAATCATATGATTAGGCAGCGTCAACATGGTTTTATGAAAGGAAAATCATGTTTGACAAATCTGTTAGAGTTTTTTGAGGATGTAACTAGCAGGGTAGACAAAGGGGAATCAGTGGATGTAGTATAGTTGGATTTTCAAAAGGCATTCGATAAGGTGCCACATGAAAGGTTGTTACACATGATAAGGGCTCATGGGGTTGGGAGTAATATATTAGCATGGATAGAGGATTGATTAACGGACAGAAAACAGGGAATAGGAATAAATGGGACATTTTCAGGTTGGCAGGCTGTTACTAGTGGGGTGCTGCAAGGATCAGTGCTGAGGACTCAACTATTTACAACCCATATTAATGAGTTAGATGAAGGGACCAAGTATAACGTATCCAAGTTTGATGAGGTAACAGAAAGGGTCAATGAGGGCAATATAGTTGATGTGGCGTATAAGGACTTTCAAAAGGCGTTTGATAAATTATCACATAATAGACTTGTCATCAAGATTGAAGCCCATAGAATAAAGGGGGCAGTAGCAGCATGGATACAAAATTGGCAAAGTAACAGGAAACAGAGAGTAGTGGTGAATGGTTGTTTTTCAGACCGGAGGGAGGTGTACAGTGGTGTTCCCCAGGGGTCGGTACTAGGACCACTGCTTTTCTTGATATATATTAATAACTTGGACTTGGTGCACAGGGCACAATTTCCAAGTTTGCAGATGACTCAAAACTTGGAAGAGTAGTAAACAGTGAGGAGGATAGTGAAAGACATGAAGCAGAGAGTTGGGATAAATGGTACATTCTCGGACTGGCAACCTGTAGCCAGTGGTGTTCCGCAGGGGTCGGTGCTGGGTCCCCAACTCTTTACAATCTATATTAACGATTTGGAGGAGGGGACCGAGTGCAACATATCAAAGTTTGCAGATGATACAAAGATGGGAGGGAAAGTAGAGAGTGAGGAGGACATAAAAAACCTACAAGGGGATATAGACAGGCTGGGTGAGTGGGCGGAGATTTGGCAGATGCAATACAATATTGGAAAATGTGAGGTTATGCACTTTGGCAGGAAAAATCGGAGAGCAAGTTATTATCTTAATGGCGAGAAACTGGAAAGTACTGCAGTACAAAGGGATCTGGGGGTCCTAGTGCAAGAAAATCAAAAAGTTAGTTTGCAGGTGCAGCAGGTGATCAAGAAGGCCAACGGAATGTTGGTGTTTATTGCTAGGGGGATAGAATATAAAAACAGGGAGGTATTGCTGCAGTTATATAAGGTATTGGTGAGACCGCACCTGGAATACTGCATACAGTTTTGGTGTCCATACTTAAGAAAAGACATACTGCTCTCGAGGCAGTACAAAGAAGGTTCACTCGGTTAATCCCGGGGATGAGGGGGTGGACATATGAGGAGAGGTTGAGTAGATTGGGACTCTACTCATTGGAGTTCAGAAGAATGAGAGGCGATCTTATTGAAACATATAAGATTGTGAAGGGGCTTGATCGGGTGGATGCGGTAAGGATGTTCCCAAGGATGGGTGAAACTAGAACGAGGGGGCATAATCTTAGAATAAGGGGCTGCTCTTTCAAAACTGAGATGAGGAGAAACTTCTTCACTCAGAGCGTAGTAGGTCTGTGGAATTTGCTGCCCCAGGAAGCTGTGGAAGCTACATCATTAAATAAATTTAAAACAGAAATAGACAGTTTCCTAGAAGCAAAGGGAATTAGGGGTTACGGGGAGCGGGCAGGAAATTGGACATGAATTTAGATTTGAGGTTAGGATCAGATCAGCCATGATCGTATTGAATGGCGGAGCAGGCTCGAGGGGCCGATTGGCCTACTCCTGCTCCTATTTCTTATGTTCTTATGACTCCAAGAGGACATAGACAGGGTGGTGGAATGGGCGGACACATGGCAGATAAAATTAAACGGAGAAAAATGCGAAGTGATACATTTCGGTAGGAGAAGCAATATAAACTAGAGGGCACAATTCTAAATGGGGTACAGGAACAGAGAGATCTGGATGTATATGTGCACAAATCATTGAAAGTGGCACGGCAGGTTGAGAAAGCGGTTTAAAAATCATACGGGATCCTGGGCTTTAGAAATAGAGGCAAAGAGTACAAAAGCAAGGAAGTCATGATAAACCTTCATAAAACACAGGATCGACCACAACTGTAGTATTGTGTCCAGTTCTGGGCACCGCACTTTAGGAAAGATGTGAAGGCCTTAGAGAGGGTGCAGAAAATATTTACTAGAATGATTCCAGGGATGAGGGACTTAGGTTATGTGGATAGACTGGAGAAGCTGGGGTTGTTCTCCTTGGAACAGAGAAGGTTGAGAGGAGATTTGATAGAGGCATTTAAAATCATGAAGGGTCTTAACAGGATAGACAGAAATTGTTCCCATTGGTAGAAGGGCATTCTATAAGGTAGAAGGGTCAAGAACCAGAGGACATAGATTTAAGGTGATTGACAAATGAACCAAAGGTGACACAAGGAAAAACATTTTTACACAGTGAGTGGTTAGGATTTGGAACAAACTGCCAGGTGGGTGGTGGAGGCAGATTCAATCATGGCTTGGCTTTCAAAAGGGAACTGATAAGTAATTGAAAAGAGAAAGTTTGCAGGGCCACAGAGATAGGGCAGGGGAGTGGGACCAGCTGGATTGCTCTTGCATAGAGCCGGCATGGACTCGATGGGCCGAATTGCATCCTTCTGTGCTGTAAACTTTCAATGACTCTAAGTTTGCTGACAATACAAATCTAGGTGGGAAAGTAAGCTGTGAGAAGGACATTAAGAGTCTGCAAAGTGATATAGATGTTAAAATTGGTTAGCAATGTGGTGAGGGATAGAATACTGGAGCCTGAACTTTATTTGCTTCCCAGCTTTTATTCACACAGATTCCCCTTACACACACACCACACCCTCGATAAGCTCTCCTATAAAAAGGATACAAGAGAGTCCCCAATTGATACCCACCACCTGAATACAATTAACACTCATTGATATAAATCATAGAATTAATAGACTGATTAAGTGAGTGGACAAGAAGGTGGCAGATGGAGTATAATGTGGGGAAATGTGAGGTTATTCATTTTGGTAGGAAAAAATAGAAAAACAGAATATTTTTCAAATAGTGAGAAACTATTAAATGTTGCTGTTCAGAGGGATTTGGGAATCCTTGTACACGAAACACAGAAAGTTAACATACATGTACAGCAAGCAATTAGGAAAGCAAATGATACATTGGCCTTTATTGCAAGGGGGTTGGAGTACAAGAGTAAGGAAGTCTTGCTGCAATTGTACAGGGCTTTGGTGAGATCACACCTGTTTTGGTCTCCTTATTTAAGCAAGGATATACTTGCCTTAGAGACGGTGCAACGAAGGTTCATTGGATTGATTCCTGGGATGAGAGGGTTGTCCTATCAGGAGAGATTGAGTAGAATGGGCCTATACTCCCTGAGTTTGGAAGAATGAGTGGTGATCTCATTGAAACATATCAAATTCTGAGAGGGCTTGACAGGGTAGATGCTGAGAGGCTGTTGCCCCTGGCTTGAGAGTCTAGAACTAGGGGGCATAGTCTCATGATAAGGGGTCGGTCATTTAGGACTGAGATTAGGAGACATTTCTTTACTCAGGGTTTTGAATCTTTGGAACTCCGCCAAGCTAGCACCTGCGGTATCCATTCCCCCCACCCTGGCTCCTGGGCACTTGTGCCTGGTGACTCACCATGTGCATATCCCTCCTGTATCCTAGCCTCTAAAGAACACACTGTGTCAGTGTCTGAGCTGGTGGCTGCTAGTGTGAAATTGAGTGACAGTGTGTCTGCATCATCTCTGTCATCTTCCTCTGCCCCCTCTGACTGGGCCGGTTCCAGTTCTTGGGTATCTGAAATGACAAAGGGACAAGGGTTGAGTTGTGGTGTGGGGAGAGGAGAAAGTAAGATATACGTGCTTACACCATCCATGAGTCAGAAAAGATTGTGGGCTGAGGGAGAAGTGGGAAGCAAGAAGACGGATTAGGCACGCAGAGACAATCACCATCAATACATCTAACACCACCAGTGGCCATGGTCTCGGCGACGGCCCGTCCAATGATGGACAGCATTATCTCCTCCACGTAGGCGTGCCTGTCCTTCCCCAGGTCTTTTCTGCTGCCTAGTGTTGTGCACCACCATTTCCTGCAAGAGTGTCAGTGAGTGTCCTGCAAGATGTTTGGGTAATGTGGCTGTTATGGTTGAATAGTTGCCAGTGTGTGTGACCTGTGAGTTGTGGGTGTGCGGCTTGCAAGAATGGTAATATGTGAGGGTGAGATACAGCATCTGATTCGCAGGGTTGCGTACTGATTGAAAGAGTTTGTTGGTAGGTGGGTGATGGATGGAGCAGTGGATGAGGCTAGTGGTGCAGTTGGTAGGAGGTGCCATGTGACAGTTGAACTCACTCACCTTGACCACTCAAATCATTGAACTTCTTCCTGCACTGCATCCATGTGCATGGTGCGGTGCTCCTGGCATTTATCTCGTCTGCCACAACCTCCCACTGCCTCTTCAGCATATGTAGAGGGCCTCCTGCCCCACTCCGGAGTTAGGATGGCCCTCTTCCACCAGGGCCTCTAGTGCACCATCCAGGAACCTTGGTGCACGGTCTCACCGAGGTGCAGCCATTCTTCAATATCTTCCAGCACTTCCCAAAGCTACTACCTGCAGTCACAGTGCACCTCCCCTTTAAGAGGTGCAGGCTGCCTTTAAGTCAAGCTAGCCACTCCCGATATCAGGGCCCCCTGCTGGTGCGTGCAGCTAATCAACAGCACAGGTAGCGCTGGCTGCATGCAGCAATCATTCAAATCATCAGGCAGCACAAATGTTACATGCTGCCTACATCGCAACCAATGGGCGCGGGTTAATCGCGCACCATCATCCCAGTGCCCGTTTTCGGGGATTATCCAATATAACCCCCATACAAACTACTCACAAAAAAAAAAGATTGATTATGGGCATTGTTTTTTTTTGTATTTAATACATTGATTGTCTATTTAGCACTGTTTTATGGGAATCTGAGTAAACTTTGGTTATATGTTTATGGGGAACATTTCCTGTAGTGTCCCTTTAAGGACTAAGGGCAAGTTCCTCTTTAACAACAGCGTCGACAATTTGTATTTGTATAATACTCCTAATAACAGAAAGGCAGCACAGATCACTTTACAGATCAGCGAATGAAATGGACACCAAGTAGGAGGGAAAAGAATAGGTAGAATGGAATTAAGGGGCAGGAACAAAAGAGCGGTTCAAAAGAAAAGTCGAGTTTGCGAGGGGAAAACCTGATTGGAAATATTTGTAATAGAAGGTGAAAATCGTAGGATTTATCACCATATGTTGTACGGTGATAATAATATACCCATTAGTATGTATGTGCGTGTCTCTGTGTATTTTTGTGTATATATATATATATATATATATAAAAATATATGTATATATATAGCTCCTATGGTGTTGTACATGGGAACTCACAAGATCTTAAGATAATTATGGTTGAGGTTTGTGTTGCATTGCCACCACTGGTGGGAGGGTGTAATTACAATGTAAGAAGTTTTCATGGGCAATTTGCAATCTAAATGTGGATATAGGAATTTATCATGGAAAAAGTTGTAGTGCATGCAGACAAGGGCTGAACTTTCCTTTGAGGACCCCGCCACTGTTGCCAGGAAAATTTGGTGACGCTACAGCAGGACACCCACTGCATCATCTCAAAGAAAAGCAGGAAGTCTTAAAGGGGGAACGAGCACCCAAAACTTTTTATTTAAGTTACAAATGGAGACTCTTAAAAAGGATTTTACAAGGAAATTTGTAGGATTCATTTGTAGGATACTCCTGCGCCATGCGGGAACTTCAGGGCGCTTCATGAGCCCTGGAGGGCCAAACGTGCAGGAAATGCCTCCAGTTGCTCGAGCTCAAGTTGAGGGTTTCTGAGTTTATGGGGCAGCTGGAGTCACTGCAGAGCATGAGGGAAGCTGAAGGTTTCCTGGATTGTATGTTCCAGGAAGTGTTCACCCCGCAGCCGCAGAGAGTTCAGGATAACAAGTGGGTGGCCATCCGAAAAGGTAGGAAGAGGCCGGCAGTGCAGGAATCTTCCGGGTGTGTGCCACTCTCAAACAGTACTCTCATTCAGCATTGAATACCAGTGAGGGTGACGACACCTCGAAGGATTGCAGTCCTGAGCATAGCACCATGGAGCAAAGGACTGCACAGGAGACACAGTGAGGTGTAGAAATGCAGTAGTCATAGCGGATTCAATAGTCAGGGGGGCAGACAGGCTTTTCGGTGACCGCTGACATGAGTCCCATATGGTGTGTTGCCTCCCTGGTGCCAGGGTAAAGGACATCACAGAGAGGGTGCAGAACATTCTGCAGGGGGAAGGGGAACAGCCAGAAGTCATGGTCCATGTGGGTACCAACGACATAGGAAAGGAAAGGGATGAGTTCCTGCAATCAGCGTTTCAAGAGCTAGGGAGGAAGTTAAAAAGCAGGACCTCAAAGGTAGTAATCTCTGGATTACTCCCAGTGCCACATGCTAGTGAGTACTGAAATAGGAAGATAAGGCAGATTAATGTGTGACTAGAAGGAGGGCTTCAGATTCTAGGGGCATTGGGACCAGTTCTGGGGCATGAGAGACCAAGATGGACAGGTTGCACCACAACAGAGCTGGGACCAATATCCTCATGGGGAGGTTCACTAGTGCTGCGGGGGGGGGGGGGGGGGGTTTAAACTAATTTGGCAGGGGGATAGGCACCAGGATGTAGCATTGGAAAGGAGAAAAAGGAGCGCAAAGGATTGGGAGAGACCGATGGGGGAACATTTAGGGAACAGTGATCATAGTATCACAAGGTTTAGATTAATTATGGAAATGGACAAGGAGCAATCTAGAGTAAAAAATACTTAATTGGAGGAGGGCCAATTTCAGTGGGTTGAGAATGGATCTGGCCCGGGTAAATTGGAATCAAAGATTGGCAGGCAAAACTGTAATCGAACAGTGGGTGGCCTTTAAAGAGGAGGTGGTTCAGGTACAGTCTGGGCACTTTCCCGAGAGGTGGAAAGGTAGGACAACCAAAGCCAGAGCTCACTGGATGAAGAAAGAGATAGAGAGTAAGATAAAGCAGAAAAAGGGGGCATATGACAGATGTCAGATTGATAATACAAGTGAGAACCAAACTGGATATAAAAACTACAGAGGAGAAATGAAAAATGAAATAAGAAGGGCAAAAAAAGAAAATGAAAATAGACTGGCGGCTAACATAAAAGGGAATCCAGAAGTCTTCTATAGCCATATAAATAGTAAATGGGTAGTAAGAGGAGGGGTGGGGCCAATTAGGGACCAAAAAGGAGATCAATGCATGGAGGTAGAGGGCATGGCTGAGGTACTAAATGAATACTTTGCATCTGTCTTTACCAAGGAAGAAGATGCTGCCAAAGTCACAGTAAAATAGGAGATAGTTGAGATATTGGATGGGCTAAAAGTTGATAAAAAGGAGGTACTAGAAAGGCTGGCTGTACTTAAATTAGATAAGTCACCAGGTCCTGGTGGGATACAGAGTTTGCTGAGGGAAGTAAGGGTGGAAATTGCAGAGATGCTGGCCATAATCTTCCAATCCTCCTTAGATATGGAGGTGGTGCCAGAGGACTGGAGAATTACAAATGTTACAACCTTGTTCAAAAAAGGGTGTAAGGATAAACCTGGCAACTACATGCCAATCAGTTTAATCTCGGTGGTGGGGAAGCTTTTGGAAACAATAATCCAGGACAAAATTAATAGTCACCTGGACAAGTGTGGATTAATAAAGGAAAGGCAGCACGGATTTGTTAAAGGCAAATCATGTTTAACTAGTTCGATCCAGCGCAGGCTCGATGGGTGGAATAGCCTCCTTCTGTGCTGTAACCATTCTATGATTGTGTTTTTTGATGAGGTAACAGAGAGGGCTGATGAGCGCAATGCGGTTGATGTTGTGTATATGGACTTTCAAAAGCTGTTTGATAAAGTGCCACATAATAGGCTTGTCAGCAAAATTGAAGCCCATGGAATAAAAGGACAGCATGGATCCGAAATTTGGCTAAGTGACAGGAAACAGAGAGTAGTGGTGAACGATTGTTTTTTCGGACTGGAGGAAGGTATGCTGCAGTGGTGTTCCCCAGGGGTCGGTACTAGGACCACTGCTTTTTTTGATATATATTAATGACTTGGACTTGGGTGTACAGGGCACAATTTCAAAATCTGGAGATGACACAAAGCTTGGAATTGTAGTAAACAGTGAGGAGGATAGTAAAAGACTTCAGGAGGACATACAGGCTGGTGGAATGGGCGGACACATGGCAGATGAAATTTAATGCAGAGAAGTGTGAAGCGGTACATTTTGGCAGGAAGAATGAGGACCGGCAATTTAAACTAAATGGTACGATTCTAAAGGGGGTGCAAGAATAGAGAGACCTGGGGGTATATGTGCATAAATCTTTGAAGGTGGCAGGACAGGTTGAGAAAGCGGTTAAAAAAGCATATGGGATCCTGGGCTTTATAAATAGAGGCTCAGAGCACAAAAGCAAGGAAGTTATGTTGAACCTTTATAAAACATTGTTTTGGCCACAGCCGGAGTATTGTGTCCAATTCTGGGCAACGCACTTTAGGAAGGATGTGAAGGTCTTAGGTAGAGTTCAGAAAAAAATTACTAGAATGGTTCCGGGGGGTGAGGGATTTCAGTTATGTGGATAGGCGGATCAGATTAAAACTCTGCAGTCCTGCCACATCCAGTTGTGAATGGTGCTGGACAATTAAACAACTAACAGGAGGAGGAGGCTCCGTGAACATCCCCATCCTCAATGATGGCAGAGTCCAGCACGTGAGTGCAAAAGACAAGGCTGAAGCGTTTGCAACCATCTTCAGCCACAAGTGCCGAGTGGATGATCCATCTCGGCCTCCTCCCGATATCCCCACCATCACAGAAGCCAGTCTTCAGCCAATTCAATTCACTCCACGTGATATCAAGAAATGGCTGAGTGCACTCGATACAACAAAGGCTGTGGGCCCTGACAACACCCCAGCTGTAGTGCTGAAGATTTGTGCTCCTGAACTAGCTGCGCCTCTAGCCAAGTTGTTCCAGTATATCTGACATCTACCCGACAATGTGGAAAATTGCCCAGGTATGTCCTGTCCAAAAATACAGGACAAATCCAATCCGGCCAATTACCGCCCCATCAATCTTCTTTCAATCATCAGCATAGTGATGGAAGGTGTCGTCAACAGTGCTATCAAGTGGCACTTACTCACCAATAATCTGCTCATCAATGCTCAGTTTGAGTTCCACCAGGACCATTCGGCTCCAGACCCCATTACAGCCTTGGTCCAAACATGGACAAAAGAGTTGAATTCCAGAGTGGAGGTGACAGTGACTGTCCTTGACATCAAGGCAGCATTTGACCAAGTGTGGCACCAAATTGAAGTCAATGGCTGGAGTCATACCTAGCACAAAGGTAGATGGTAGTGGCTGTTGGCGGCCAATCATCTCAGCCCCAGGACATTGCTGCAAGAGCTCCTCAGGGCAGTGTCCTAGGCCAAACCATCTTTACCTGCTTCATCAATGACCTTCCCTCCATCATAAGGTCAGAAATGGGGATGTTCACTTATGATTGCACAGTGTTCAGTTCCATTCACACCCCCTCAAATAATGAAGCAGTCCGTGCCCGCATGCAACAAGACCTGGACAACATCCAGGCTTGGGCTGATAAATGGAAAGTAACATTCGCGCCAGACAAGTGCCAGGTAATGACCATCTCCCAAAGGAGAGATTCTAACCACCTCACCTTGACATTCAACTGCATTACCATCGCCAAATCCCCACCATCAACAAACCCTGGGTGTCACCATTGACCAGAAACCTAACTGGACCAGCCACAGAAATACTCTGGCTACAAGAGCAGGTCAGATGCAGGGTATTCTGCGGTGAGTGACTCATCTCCTGACTCCCCAAAGCCTTTCCACCATCTACAAGGCATAAATCAGGAGTGCGATGGAATACTCTCCACTTGCCTAGATGAGTGCAGCTCTAACAACACTCAGGAAGCACGACACCATCCAGGACAAAGCAGCCCGCTTGATTGGCACCTCATCCACCACCCTGAACATTCACTCCCTTCACCACCAGCGCACCGTGGCTGCAGTGTGTACCATCTACAGGATGCACTGCAGCAACTCGCCAAGGCTTCTTCGACAGCACCTCCCAAACCCGCGACCTCTACCACCTAGAAGGACAAGGGCAGCAGGCACATAGGAACAACACCACCTGCACGTTCCCCTCCAAGTCACACATCATCCCAACTTGGAAATATATCGCCGTTCCTTCATCATTGTTGGATCAAAATCCTGGAACTCCCTACCTAACAGCACTGTGAGAGAACCTTCACCACACGGACTGCAGCAGTTCAGGAAGGCGGCTCCCCACCATCTTCTCAAGGCCAATTAGGGATGGGCAATAAATGCTGGCCTTGCCAGCAACGCCCACATCACATGAATGAATTAAAAAAAGCTAGGGTTGTTCTCCTCTTAACCTTCTCTGCTCTAAGGAGATTTGATAGAAGTTCAAAATCATGAAGAGTTTAGATAAAGTAAATAAAGAGAAACTGTTCCCATTGGCAGAAGGGTTGAGAACCAAAGGACACAGATTTAAGGTGATTGGCAAAAGAACCAAAGGCGACATGAGGAAAAACTTGGATAAATATTTGAAGGGAAAAAATTTGCAGGGCTACAGGGAAAGAGCAGGGGAATGGGGCTAACTGGATTGCTCTTATAAAAAGTAGGCACAGGCTTGATGGGCCGAATGGTCTCCTTCCATGTTGTAACCATTCTATGATTCCATGAATTCTTCAGGATTATGCCTTCCAAGTGGCCTTATTATACAAACATTCAAAACATATGAACATATGATAGAAAAGGCGAGGAAAAGATCAGCTGGTCAGTCGAGCTTGTCTCATACTGTCATGCTACAACTTATATACACCATTACCTTCATCACACACCCTCGCCTACCCTCCTCACCCCACCCCATCAACTAGCCACACAAGAAAACAGAGAAAAATCTCAGGCCAATTTAGGAAAAAAACTCTGACAAATTTCTCTTGGAATCTCAAAAGTAATCACGGTGACTGGGAGACACATCTCTCGATAGCCAACTAGCTTCTATATGTAGTTATATCAATTCAGAATCCAATGTAAAGTATCCTTCCCCACTCTTGAGGCTACCAAATCTTCCATCCTTCATGTACATTTGTCATCCCTGAATCTTGGTAATTGTCCACCGATCCCCAATTATTTCCATTCTTTATCCATTAGCCTCAGAAATTCCAGGAGGAAGGATGTCCTAAAATGGATGCCACACACAGCAATTATGTGGTGTAAAACTCCTGCGTAATTGTCATAACAATTTTGAAAGAGCCATTAAATACTGTACTCTTAAAATCTTCTGAATCTGAACAAATAATTTCATCCGGTAGACATTTTGCCCACCTTTATTCATCGATGCAATGAATATGGTCTTTCTATACATAGAATCATAGAATCTTACAGAACAGAAGGAGGCCATTCGGCCCATAGTGCCTGTGCTGGCTCTTTGACAGAGCTATCCAATTGGTCCCACACCCCTGCCCTTTCCCCATAGCTCTGCAATTTTCTCCCCTTCAAGTATTTATCCAATTCCCTTTGGAAAGTTACTATTAAATCTGCTTCTACTACCCTTTCAGGCAGTGCATTCCAGATCATAATAACTCGCTGCGTAAAAAAAATTCTCCTCATCTCACCTCTGGATCTAAAATATCTAACATAAAATTATTATTTTTTTGTGCGTGGGGGACATGTTTATAGAGAAAGCTTTGTACTTTCAGATTTCTTTCTGAAGAAAAATAAAAGTGACAATCACAGTCTTTACACATACATACTTCCCACTTCTCACTGCCAGCTGGTCATTGTGCACATCTAACTGAGGCTGCTGCGCATTTATTTAAAGTGTGCTGATTTACTCCTGTGGCTGGTGGCTTTTCACAAATGCATGCTGTTGACAGGGGTACCATTGAATACCAAGAAGAATATAATTTCTCATGCAACAGTGCGTAATTCTGATTTGCTATGAAACTGATGAAAACACAGTCATTTTAAATACATCATGTATGCTAATTAGACAGGCTGTATTAGCTCGAAAATGTGTGAATGAGCTGCTGTCACTTCTACCCTTTCATACTTAATTGACCATAATGGTTTTGTCCTATCAGTTCTAAGCATTAATGCGACGATGCCATTAGCACATATTTTATATACTGACACTTCAGGTTTTAACTAATTTTCAGTGAAAATTCAAAGGTCCATGACTGTAATAATAATAGTAACAGTCAGATTGCTAAGAAAGATATACACAAGATACTTCATATACATTATAATGTGCCGGAACTTGCTCCGACCAGTGTGGCAAGGCTGTCCGCACATCCTGCGGACAAAGACTATGAAAATACTTACCTCATGGTCTCTGACGTCCACTCGCTCCCTTTTCAATTTTCTTTCAGTTCAGCGCTGTGATTTCAGGGCAGGTTCCTTCGTATCGATAGAGACTGTCGGAATGGAAGCCACACCCACAGAATCTGTCAAGAAAAGAAGCCACGCCCACAAGTAGGCAAGTACAAATCATTCATTTAAAGTGAACGTCTGTATATTAGTTTAAATAAAAATTTAACATATCTTATAAAAAGCCAAACAAATGATTTAATGTAATGAAATTTACAGAAGTTAAAAGTAAAAAAAAAAATTAATTTTTAACTTTAACATTTTTTTGAATGATCAAAAATATTAAAATAAGAGTAATTTGACCTTCCACATTTTTAAAATTTAATTTTTTGTTGTTTCACACTCATTAACAGTCACTGCACTTTAAAAAAAAGTGTAGGGCTGGTATTTTCCAGAGTGCCTTTTGGTGGCGCATCTTCATTCCAGCTGGACAGAAGGGGAAGTTTATGAATGTTTAATGATTTCTATGATTTTAGCGTACCATGTCCCTTTAATTCGGAACTGTCAAACTGCCAGCGAACCAATGGGAGCAAATTCACGATTTCGGGGTTTTACTGCGCACATACGCATTTGCGAACTTGCGCAATTTGTTTCGCCAGCGGTCCATAGAATCATAGAAAAGATACAGCACAGAAGGGGGCCATTCGGCCCATCGTGTCCGCACTGGCTCGAAGAACAACCAGGTGCCCATTCTAATCCCACCTTCCAGCAACCAGTCCGTAGCCCTGCAGCTTACAGCACTTTAGGTGCAGGTCCAGGTACTTTTTAAAAAGAGTTGAGGGTCCCTGCCTCTACCACCAATTCAGGCAGTGAATTCCATACACCCACTACCCTCTGGGTAAAAAAGATTTTCCTCACGTCCCCAGTAATCCTTCCACCAATCAGCTTAAATCTATGTCCTCTAGTTCTTGAACTCTCCGCTAGGGGAAACAGGCACTCCCTGTCTACTCTATCTAGGCCCCTCATAATTTTGTACACCTCAATCAAGTCTCCCCTCAGCCTCCTCTGCTCCAAAGAAAACAACCCCAGCCTATCCAATCTCTCCTCATAGCTGCAATTTTCAAGCCCTGGCAACATTCTTGTAAATCTTCTCTGCACTCTTTCCAGAGCAATTACGTCCTTCCTATGATGTGGTGACCAAAACTGCACACAATACTCCAGCTGTGGCCTTACCAGCATTTTATACAGTTCCATCATCACATCCCTGCTTTTGTATTCTATACCTCGGCTAATAACGGAGAGCATTCTGTATGCCTTCTTCACAACCTTATCTACCTGTACTGCCACCTTCAGGGACCTGTGCACATGCACTCCAAGGTCTCTCACTTCCTCGACCCATCTCAATATATTCCCATTTACTGCGTATTTCCTTTTACTGTTTGCCCTCCATAAGAACATTACCTCACACTTCTCTGGGTTGAACTCCATTTGCCACTTTTCCGTCCACTCCACCGACCCATTGATATCTTCTTGGAGTCTACAGCTATCCTCTTCACTATCAACTACACAGCCAATTTTTGTGTCGTCTGCAAATTTGCCAATCATACCCCCTACATTCAAGTACAAAACATTAATATATACCACAAAGAGCAAGGGACCCAACACTGAGCCTTGTGGCACACCACTGGAAACGGATTTCCATTTGCAAAGACATCTATCAACTTTTACCCTTTGTTTTCTGTTACTGAGCCAATTTTGGATCCAATTCACCACATTTCCCTGTATCCCATGGGCTTTTACCTTTCTGACCAGTCTGCCATGTGGGACCTTGTTAAATGCCTTATTAAAATCCATGTAGACAATGTCCACTGCACCACCCTCATCAATCCTCCTTGTCACTTCCTCAAAGAATTTAATCAGATTTGTAAGGCATGACCTTCCCTGAACAAATCCATGCTGACTATCCCTGATTAAATCATGCCTTTCCAAATGACAGTTTATCCTATCTCTCAGTTTTGATACTAATAGTTTGCCCACCACCGAGGTAAGACTGACCGGCCTATAATTGTTCGGCCTTTCCCTCGTACCCTTTTTAAACAATGGTACTATGTTTGCAGTCTTCCAGTCCTCCGGTACCTCCCCTGTATCTAGTGAGGATTGGAAAATGATCCTCAGAGCATCCGCTATTTCCTCCCTGGCTTCCTTCAATCGCCTAGGAAACAATCCATCCGGCCCTGGTGACTTATCAACTTTCAAGGATTCCAGTCCCTCTAGTACTTCCTCTCTCGTTATGTTTACCTTATCCAATATTTCACACCTCTCCTCTTTAACTACTACGTCCGGATCATCCCTTTCCTTTTTGAATACGGAGACAAAATATTCATTTAAAACCCTACCCACATCCTCTGCTTCTACACACAAGTTACCCTTATCATCCCTGAGAGGTCCCACCTTTTCCTTAACTATCCTTTTGTTCTTAATGTACTGATAAAACATCTTTGGGTTTTTTTTAATCTTACTAGCTAATATTTTTTCATGCCCTCTCTTTGCTTTCCTTATTTCCTTTTTTACATCATCCCCATACTTTCTATACTCCTCTAGGCTTTCTGCAGTATTTAGTTCTCTGTGACAGTCAGAAGCTTTCTTTTGCTGCTTTATCTTGCCCCGTATACTTCTAGACAACCAGGGGGCTCTAAATTTGGCAGTGCCACCCTTTTTCTTTGAGGGGACGTGTCTGCATTGTACCCTTAGAATTTCACTTTTTAGTGCCTCCCACTGGCTTGCCACTGATTTCTCCTCAAGTGGTTGTGTCCAGTCCACTTCTGCCAAATCACCTCTTAGTTCTGTAAAATTTGCCTTCCCCCAATTTAAAACATTTACTCCTGATTTAACTCTGTCCTTTTCCATAATAATGCTAAAACTAACTGAATTGTGGTCACTATCCCCAATATGGTCACCCATTGTCACTTCACCCACTTGCCCATCTTCATTTCCCAGGACTAAATCTAGAATTGCATCCCCTCTTGTTGGGCTTGTCACGTACTGGCTAAAAAAATTCTCCTGGACACCGATCAAGAATTTTGCGCCCTCTGTGCCCCTCACACTATTTGAATCCCAGTTGATGTTAGGGTAGTTGAAGTCCCCTACTATTATTGCCCTCTTATTTTTGCACTCAGAAATTTGCCGACATATTTGTTCTTCTATCTCCCTTTCGCTATTTGGGGGTCTATAGTACACTCCTAGTAGTGTGACTGCCCCTTTTTCATTTCTTAGCTCAACCCATATGGCCTCGATTGATGATCCATTTAGCATATCATCCCTTCTCACAACTGTAATTGATTCTTTAACCAATAATGCTACCCCCCCCCCTTCTTTATCACTCATTCTATCCTGCCTGAAAACTCTATATCCAGGGATATTGAGCTGCCAATAATCCCCCTCTTTAAGCCAGGTTTCCGTTATAGCAATATCATGCTGCCATGTGTCTATCTGTGCCCTTAGCTCATCTGCTTTGTTTGTAATACTCCTTACATTGAAGTATATACTCTTTAACCCCGTCAAATTCCTGTGCTGAACACTATTTAACCTTTGCTTCTTTTGCCTTTCTGAGTCACTAACTACGTCATTAACTGCTTTTCTACTTCCCTTTTCCTGGTCTGAATTTGTCCTATCTGTACCTGCCGTTTGGTTCCCATCCCCCTGCCATACTAATTTAAACCCTCCCCAACAGAACTAGCAAATGCCCCCGCAAGGATATTGGTCCCAGTTCTGCTTGGATGCAACCAATCCAGCTTGTACAGGTCCTGCCTTTCCCAGAATTGGTCCCAATGCCTCAGGAATTTAAACCCCTCCCTCCTACACCATTTCTCAAGCCACGCATTCATCTGGTCTATTCTCCTATTTCTGCTCTCGCTAGCACGTGGCACGGTCGGAGAGGACGCCATTCAGGGATGGCTTTCCAAGGTGAGTAATTCCTGGGCCAATCTGTTGTATTTCTTATTTCTGGGAAGAAGTGACTTTTATAGATTTAATGTGATCTGTTAGATCTGTTCCATCACAGAGCCAATAATCATTGTGTGACATTTATACAAGTGAAGAGGATTAAGTGGTGCATTGAGTTGCAATGAATTTGCTCCTTTCACTTCTGAAACCTGAGGGTCAAATCCAACCCAGGCTGATGGAGTGAAAGTCTCTGTTTTTCCTGACCATTATAAAGGGTAACCAAAATAGGTTTATTGTCTCTGCTCAATTCAGTTCCCAGTGGATGCAAGTATATAGCACACAGCTAAATATAATTCAGCGCAGGTTCAGCAATCTCATTCAAAGGAGCCATAAGGTGGAGCATTTTAAAATTCATGCTGGTGCAACAGGAGTGATCCTCTGAGGTGGGAGTTGAGTCAAATAGTGGGCCAGATTAAAGGGAGTTTTACCCTACGTGAAACCCAAGCTATATCTGACTTTGATGTGAGTGATACTGACAGAGTGCCAGAAGAGAAAAATAAATAAATTCCTCAGTATTGATGTCCCTCTCCTGTTGATTAATTTAAAAGAAATTCAAAAACAAAAGCATTAAGGAAATAAGTACATGTAGTGAATAATGTACAAAATGATAGATCACTACAAGAGCACATTGGAATTTTCCCTTGTTATTGCCCTCTTAGTGACTAAATGGGAACACTTCTGCATCCTTCAAATAACTTTTAAAACTATTTTTAGGTTGAACTGAAGTAATTCTCTTAATCTGAAATATACCTTAATCTTATAAAGTCAGAAAAAAAGCAAATAGCAAGAGAATAAAACAAGAAAATGAAAGTGTTTGCACATATTGTAAATGAACTTCACAATCATTATTTAGCGATTAGTGTATTATACCAATATAATTTTTATAAAGTAAATACTGTATGAGGAAATACTGGTGATTCCCACTTATGAAAATTATTTTTTCATTGTTCCGCTGTATTTAGCTGTCTAAAATGATTAAGTTAATAAAGCAAATATTTGCACAGAGGCTAGCGAGTCCTGTCCTTTCACCTCTGGGAGATGAGTTTGAATCCAGTCTAGACAGAGACAGATGGTAAGAAAGTCTTTCTTTGATGCCTGCTAAGGTTCCAAGCCAAAAGAGTATGGCCAGTTTCAATTCAGTTCCCAATGGACTGAAGCTCGTGGAACAAAACTGACCTAATTTGGAACTAATTGGCACAAATCTGGTGATCATACTCTAGAAAGGAAAAAAGTGTAGACAATTCAATGGAAATGTGACACTGGTGTGGCCAAGGGCCTTTTTAATTTGGACTAAGGTACAAGTCACTTGACATTACCCTGGACAGTCTCATTCTTGTATCCCCTTTGCATGGCCAACTGGGAATTCTGTCCGTATCCTGTTTCTGCTCTGAATTATAGTACAGTTGCATACAAGGTCGGAACTCTAATTCACAACAGAATACATATGTAGGAAAACCATGTCGGACAAAAATATAGACTAGGATTGTTGCATCATGACATCAGATGATTTACTGAGAACCAATCTGCAATTAAATGCCAGGAAATTTGATGCCTTATGTATATCATAGCACAGTAATTAAAATGAATGCCTCAAAAGGCTTGTATTATTATTTCTTTAAAGGGATAGATGTATACTTTCTCCCAATACTCTGAAAATTCCTATACCTGCAAATGTGTTAAGTGGTGCAGTGTAAATAGTTTCCACGACTGCACTTGTATCATATCACATATCACGCACAGTGGGCTGCCTATCACAATCTTTCCACGAGGTCAACGGCTGATGCTGATCTAAATAGCTCCAGCAGCAATCCAACAAATTCCTGTAATCTTCCCTCCTACTCCTGCTTGGTTTGCTCTCCCCCACTATCAAGAGCCTTGTGACATTTTTGCTACATTAAAAGTCCTGTGTAAACATAAGGGACTAGAAATTGGGCCATGTAGCGCCCGTTGTTTCAGTGTGGCTTCAGTGTTCCCCACCTCCTCCTCCTCCTCAGATGGTGCCACCACGTGTTGTTGGGTATCTGCAGTGACAAAGGGAAACAATTTGAGCTGTGGAGTGGGGAGAGGAGCAAGTAAGACGTACGTGCCGACAGCATCTGCAGCACGTGAGTCAGAAAAGATTAAGGGAGGAGGGAGATGTGGGAAACAAGAAGGAGCATTAGATATGCAGAGACCCCCTTCATCGGGACCTCCAGCGTGGCTACAGTGATGGTCTGGCCAATGGTCCGAAACACAGTCTCCTCCAAGGGGGTGAGGATGTATAGGTGTGCCTATCGTCCCTCAGGTCTCTCCTGCTGCCGGCTGTTATGCGCCAGTTTTTCCTGTAAGACAGAGGGCAGTGTGTCAGTGAGTATCCTGCAAGGTGTCTGGGTGATGTGCCAATCATGGTAGAATAGCTGCCAGTGTGTGTGACCTGTGAGTGGTGGTTGTGTGGCTTGCAAATGTGGTACTATGTGTAGGTGAGATGCAACATGCCGAGTGCAGCATTGCGTATGGATGGGCAGTGTTTGTTGGGGGTGTGGGTGACGGGGAGTGTGACGAGTGGAGCAGTGGGTAGACTGTGCCACTTGACACTTGCATTCACTCACCTTGACCATTCGTGTCAAATCATTGAACTTCTTTCGGCACTGCATCCACATGCGTGGTGCAATGCTCCTGGCGTTGACTTCCTGGGCCACAGCCTCCCAGTGCCTGCAGAGCTGGAGTCTGGAGGGTCTCCTCCACCCTGCGGGTACATGTTGGACCTCCTTTCGTCCACCCCCTCCACCAGGGCTTCCAGTGCATCATCGGAGAAGCACGGGGACCGCTCTCCCACCGGTCCGGCCATTTTACCACCCTCCGAGTGGACTGTGCATATCCCATTTAAAATGTGTGCACAGCAAGGTCCCACAAATAGCAATATGACCAGGTAATCTGCTTTTAGTTAAGTTGGTTGAGGGATAAGTTGGCCAGGACAGCGTGGGAGAACTCCCCTGCTCTCCTGGTGCCATGGGATCTTTTACATCCACAAAATGAAAATGTAATGTTTGTGCAAGAGGTCAGGGGTTGGAGTTGTCTACGCACAGAATTAGCTGACACAACTTGCATAGATTTAAATTCCTAATTGACACTTCAGCATTTGAAGAAGGGTGGAAATATTTATATTTGTTGGGGAAGAAGAAATCTAAATAATAGCCTTGATTTTAGTCCTGCAGAGAATGGGGCATGAAAGGGATTAAAATAACGGCAGCGTGGCACTTAGTGGTGACACGCTGCACAAGCACGTGTGCCATTTTAACCGGCATGTTTCGGGCAGTGTGTGAGGCCCTTGCCCCAGACAGCAATCAAAAGTCATGGTCAGATGTTGTCATTCAGACCCCAACTTTTAACCTTAGTTTAACCTCAGTAGTGGGGAAACTTTTAGAAACGATAATCCGGGACAGAATTAACAGTCACTTGGACGAGTGTGGATTGAGTAGGGAAAGCCAGCACGGATTTGTTAAAGGCAAATAGTGTTTAATTAACCTGATAGAGTTTTTTAATGAAGTAACGGAGAGGGTAGATGAGGGCAATGCCGTTGATGTGGTGTATATGGACTTTCAGAAGGCGTTTGATAAAATGCCGCATGGTAGGCTTATCATCAAGATTGCGGCCCATGGAATAAAGGGGGCAGTAGCAACATGGATACAGAATTGGCTAAGGGACAGGAAACAGCGAGTAGTGGTGAACGGTTGTTTTTTTGGACTGGAGGGAGGTGTAAAGTGGTGTTCCCCAGGGGTCAGTGCTGGGACCACTGCTTTTCTTGGTATATATTAATTACTTGGACTTGGGTGTACAGGGCACAATTTCAAAATTTGCAGATGACACAAAACTTGGAAGGGTAGTAAACAGTGATGAGGATAGTGATAGACTTCAAGAGAATATAGACAGGCTGGTGGCATGGGCGGACACGTGGCAGATAAAATTTAAAGCAGAAAAATGCGAAGTGATATATTTTGGTAGGAAGGACAAAGAGAGGCAATATAAACTAGAGGGCACAACTCTAAAAGTGGTACAGGAACAGAGAGATCTGGGGGTATATGTGCACAAATCAATGAAGGTGGCAGGGCAGGTTAAGAAAGCGGTTAAAAAAGCATACGAGATCCTGGGCTTTATAAATAGGGGCATTTATAAATAGGGGCATAGAGTACAAAAGCAAGGAGCCAAGAGGAGCAGGACAAGGACTCCAGGCCCCACAAGAATTCCTTGGTCCTCCCATGTCCCGGGCTTCCCGCGATCATCTGGGAAATCCCACCTTCAAATACCTTTGCCGGGGTTCGTTCCCCCAGGTCCCTGGCTGCAGCCTGCTGCCGCGCTCGCCTAACAGTTACTGGCCGGCCTGATGTCATTGATGTCAGGTTCGGGGGGGAGTCGGGTGTGAGAGTTAAAATGGCCCGGCCTCATGTCGGCAAGCCGAGGCCAACTTGACACTTGCTCCAAGTTAAAATCGGGGCTAATGGGTCTCAAAAACTTTCAAATTAATTTTTGATATGTACTGGTGTCCTGATGCCAGAGAGTCAAGGCTTAATCTCCAGAATGGACTGTGACAAATTAAATTGTGCATACCTTTTTTCCTTCCCTTATGGCATAAAAACAACCATTGCAAGTCATGGATAGGAAAATCCAAGGAGATGAACTGAGCATCATTAAAATTCCAAACACTCTACTCTTCTAGATTGTATTTAGAGGCCCCATATTACACACAACCACCTCTGGCTGTAAGGTCAGCTCTCACTGACATTCTAACAGGGTAAAGAGAGTTGAATGACATTCATTATTTGTACATGGCCAACTTGCAGAAATTATTTTCTGCCTTCTTTTGTGATACAAGAAAACAATGGTAGCTCTGCCTACACAGGGTGTTCTGCTCCAGGAAATTCAATTCAGTAGCATCAAGCCGTTAGAAAAACATTGGATTACTGTACCACAGCGTGAAATTAAGTTCGCACCCTGAAGGTGGGAGATTTAGTTCCACAACAAATCATAGCAGCTAAATTCACTGGGTAACAACTGAGTCAATGCAGCTGTTAACTCACTACAAATGCAATTGGTGATGTTGGGTTAAGAAGGTAATTGAAGCCTGAAAAATGGAAAATCACCATCATCCACTAGAGGAATGGGGTCGATTTTAACCCTACTCACCTGGCAGGTGAGCAGCTAAAAACGAGCGGGTTTCTGGCCCGCTAAGATCCTGACCATTTCTGACCGATTGTCATGTTAACCTGGAGGGTTTTTCACGCAGATGAGGTCCAGGCGGGAGCCTCACATATTTATGCAAATTGAGGTCCTATCACGTCTTTAGGATCTCAATGGTGTTTGAAGCAGGGTCTGAGCGGAGAAGCTGCCATGGATTTCCCACTAGGCTGAAGCAGATCAGAAGAGGTCCTCCTGGTAAGTCTAATACTTTCCTTTGAGAGGCCCGGAGGAGCAGGAGTGTTTCTCCACGTTCCACAAGGAAAATCGCAGCCTACCCTGCCCCGGACTCCGCACCCCCCCCCCCCCCTCCCTCCCACGAGATCCTCTCAAAACCCCCACCCCGCCATTTACCTGGAAGCCAATGGGAGGCCAAGGGCTGCCCTATCTTCACCTGTCAGCAGCTGCTCTGCATCCTCTTCACATCTGTTCCAGGTGGGACCAGTGGCATTTAATGAGGCCCAGCAGTTAAAATCGCTGTGGATTCCAACTTTCCCTGTTGAGCAGGAAATTCATTCGCTGGAACAGTTTTCTGCTGGAAACCCACTCCGAGTTAAGTGTTTTTCTGAAATTACATAAGAGCATAAGAAATAGGAGCAGGAGTAGGCCATTTGGCCCCTCGAGCCTGCTCCGTAATTCAATAAGATCATGGCTGATCTTCTACCTCAACGTCATTTTCCTGCACCATCCCCATATCCCCTGATGCCTTTAATATCTAGAAATCTATTGATCTCTGTTTTGAATATACTCAATGACTGAGCCTCCACAGCCCTCTGGGGTAGAGAATTCCAAAGATTCACCACCCTCTGAGTGAAGAAATTTCTCCTCCTCAGTCCTAAATGGCCTACCCTTTATTCTGAGACTGTGACCCCTAGTTCTAGACTCCTCAGCCAGGGGAAACATCCTCCTTACATCTACCTTGTCGAACCCTGTAAGAATTTTGTATGTTTCAATAAGATCACCTCTCACTCTTCTAAACTCTAGAGAATACAGGCCTAGTCTACTCAATCTCTCCTCATACGACAATCCCGCCATCCCAGGAATCAGTCCAGTGAACCTTCGTTGCACTCTCTCTATGGTAAGTATATCCTCTCTTAGATAAAGAGACTAAAATTGTACACAATACTCTAGGTGCGGTCTCACCAAGCCCTCTATAATTGCAGTAAGACATCTTTACTCCTGTACTCAAATCCTCTTGTAATAAAGGCCAACATACCATTTGCCTTCCTAATTGCTTTCTGCACCTGCATGTTAGCTTTCAGTGACTCATGTACAAGGACACCCAGGTCCCTTTGAACATCAAATTGGTCCATGGGACAATGTAGTAGAGTCTTGTAGTGCCTTTTGCCATTACTACACTTGACTAGGAATTAAGAATAAGCTTGTTTGTATTTTTTCTATGCTTTAATGCAATTGGAATAGTCTCAAAGGCAAAGTTCCAATTCTGATCCTGCAGGAGGCATGAGCTTCCCTAGATTACCAGGAAAGTTGCCAGTATACTGTATTGCAATATGGAGCTATACTCACTACAACACAAGCAATGGCCAGGTAGACACCAATAAACTATCCGGAATAAAAACAGAAAATGCTAGAAATACTCAGCAGGTCAGGCAGCATCTGTGGAGCAAGAAGCAGAGTTAACGTTTCAGGTCGATGACCTTTCGGCAGAACTATGAGAAGTTAGAGATTTAACAGTTTACAAGTAAGTACCTGAGGCAGGGAAAGAAGTGTGGGACCATGAAGAGATCAAACACGAGAATGAAGGTGAACAAAGTAAAAGATACAAAAGGAAATCCCGTCGGAGAGAAGAGCAGAACTTCAAGGTGGACATTCCTGGGAGAGGCGTGGCAGTGAATTAAACACTAAAACAAAAGCAAAATACTGCAGAAGTTGGAAATCTGAAATAAAAACAGAAAATGCTGGAAATACTCAGCAAGTCAGACCTGCTGAGTATTTCCAGCATTTTCTGTTTTTATTTCAGATTTTCAGTATCCGCGGTAATAAACTAACTGAGATTGAACACTGGTATCCTCCCTTTCCCTAGAGATATAAAACTCCTAACACTGCCAAAGAAGACAAATGCCAACCCACCCCAATAGACTGCCAGGGAAAACTGCTGCATAGTCACCCTTCCCACTAAACTCTCAGGAAATGGACTCTCCCACCATTACCTAAAGCAATATAAATGTATTGACAGGTGCCACGTTTCAAGATTTTTTGACCACTGTTCCATAGAAAGAGTTTGAAAATAAGAATTACTTTTAATATTGGGGTTTCTTTAAGCAAAGAGTACTTTCACAAGTATTTTTAAAAAGCACCTTGAAGAAAAGTGCTTAAAATGCTAAATGGAAGTGGCTTTCCCCAGAAGCTGAACAGTAAGAAATGCATTAGCTTGCTGGGATAATCACATTCATTGTGTTGGAAAGGCCTTTGATTTTAGTTCCCTCTTCACAGACAGCCAAAAAAGAGAATCGCTGGGGTAGATTTTTGTCTTCACTGCCTGGTTAATAATCTGGCAAGAGCTCAGCAATGTCCTGGGGGTTAGATGATTGGCCTCCAACAACAACAACCATCTTCTTTTCTGCCAGGTATGACACCAGCCATTAGAGCGTTTCCCCTTGATCCCCATCGACTTCAGTTTTACTAGGGCTCCTTGGTGCCACACTCAGGCAAGCTCCATAAAGGGCAGGCAATATTCTCCACCAGATTACTGCCCAAATCTACCTCAAGGGCTCTTTGAAAAGGCTGTCAGGTTTTATTAAAGGGAAAGCGGTGAGGATCTTTGCTGAGGCCAAGAGGCTAGAAAAGCAGGAGCATAGTTAGAAGACATTTTGCTTAAGTCAAGTAAGATGACCCGTTGATGTGGAGAAGTGTTGTCTGTTCTTTATTTTGTATAATTGTGTAAAGATAAGTTGTACTGATTGAACAAAGTGAATCTGATCATTACTTTTGCTCCGTATGTTCACTCGCTGTGAAATAAAGCAGCTTAACCTCACCAAACGTTTGCTCAGTCTGCCTTTGGAAAGTTTAAAAAGGTGCATGTACAAAAGTCATGAATGTCGGTTTCAGCTCACAAGAGGGGTGTTATTGTTCCACTGCTTGGGTTACGTTATCATACAAATAGATAGAGCAGAGTGAGTCATCTCTCATAAAAAGTAAGACACTTAGATCGCTTAAGGGAACAACTCATGTCACTGAACCATGGACGGCATCTATGACATGCAAGAATTTGTAATACCAGGAAGTAGGAAATTGCTGAGTGACAATGTGTTCTAAGCGGGGAAATGTCATCCTTCCAAGAAGTTCCAAATGGACAGACGACTGGCCCAGATCTCTGAATTCTGTGATCACCTTTACCTGGGGATGCGATCAATGGCTGTAAATGAATATTATTTCCAGCATTGCGATCAGTGTTACTTTGGCTCAGTTGATAGATTATGTGATTCAGAAGGAAGGGTGCTAAGTCAGCACTCTAATCTAGTACTGAGGGAGTGCTATGTTGTTGGAGTGGGACTAGCTGGATTGCTCTTGCATAGAGCCGGCATGGACTTGATGGGCTGAATGGCCTCCTTCTGTGCTGTAACCTTTCTATGATTCTATGGAGGTATTGTCCCACTGATGAGATGCTGAATCAAGATCCAATCTGCCCATTCCAGTGATTTAGATGGGATCTAAAGATCCCATGGTAATATACAAAGAAATGTAGTGACTGCTCCTGTTGTCCCAGCCGACATTCCTCCTTTAATCAGAATACAAATGAAGTAGTCATTTAGCTCATTGCCATTTGTGAGATCTTCCTGTTTACAAGATGGCTTCCATAACAACAATAACCTATGGGGGGAATTTTAACCCCCAAGAACGGGTGGGTTAGGGGCTGGTGGGTAGTGAAAATCATTGGTTCTTGTAGCGTGACCGCTAACCCGGCTCCAATTCGCCCACTTCTGGGTTTAACGTGGGCATGTTTGAATGCGCATGCAGCCGAAACCCAGAAATCATGTCCCCAATTACTGCTGGCGGGCAGGTCCTTAATGCATCAATTAAGATCACTGAGGGAGTTCAGGTAGGTATTTTTTTTTAATTGATTCTTAAAAAGAAACAAATTTAATGTCTCCTGCATGGGTTTCCCGGGCCTTCTGAATCTCGCTAGTGAAATGAAAGCAAGGTTCAGCCAAAGTTGATGTGGGCTTTTAAACCTGTAACTGGTACATCTCAATAAAAGCTCAGGTATTGAAGCTGGTCTCAGGTCTCTCAAGCAAACGTTTGGCTGAGAGTTCTTGTGTTGAGATATCTTTAGCATAACTTGAGCCTTTGAAACGGACAAGATCAGGATGGGAGTTGCAATGGATGTATTCCAGAGGATATCTGAAGAGGAGGAAATGACCGTCCATGGCAGCCACATCGTGATGTGTTGGGCTCTAGGTATACAAGAGAGAGAGAGAGGTACACAACAAGGATCTGGAGAATAGCAGAGGGGAGCAGCAGAGGGGAGCAACAGAGGGGGCGAGGATGCAGGAAGCACTACCCACATGAGAGGGTATACAGGAAGAGGTTGAGCTTTCTGAACCTCTATGAGGAGCAGTGCCTATACAGGCTCAGATTAAATCGGCAGGTGGTCGAAGACATCTGCAGCCTCCCTCTGGACCTGGTGGCTAAACATTGCCCGTTGTAGTAAAAATAATCACTGCCCTCAATTTCTTTGCCCCTGGGTCCTTCCAGGGTGCCACCGGTGACATTTCCAGGGTCTCTCAGTCACCTGCACATAAGCTCCATGGAGGTGGCCATTCTCTCCATGGCAGACATTCTCGCAATTATCTACGACATCAATCCACTACTGTTGGTGTTGGGCTCCTCCATCCTCTCCGCTATTGTGGTGAGTGTGCGTGGCACATTTTCCAGTACCTCGCAAAGTTGCAGTTATGCCTCAATCATTCTCATTCTCAACTATGGGCCCTGGGGTTCAGCATCTGTGACCAGCTGAGCAGAGCTTGGAGAGGAGTACGCCCCCTGACGCGGACTCTCCACAGGTGCAACTGCCACTGCGGTGTCTGCTCATGCTCACTTGTGAGTTGTGAATCACCAGGTGACAACCCAACTAAATGTTTAACATGGCCCAACAAAATGAGAGTTTCTGAGCTGGTGCATGGCTGTATATCCTGTGACGGTGCACCCTCAGAAGGAACGTGGTCCTCTGAGGAATAGATGTCATCCATCTCGCCACATTCTTCTTCTATGCGTGAAGGCCTTGGAAGACAACAGAAACAGAATTAGTCATGGCAAAGTAACAATCTTGCCAATCACCATATTCAAGTTTCTCATTGTTAAGTCATTGTTGGAATAAAGTCATCATGTGTGTGAATGATGTTTAAGTTCTCTCACCAGGCATATGTAGGTTCCCAGTCTCTCCATCTCCGATGGATTGGGATGCAGATGTCGCACATATCTCCATGGCCTCCTCCTCTGCATCATCAGCTGGACTATTTGTGGAGGCCACCTCCAGTCCCTGCCCTCTATCTTGCGTTTTGCGCTCTCTTCTCCTACAAGGAGTGAAAGAACGGACGTGAGAGTGACTGAAGATGATGTATTCACCCAATGCATTGGGTGAAGCTGACTATCATTTAGATGCATCAGAGCGTGACTATCAAACAGATGCATCACATTGCAACAGGATTGGGGTGAGTGGCGGTGGTGAGTGCATAAATGGGGAGGTGAGCAAGTGCATAGAAAGTGAAGGATGGTTGCTGCTGAAAATTAAGTGGGTGTGAGGAGTGATGTGATGCAGTAGGCTTGCCAAGACAGAGTAAGAGGTGGGGTGGGGTGTTGTACACCACAGGATGTGGGTGAATCAGCAACTCTACTCACTTTTCCTGACCTGGTTAGGTCATGAAACCACTTCCTGCACTGCAGCCAAGACCTGGGCACGGTGCTCCTGCTGCTCACATCTTCTGCCACCTCCATCCACACCCTCTTGGTGGCAGAATTCAATTTTTTCCTCCCATCACTTGGGTAAATTACCTTCCTCCTGGTTCTCACTGCACCCAGCAGTACTTCAAGTGACGCATTTGTGAACCTGGGTGCTGCCTTTGTTCTCTTGGAATCCATACCTTTATTTCCTCCTCTTTCCTCCAAAATCCATTTTTGCATTGGCCCTTTAAATAGTGAACTTCACATTGCGTCATGCGGGTGTGCAGTCTGCCCACTGCACAGCTTGGAGACACGAAACCCGGAAGCAAAAATAATTGGCTTCAATTGAGTTGTGATCGCAAATTCCGACACGCTCACTTGACTTCTGGGTTTCCCACGCGATTATCTACCCACTCTCTCTCTTCCTGGCTCCAAGTAAAAATTATGCCCTAAACTTCAGGATAACACATTGTATGTGAAGCACTCAGGCACGTTTATCAGAGACATGATAAAGTGCTATGTAAAGGCAAATCTTTTTTTAGTTCACAATGTACATAAATGCACAAAATCTGTTTTCATAAACTAAAGGAATGTAAGGCTAAGCTTCCTGTATGTTTAAACAGAATGTGGTATCAGCATATTTCGCTCGTATTTATTGGAATGACATGATGATAGCTCATTTCAACCATGCTGTATTCGAACTAAAATAATAAAACATGCAATCTCATAACCCTATGCAATGCCACATAAGGCGCATCCTTTGTTTGGCAAAAATAACATGCACTATTCATCAGAATAACATAATATACTGCGGCAAGCTGACTGCGGTAGACACAGGTTAAAATAAATAATTTACGTTGATCTAGGTTGGAACAGCACTTGTAAAAGTCAGCAAGTTGTTAAGGTTTGAAACTATATGTATCACCATGACAATTTACATTGCCATCACAGGATATGCCATCAGGTGTCCAGTACAGTCACACACTCCCTTGAAACTTACTTGAAAAATTGGGAAGAAGCCGAATTCCTGGAAAACTAGGATTCAGTCACAGGCATTTAAAAAAACTCAGTCATACCTGAAATGAGTAACTGACATCTTGTGAATTGTTACCATGTGTGACTTTCAACCTCTTTAGAATGAAGTGAGGCGGCTAGTTATGGGCTTTCATTGTAGCAACGGCATAGATGAATTCAGGATAGTAAATGTTTGCAACATACATAAAACGAGTGTTGTGATATTGCATTGTTCAGACACTGACTTTTCACCAATATAGGGAAAGATAGAAAGGATTAGGCAAAACCTACTGGTACAATTGCTATGCTTAGAGTGGTCCGGATGCTCTTGATAATTGGCCACTTTTGGAGACCTTAGGCAGCACTCAGCCAGCAGGAAGGTGCCTGGAACCTGTTCTTTCAACCAGGGAATATTCTGTTCCTACGGCAACCCTTCGGCTATGTTTTCTTTTTGTTTTTCATGTTTGCTTATAGATTAAGTGGTTCATCCATAAAACATGACTGATTTTGCAGATTAGATACAATCATGTTCTGACTATGTTTCCTTAAAGTTTGCAAAGTGAAAAAAGTAGTCTAACATCAAAAGATGCATTGAATGATTCTTATTTCCATTTTGTCTTCCTTCCTCTATCACCACAGAACCTGATGTCCACACACAACAGTACAAACACACACACACATATTGAGCAGGTGACACTGGATAGTGATTAGACTGATTTCCCTTGTGTTCTTTCTACCCCAATGGCTGCGATCAACTAACAGGGAATTGAAACTGGTTCCTTCACTGGTGTGTGTGGCACAATTACATGTTGGGCTCAATTTTCACACCTGCGTTGGTGGTGGGAGGGGGGCTACGAAAATCGGGGATTCCAGGGGCGGGTCGAAGCCCGGCTCCAACCCACCCCCACTTCCGGGTTCCCCACAGATGCGCTCACATGCGCGCGCAGCCCCCGCATGTGGGACTCCTGCCGGCAATTAAAGCCGGCCGGGTGCCACTTAAAGTAATTGAACAGGTATGTCAGGTTGTTTACAGACTTGATTGACCTGTTATTTTAGCAGGGATGGGATTTTGCAACTGACTGGGACTGTTTCCCATACTGGGGGAAACACTCCCAGTTCAAATGGATGTGTTGCTGCCATCAGCCTATGGCAGCTGCAAAGGTCCATTTGACAGGTGTGGGGGGAGACCCTCACTCATTGCAGGAGGCCACTCTGTCACTTTGGACAAAGTTTGGCCTCCACCACCCTCCTCCTAACAGTAAAATTCACCAACTTGCACACTTACCCCGGGGTCCAGAGACATGTACCTACCTTGCGGACCCCCTCAGATGTACATCTTCCGGATGGGGGCCGCCGTAGCTGCAGTCATGACCTCCTCAGAGGGCGAACAGCATCACCAGCCTCGCCGGCCAAGCCGTCCACCTCTGACACGTGGAGGTCCACAACACAGCGCTGTGACACATCCACCTGCACAGCAGGAGGGAGGGCAACCGCAGAGAGAGATGCGTCGCAGAGGGCACTACCCTCGCCACAGGGTCCACAGACCGAGGCTCAGCTTCCTGGACCTCTCTGAGCAGCAGTGCACACGGAGGCTCAGAGTCACTCGACATGTAGCCGTGGACATCTGCAGCCTCCTTCATGCCGAGCTGCTCCCAGCTGGCCCGAGCACCATCTTCTTACCTGTCGCTGTCAAAGTCACCACTGCCCTCAACAACTTCTCCTCCGCATCCTTCCAGGGTGCCACCAGGGACATCGCCGACGTCTCTCAGTCGTCTGCACAAAAGAGCCCTGCAAATACACCTGCACCCACTCTGCAGTGACACAATGGGTGGCATCAGGTGTGGGTCTTCATTGTGATCCTCAGGAAAGGGCATTATTGCACAAACCAGACAAAATTCGCAAAGACGTGGCAGTAGTGGTGCCAATATAATATGTAATGTGCGTTGATCAGAAATTAAATATAAGTAAAAACCATGTCAAACCCTCAAACACCCTTGTGCATCCCCTTCATGCTCACGACACATTTGCCTTATGCTTCCTACTGCACATATGTGATGCATGCCCTGTGGCTGCAGCACAGGTAGTGGCAGGTTGAGTGAGGCTGACTGTGAAAGAGATGCATGAGGGTGAGTATGAGAAAGAACCATGAGATTGTATGAGGATTGGGTTGAGTGGTAGTGGCGGGATGAGTACTGGCGAGGTGAGTAAGTGCAGGTAAGATGAGGATGAGGTTTGAGTGGGTGTGAGGAGTGATGTGACAGAGTAGTGTTGACTGTGCAGAAGGAGATGTGGGGTGGGGGCGGTGATGTGGCAGACGGAGTGTAAGGGAATGAGTAAGTGTACTCACTTTGGCTGACCTACTTAGGTCATTGCAGCGCCTCCTGCACTGTATGCAGGTGCGTGATATGTTGGTGGTGCAGGTGACCTCCTCTGCCACCTCGAGCCAGGCCTTCTTGGTGGCAGAGGTAGGCCGCTTCCTCCCACCCGCCGAGGGGGTAGATCTCTATCCTCCCCCTTCTCCTCACCCCATCCAATAAGAGCTGGAGTGAGGCATCATTAAACCTGGGAGCAGCCTTCCCCCTGGGCTGCTCCATGCTGTAATTTTTCCTATTTCTTGCAGCATCTGTCAGTGGAGGACTGCCCCTTTAAATAGAGCTCCTCCAGCTGACAGACCTTACTGTGCATGCGCAGTCCGCCCGACGCGCAGCTCAGCAGCGGGGAACCTGGAAGACCAGGTAAGTGGATCCAATCAGCCTGCAATTGCGCGCGGAGCAGACTGATTTCACCGGGCGCGTTACCCACGCGCCCAATCGACCCGCCGCCATGGTAATATCGGGCCCGTTGTCTTTTCCATCCGAGGCACTGGGGGAGCTGCATTGAACAATTGATATATATTTTTTAAAAATCGATGAAATGATGCATCGAGTTTATAAATACTCAACTGCTGCCCATACAAGCCTTGCAATGTAATATAACTGCTGCTCGGGAAGCATTTGGAAATATTTTGATGCTCTTTTATTCTCTGCTGCCCATGAGGTAAATTTTGTGATTGCTTTCTCTTGCAAGTAACGCAGTGCAAGCAATGCACTGTCACCTCCTCACTGTTCTTGACCTCTCTGATGACCGACTACGCCATCCTCCTCCAACTACTCTGCTCCGTTGTCCAGCTGAGTGGGATTGCTCTCACCTGGTTCTACTCTTACCTATCCAGTTATACCCAGAGACTCTCCAGTAATGGCTTCTCTTTCCACCCTCGCGCAGTTATCCCTGGAGTCCCCCAGAGACTATTCTTGGCCCCTTCCTATTTCTCATCTATGTACTTTGCACCGGCGACATCATCCGAAGGTATGATATCAGGTTCCATATGTAAGCTGACGGCACCCAACTCTACCTCACCGCCACCGTGCTTGATCCCTCCTCTGCCTATGTGCTGTTGGCCTGTTTGTCTGACATTTAGCCCTGGATGAGTCAGAAATATCCTCCAATTAAACATTGGGAAGACTGAAGCCATTTTCTTTGGCCACCACCACAAACTACAATCTCTAGCCACCGATTTCATCACCCTCCACAGCCACTGTTTCAGGCTGAAACAGTCTGTTTGCAATCTCAATGTTCTATTTGACCCTGAGCTGAGCTTCTGACCCCATATCCCCTCCATCACCAAGACTGCCTACTTCTACCTCTGTAACAATCACACGTCTCATCCTCATGTTCAAATCCCTCCATTGCCTTGCTCCTCCCTATCTGTGTAACATCCTACAATCCTCCAAGAACACTGCGTACCCCCAACTCTGGCCTTTTACGCATCCCCCACTTCTTCAGCCTCTAGGTCCTAAGCTCTGGAATTCCCTCCCAAAATATCTCTACCTTTCCACCTCTCTCTCCTCCTTTAAGACCCTTTCTCTTTGACCAAGCTTTTTGTCATCCTCCAAATAACTCCTTCTTTGCCTCGGTGTCAATTTTTGTCTGAATACACTCCTGTGAAGCACCTTGGGACGTTTTTCTACATTATATAAATATATAAATGCAAGCCGTTGTTGTTGCTTTATACAATGATGCACTGCAGACTGACTAATGTTACTAATGTCCCCACTTGCACCCTGGAAAGAGCCCAAGGCAAAATAGTTCAAGACATAACATAACAGTCAGTGCCAGAGCCATGCTAGCCCTGGATTTTGGCTGGTGCATTTCTGGCACTACCTCCTTGGCTAATCGAAGCATTTGAAGGTATTGCACCTTTATATTCTAATTGTTACTTCCACTTCCACTCCATCTAGGTCCGGAGAAGTTGTTAGGCTGTATCTAAACATACACCATGCTTTCTTTCCATTTAAGTTGCATAGTCCATAGCATTATCAAGCCAATAGTTCCTATATATTACATATACTTTACACATTCCATGACATAGTCAGCAAGATGATCAAGTCGATAGTTGTTGTGCAATCCAGTACATCCAGCTAGTTATCAAATGAAAAATGTAATATCTACGACCGAGTCATTGGGTAAATGAATTTCAGGGGATTCCCATTTACTTTAAGCATGAGTTGAAAACAAAAATTTCCTTCAGGTTTCACATGTGTTCACCACAAGTTTTGTAAAGTCAGTTCTGAGAAAACCAGGAAGGAAATGGAGATTAGAATTTCACATATTACTATAGATTAATCGGGGGATCTGTGAAGTTGGAGATTAAAGAACATAGCTTTTTTTTATTCGTTCATGGGATGTGGGCGTCGCTGGCAAGGCCGGCATTTATTGCCCATCCCTAATTGCCCTCGAGAAGGTGGTGGTGAGCCGCCTTCTTGAACCGCTGCAGTCCGTGTGGTGATGGTTCTCCCACAGTGCTGTTAGGAAGGGAGTTCCAGGATTTCGACCCAGCGACAATGAAGGAACGGAGATATATTTCCAAGTCAGAATGGTGTGTGACTTGGAGGGGAACGTGCAGGTGGTGTTGTTCCCATGTGCCTGCTGCCCTTGTCCTTCCAGATGGTAGAGGTCGTGGGTTTGGGAGGTGCTGTCGAAGAAGCCTTGGCGAGTTGCTGCAGTGCACCCTGTGGATGGTACACACTGCAGCCACAGTGCGCTGGTGGTGAAGGGAGTGAATGTTTAGGGTGGTGGATGGGGTGCCAATCAAGCGGGCTGCTTTATCTTGGATGGTGTCGAGCTTCTTGAGTGTTGTTGGAGCTGCACTCATCCAAGCAAGTGGAGAGTATTCCATCACACTCCTGACTTGTGCCTTGTAGATGGTGGAAAGGCTTTGGGGAGTCAGGAGGTGAGTCACTCGCCGCAGAATACCCAGCCTCTGACCTGCTCTCATAGCCACAGTATTTATATGGCTGGTCCAGTTAAGTTTCTGGTCAATGGTGACCCCCAGGATGTTGATGGTGGGGGATTCGGCTATGGTAATGCCGTTGAATGTCAAGGGGAGGTGGTTAGACTCTCTCTTGTTGCAGATGGTCATTGCCTGGCACTTATCTGGCGCGAATGTTACTTGCCACTTATGAGCCCAAGCCTGGATGTTGTCCAGGTCTTGCTGCATGCGGGCTCAGACTGCTTCATTATTTGAGGGGTTGCGAATGGAACTGAACACTGTGCAATCATCAGCAAACATCCCCATTTCTGACCTTATGATGGAGGGAAGGTCATTGATGAAGCAGCTGAAGATGGTTGGGCCTAGGACACTGCCCTGAGGAACTCCTGCAGCAATGTCCTGGGGCTGAGATGATTGGCCTCCAACAACCCCTACCATCTTCCTTTGTGCTAGGTATGACTCCAGCCACTGGAGAGTTTTCCCCCTGATTCCCATTGACTTCAATTTTACTAGGGCTCCTTGGTGCCACACTCGGTCAAATGCTGCCTTGATGTCAAGGGCATTCACTCTCACCTCACCTCTGGAATTCAGCTCTTTTGTCCATGTTTGGACCAAGGCTGTAATGAGATCTGGAGACGAGTGGTCCTGGCGGAACCCAAACTGAGCATCGATAAGCAGATTATTGGTGAGTAAGTGCCGCTTGATAGCACTGTCGACAACACCTTCCATCACTTTGCTGATGATTGAGAGTAGACTGATGGGGCGGTAATTGGCCGGATTGGATTTGTCCTGCTTTTTGTGGACAGGACATACCTGGGCAATTTTCCACATTGTCGGGTAGATGGCAGTGTTGTAGCTGTACTGGAACAGCTTGGCTAGAGGCGCAGCTAGTTCTGGAGCACAAGTCTTCAGCACTACAGCTGGGATGTTGTCGGGGCCTATAGCCTTTGCTGTATCCAGTGCACTCAGCCGTTTCTTGATATCACGTGGAGTGAATCGAATTGGCCGAAGACTGGCTTCCGTGATGGTGGGGATATCGGGAGGAGGCCGAGATGAATCATCCACTCGGCACTTCTGGCTGAAGATGGTTGCAAACGCTTCAGCCTTGTCTTTTGCACTCATGTGCTGGACTTCGCCATCATTGAGGATGGGGATGTTTGCAGAGCCTCCTCCTCCCGTTAGTTGTTTAATTGTCCACCACCATTCACGACTGGATGTGGCAGGACTGCAGAGCTTTGATCTGATCCGTTGGTTGTGGAATCGCTTAGCTCTGTCTATAGCATGTTGCTTCCGCTGTTTAGCTTGCATGTAGTCCTGAGTTGTAGCTTCACCAGGTTGGCACCTCATTTTTAGGTACGCCTGGTGCTGCTCTTGGCATGCTCTTCTACACTCCTCATTGAACCAGGGTTGATCCCCTGGCTTGTTGGTAATGGTAGAGTGAGGAATATGCCGGGCCATGAGGTTACAGATTGTGCTGGAATACAATTCTGCTGCTGCTGATGGCCCACAGCGCCTCATGGATGCCCAGTTTTGAGCTGCTAAATCTGTTCTGAATCTATCCCATTTAGCACGGTGGTCGTGCCACACAACACGTTGGATGGTGTCCTCAGTGCGAAGACGGGACTTCATCTCCACGAGGACTGTGCGGTGGTCACTCCTACCAATACTGTCATGGACAGATGCATTTGCGACAGGTAGATTGGTGAGGACGAGGTCAAGTAAGTTTTTCCCTCTTGTTGGTTCGCTCAACACCTGCCGCAGGCCCAGTCTGGCAGTTATGTCCTTCAGGACTCGGCCAGCTCGGTCAGTAGTGGTGCTACCGAGCCACTCTTGGTGATGGACATTGAAGTCCCCCACTCAGAGTATGTTTTGTGCCCTTGCTACCCTCAGTGCTTCCTCCAAGTGGTGCTCAGCATGGAGGAGGACTGATTCATCAGCTGAGGGAGGGCGGTAGGTGGTAATCAGCAGGAGGTTTCCTTGCCTATGTTTGACCTGATGCCATGCTCATTGCGTATGGATCCAGATATTCCTGTTCAGTGCACTATGCTTTATCTCTGGAGAGCAGTTAATAAGACAGATAAAAGTCTCTCTCACTCACCAAGTACCATCCCTTCGATTGCTCCAGTAATGTATGAAATCTCCAATAGCACAAGCCTATATTTTGGTTTACACAGCAAGTGTTGTTTTGAAAGGCAAGAACAACAATTTTCATACATGACATTTGGCCAGTGAAGAAAACTAAAACAGATGTAGTTCAACAGAGTTTAAAAAAATTATTTTGAGAAGTATCCACCACAGACCAAGCAAAAGCAAACATTAGATACAACTTCACAGCAGTCAGAACCTAGGACGGTTGAGTAAACCCTTCAGATCCAAAGGCCTTTTGATCTTGGCTTCCTTTAACCCCCTATTGCTACCTTTTGGCATGATCATCAGTTTTGGTTTCTCCACATGAACCCTAAACTGCATTATTCATTGAACTCCTTTAAGTTCTGGAAATAAATCTTTAACTTGTGTCACTTCACAGGAATCACGCTCTGACCTCTTATTCTTTATCAAAGCATAATTCTGCCTTTGAAACTTAGATGTTCTCTATCGCAGAGCTGTGTATCTGCAGTCACGTTTTCTTGAGCTCTCTTTTCTGGAGAATGAATGGCAACTACTTTAACAAAAAAAACTCCTTTTATGTCAGCTGGTGGGTTTAATTGGAGGTCACAATACTGTAAGAGCAACGGTCATTACAGGAATAGTGGGGGTGAAATTAGTGTTGGGCAGTAGTGGATCGGCCGACTGTTTTACGCACTGCCTGGTCTTCATTTCCATTGACATCAAGGAGAAAGAAAAATCGGGCGTGTGTGAAACGGGCGGCCAATTCTCTATCGGCCATTTCGTTCTATCGCCCAATACAGATTTCACACCACCCCGCGCCCCCCCCCCCCCCCGAGACTATATCCAGAAAGGTCATTAGTTATTGAATTATTTCAATTTTTCAAAAGTCATAATCAAATTCAATAGTCAAAAATTCACAAATGTAAATTGGAATCACAGGTTTTAAAACAAAAGATGTAAGCCTAGAAATTATGCTGTATTATATTATTGTACAAACTTTTAACATACTATTATCAAAGAGAAAATGTGAGTGAGATGTTTGAGACATCGCACTCAAATTTTCTATTTGATGATAATGTTTCAGAAGCCTCAGCCCATCTCTCTGAAACTCCCTGCCTAAATCCTTCTCTCTTTCCACAGTTAGAAAGAAAGAGTTGTATTTAAATAGCGCCTTTCACAATCTCAGGACATCCCAAAGCGCTCTACAGCCAATGAAGTATATTGAAGTGTGGTCACTGTTGAACTGTAGGAAACACGACAGCCAATTTGTACACAGAAAGGTCCCACAAACAGCAATGAAATAATCTGTTTTAGTGATGTTGGTTGAGGGATAAATATTGGCCAATACATCGGGGAAACTCCCCTACTCTTGTTCGAAATTGTGCCATGGGATCTTTTACGTCCACCTAAAAGGGCAGGCGAGGCCTTGGTTTAAGGTCTCACCCGAAAGACGGCCCCTCCGACAGTGCAGCTGTTTGTCACCCCTCCTAACTCTCACCATAACTAGGCACCTGCTCCTTTATTCTTCCATTTTTTTTTCTCTCCCCTCTCTGTGAAACAGCTTGGGATGTTTTCTACATTAAAAAGGTGCTATATAAATGCAAGTTGCTCTTTTATGAAATTCCTTTGTCCTCTATTTCAACTGAGGTATTAACCCACTTGATGCCTCAATTAAAATAATGGAAAGAGGAATCCAATATATGACACTGTTTTATTTTCAGGCTTCAAACACTGGCTTAAAATAAAATTTCAGCAAGTTGAAAATTGTCCCCAAAACTATTTAAACTGTCCATTCATTTTTTTTGTGCGATGAGACAACTCACTCTCATGTTGCCCCTGCTCACAGCACAGAAAAGAGATAAATGTTTCTGTTATGTTTTGGCATTGCCAAATTAAATCTCCCTGTTGTCACATCTGGCAGCCTGAACCACAGAAACCTATGCTTTGGAAAATGATTCTGCGCTCAGTGTTTTTACAAATACTCTGCAGAAAATGTAGTCCTAATAAAGAATGGTCGTTAATCTTTCACACCATGAAACAATTCTTCTGCTGCATTTTTAGTTGCCTCATCAGCAACAATCCATTTACATTTAAATCTGCATCTTGCAAAGAGAGTATAATATCTATTATCTCTCCAGTTATCAATTAGAATTTGTATGTCCCCATCCTAAGCCATAGCTTGCTGCTGGTGTTTTTCAGCATAATTTGACATTCCTTTTATATGAATTTGAATGCACTCTGTGACATACGCTAAGCCAGATAAGGTTACATTGCTTAATATTGCAAATCAATGTATGTCTCAAATTATGAAATTCTCATTTTACACCATCACTACCACCTTGTTACAATACAGGGACTAATCTGACAAGGTCACATCTTAATTCAGGCCAAAATTTCATCCTGTTCTAAAGCTGATATTTCCCAGCACTTAATATTTATCCTAATATTTTTGGTATTAGTTCAGTTTTTAATTGTGGAACGCTCATAGCGAAGTAGGGATGGAGGAGATAATCTGAAATAAACTGGATTAAAGATAAAAACAAGTCACGAATGCTGGAAATTTGGAATAAACATGCCAAATGGCCGACAACGCACAGCAGGTCAGTCAGTATAAATCGGTTACTCTGCATTTCCAGTATTTTCTGTTTTTGTCTTATTGTCCGTTCAAAGATTCAGTTTGATTATTAACAGCAGGATGCATTGCTAAGGTTAATGAGTGTATCAACAACTTTTGTGAGGTGTTTTTTTGATAACCTATTTTGTATATTTAAATCTAATAAGAGTTACAGGCAACAAATTGAGTCAAGCAATATGCTGTCACTGATCAGGTTGATCTAAACTCAGACACCCACCAGAGCTCACAGATGTTATAAGGCAGGCTTTTTTTAAAATAGAAGAATATCTATTTGATGATTATTAAACAGAAGATGATCACTAAATAGAAATAATGATCTTGCAATTGCATAGTAGATTTTTAATTACAGGAAGGCAGTTTGATTCAATCAATCTGCTTGTCTTCAATTACAAGTTTGCTGTACTCCTCCGCAGCCATTATCGCTTCATTATTTTTCCATTATTGTGCACAATTCCTCGAGCGTAAATCAGTTGATAAAAAAAACATGTTTGTTTCAAGCCCATCAAACTATACATATATATTCTGTCACTGTTTCCAATGTATTATCTACAGATTGAGCTAAAAGCCTATCAACATAAAAGATATATTTTCTGCCCTTTTTTTGTCATAGATTATACTTGTGTGTCACAAAATCCTCCCTCCCCATATTCTGTGCAGGCAGTAAATAATACCTCTCAACATGATCAAAGCCAATTAATACTTTAATCAGGGAAACTGTTGTTATTAGGCCGTCTGTTATAATAGTGAACATAAGAACATAAATAGGAGGAGTAGGCTGTACAGCCCCTCGAGCCTGCTCCGCCATTCAATCAGATCATGGCTGATCTTCAACCTCAACTCCACTTTCCTGCCCGATCCCCATATCCCTTGATTCTCCTGGAGTCCAATTGGGTTATTTACCCATCAACTTCTGAGCACCAATCCCTGCTTTTGATCAAAAACAAGTTTCACTTGGAGTGTGATGGAATGCTCACCACTCACCTGGATGGAGCCAAGTGCAACAACACTCAAGGAGCTCAATGCCATGCAGAACACAGCAATCCACTTGATGGGCACCCCTGCCACAGGTCTCAATATCCACCCCCTCCACCACCAGCATGCTGTGGCTGCAGTATGTACTATCTACAGGATGCACTGCAACAGCAGTCTTACTTTGACACCACCTCCCAGCCCTGCAATCTCCTCCACTGAGAAGGACAAGAACAGCAAGATCGTGCGAAGATGGTCACCTCCAAGCTTTCCTTCCAAGTTACGCACCATTCGCCATTACTTCATCGTCGCTGGGTCAAAATCTTGCAATTACCTACCTAATAGCATCAGCTCCAGAGCTGCAACAGTTCCCGACAAAGCCCACCACTACTTTCTTAGGGCAGCTAGGGGTCGCCAATAAATGTGGCCTTGCCAACGTCATTCACATCCCGAGAGCAAATTAAAAAAATATACGACCAGGATATAGTACAGCAGGTAAGTGGATATTCACAACTGATTCCTTGACATGGTTGAGGGATGCAGAGATGAAAGATGAGAGATTTGTTGGCAATTGTTTTTAATGATATAATGGGCTCGATTTTAAAAGGGGGTGGGGGGTCAATGGGCGTACGGCAAACCCGAGTAATAAAAACTTACCGTGCCCCACGCAATCATGGCTCAATTGATGGCCCTTAGCCTTGTTTCCGGGTTTGCCGTCCGAAAGCCGCGCAGTGGACGGACTGTGCACCTGCATGACAGGCTGTCAGCTGGAGAGTCTAGATTTAAAGGGCCATTGCTCCAATAGATTTTGCTGGAGCAAAGAGCCAAAAGACCCATTGGAGCAGCACAGGGACAAGGCTGCACCTGTGATGCCTCACTTCTGGTGCTACTGGCCGGGGTGAGGAGGAGGGGGGAGCTATTTTACCCGGCCGACAGGAGGAAGTGCCCTCCCTCTGCCACCAAGAAGGCTTGGCTCGAAGTGGCAGAGAAGGTCACCAGCAGTAGCAACATCTGCCGCACTTGGGTCCAGTGCAGGAAACGTTTCAATGACCTAACTAGGTCAGCAAAAGTGAGTACACTTACTGATTCTCCTGCATTCCGTGGTGCACATCACCACCCCTCCCCCCCCAACTCATTCTGCACTGCCAAGACTACTCCATCACATCACTCCTCACACCCACTTAAGGCTCATCCTCAACTTACCTTCACTTCCTCACCTCCCCATTTGTGACCCCACCACTACCACTCACCCCAATCCTGATCCAATGTGATGTCTCTGTCTGATACTCACTCTCTGATGCACCTCATTCACCATCAGCCTCACCTAAAGCAATGAATTCAATGGTTGGCCACTTCATCACTCACACATCTCTACTTTCTCCCCTTCTAGGAGGAGAGCACAAAATTCACGCGAGAGAGCGAGGACTGGAGGGGGGCCGCAACAAATAGCAATCCTCAGAGGCAGAGAAGGAGGCCCTGCAGATCAGCTGCACCTTCGAGTGCCTATCCATCGAGGACACTGAGACTGGCACCCCACAAACATCTGGTGACAGAACTTTAACATTCATCACACACAACATGAATTGATGTTAACAATGATTGGCATGTTGAACACCTCAGTATGCTCATCGCAACATGACACATCTGTGACGATGCTTAATATTGCCTTCTGTTCTCTTACAGGCCATTCAAATACCACAGTGACAGCAGAGGGTGATTCCTCAGAGGAGCTCCCAGTCTCTGAGGGCGCATCGTCACATCTTGGCGAGCCATCCACCAGCACAGATACTTACACCTCGGTGGGTCCTAGTAGTGGGTTAGTTGGGTTGGCACCTCATGAGTCACCACACACAAGTGAGCATGAGCAGACACTGGTGGCAGGGGCCGCTGTGGAGGGTCGCTTTCGATGGGCACACTCCTCTCCAGGCTCTGCTAAGCTGGACACAGATGCTGAACCCCAGGGGCCATCCTTCAAAAGGAGAATGATTGAGGGACAGCAGCACATTTGTGAGGTACTGGAATGGGTGCCACGCACACTCTCCACAATAGCGCAGAGGATGGAGGAGTCCAACTCCTCCTAGTGGAATGGTGGCACAGGTCGGCGAGGGAATCTCAGATAATGTCATAGGGATGTGAGGGAATCTCTGAGATAGTATCACAGGAATGTGAGCTACTGTCTGAGATAGTGTTGCAGATAAGTGCGATGGAGAGAAGGCTAGCCTCCATGGATTCATTTGTGAATGAAGCTCAATTCAGGCCCTGACAATGGCCGTTTGGACTCAGGGTGAACAACATTCTGCCACCTTAAACACCTTGACAACTGGGCTACCAAGGAATCATAATTGTCCTTCAAACTGTTCTCCAGCAGGGTGGTAGAAGTGATGTGGGCCTGGTCCAGGGAAGGATGATGGCGAAAGGGGACATGGAAGTGGAGACGCCACTCAAAGCACTCCCACATCTCACCCATTGCCCTCCTCTCAACCACTACCCGCAACGCTGCCTCCTCTCCAAGTGGCCAAGTCTGCCCTGCACAGGTGCAGGTGGAGCAGTCTTTGGAGGGGCACTCATGGGCTCCAAAACCCAGAGGGTGTAGGCCCAAAGCATCTAAGTAGTCCTGCTGAGATGGACTTGAGCAACCTGCCGCTACCTCTGCTGCAGCCATAGGGGATGCACCACGTAGAAGCAGTAGGAAGAGAAAGGCAAAGGATTTGTGATCATGAAGGGTATGCACAAGGATGACTGAAAGAGTGCAGAAAAGATTTACGAGGATGCTACCGGGACTTGATGGTTTGACTTATAGAGAGAGGTTGGATAGACTGAGACTTTTTTCCCTGGAGAGTAGGAGGTTTAGGGGTGATCTTATAGAAGTCTATAAAATAATGAGGGGCATAGATAAGGTCGATAGTCAAAATCTTTTCCCAAAGGTAGGGGAGTCTATAACGAGGGGGCATAGATTTAAGGTGAGAGGGGAGAGATACAAAAGGGTCCAGAGGGGCAATTTTTTCACTCAAAGGGTGGTGAGTGTCTGGAACGAGCTGCCAGAGGCAGTAGTAGAGACGGGTACAACTTTGTCTTTTAAAAAGCATTTGGACAGTTACATGGGTAAGATGGGTATAGAAGGATATGGGCCAAGCGCAGGCAACTGGGACTAGCGTAGTGGTATAAACTGGGCGACATGGACATGTTGGGCCGAAGGGCCTGTTTCCATGTTGTAAACTTCTATGATTCTATGATACACGATCATGTTTTTCATTTATATTTGGTTTTTGTTAAAGTCACATTAAATGTTATCATTCTCACCACTACTGCTACGTCTCGCCCATTCTTGACTGGCTTTTGTGATAGCACCCTTTCATGTGCTTCATCATGAACGGCGACACTTGATGCCACCCAATGGGTCATTTTACATTGGGTGTATGTGTAGTTGCAGGACTGTTTTGTGCAGGGTGGCGGGGTGGGGTGCAGGTGTGCCAGGTGGTGTGAGGACTGGACTCTTCTCACTTTCTGATCTTACAAGAACCGTTCATATATGAGTGACTCCCTGGCCTCACGAACAGCCAGTTGAACCGTTGCTCTGCCCATGGGTTCATCCTCGTCCTCCTCCTGCTCCTCCTCAATGTGGATGGTGGATGAGGGCATGGGGCCTCCTAAACCGGTACCCCTCTCTGATGGGCCATGTTGTGCAGGACACAACACACTACTATAATGCGACCCACTCTCGCTGTTGAGTATTGAAGCGCTCCCCCAGAACGATTGAGGCACCAAAATCGCATCTTCAGCAGTCCTATCACATGTTCAATTATACATCTGGTGGCGATGTGGCTGTCATTGTATCGATGCTGTTGCTTGCTGATGGGGTTCCTCAGAGGTGTCATGAACCATGTGTGCAGGGGGTATCCCTTGTCCCCGAGGAGCCAGCCCTTAAGGGTGTTCGATGAATGGGAGGGGCCCGGGATGTTGGGTTCCCTCAGAATGAATGAATCGTGGCAGCTGCCAGGGAATCTGGCACAATTGAAGAAATCTTCTGCGGTGGTCACAAACGAGCTGCGTGTTGATGGAGTGATACCCCTTTCTGTTGATGAACAGTCCTGGCTCGTGTGGAGGTGCTTGGATTGCTATACGCATACAATCGATTGCACCCTGTAACCGTGGGAAGCTCGCCACGGAGTGGAATCCCACTGCCCTCTCCATCTGGCTGAGGTTGTCCATGGGGAAGTTGATGTAGTGTGAGGCCCTGCGAAACAAGCCGTCGGTGACCTGCTTTATGCACTTGTGTGCAGACAACTGAGACCCCCCCCGCGATGTCACCGGTGGCACCCTGGAATGATCCGGAGGTGAAGAAGTTGAGGGCAGTGGTCACTTTAACTGCGATGGTTAATGAGATGCCTCCTTGACATCAAGGCAGCATTTGACCGAGTGTGGCACCAAGGAGCCCTAATAAAATTTAAGTCAATGGGAATCGGGGAAAACTCTCCAGTGGCTGGAGTCATACCTCGCACAAAGGAAGATGGTAGTGGTTGTTGGAGGCCAATCATCTCAGCCCCAGGACGTTGCTGCAGGAGTTCCTCAGGGCAGTGTCCTAGGCCCAACCATCTTCAGCTGCTTCATCAATGACCTTCCCTCCATCATAAGGTCAGAAATGGGGATGTTTGCTGATGATTGCACAGTGTTCAGTTCCATTCGCAACCCCTCAAATAATGAAGCAGTCCGAGCCCGCATGCAGCAAGACCTGGACAATATCCAGGCTTGGGCTGATGTCTGGCGCGAGTGTTACTTGCCACTTAAGTGCCAGGCAATGACCATCTCCAACAAGAGAGTCTAACCACCTCCCTTTGACATTCAACGGTATTACCATCGCCGAATCCCCACCATCAACATCCTGGGGGGTCAAGCCTAGATGTTGTCCAAGTCTTGCTGCATGTGGGCTCGGACTGCTTCATTATTTGAGGGGTTGCAAATGGAACTGAACACTGTGTAATCATCAGCGAACATCCCCATTTCTGACCTTATGATGGAGAGAAGGTCATTGATGAAGTCACTGAAGATGGTTGGGCCTAGGACACTGCCCTGAGGAACTCCTGCAGCAAAGTCCTGGGGCTGAGATGATTGGCCTCCAACAACCCCTACCATCTTCCTTTGTGCGAGGTATGACTCCAGCCACTGGAGAGTTTTCCCCCTGCTGCTTGATAGCACTGTCGACGACACCTTCATCACGTTGATGATTGAGAGTAGACTGATGGGGCGGTAATTGGCCGGATTGGATTTGTCCTGCTTTTTGTGGACAGGACATACCTGGCAATTTTCCACATTGTCGGGTAGATGCCAGTGTTGTAGCTGTACTGGAATAGCTTGGCTAGAGGCACAGCTAGTTCTGGAGCACAAGTCTTCAGCACTACAGCCGGGATGTTGTCGGGGTCCACAGCCTTTGCTGTATCCAGTGCACTCAGCCATTTCTTGATCACGTGGAGTGAATCGAATTGGCTGAAGCCTGGCTTCTATGATGGTGGGAATATCGGGAGGAGGCCGACATAGATCATCCACTCGGCACTTCTGGCTTAAGATGGTTGCAAATGCTTCAGCCTTGTCTTTTGCACTCACGTGCTGGACTCCGCCATCATTGAGGATGGGAATGTTTGCAGAGCCTCCTCCTCCCGTTAGTTGTTTATTTGTCTACCACCATTCACGACTGGATGTGGCAGGACTGCAGAGCTTTGATCTGATCCGTTGGTTGTGGAATCGCTTAACTCTGTCTATAGCATGTTGCTTCCGCTGTTTAGCATGCATGTAGTCCTGAGTTGTACCTTCACCAGGTTGGCATCTCATTTTTTGGTACGCCTGGTGCTGCCCTTGGCATGCTCTTCTACACTCCTCATTGAACCAGGGTTGATCCCCTGGCTTGTTGGTAATGGTAGAGTGAGGAATATGCTGGGCCATGTGATTACAGATTGTGCTGGAATACAATTCTGCTGCTGCTGATGGCCCACAGCGCCTCATGGATGCCCAGTTTTGAGCTGCTAGATCTGTTCTGAATCTCTCCCATTTAGCACGGTGGTAGTGCCACACAAGAGACTGGAGAAACTGGGGTGGTACTCCTTAGAATAGAGAAGGGTAAGGGGAGATTTGATAGTAGGTGCTCCAAATCATTGAACAGTTTTGATAGAGTGAATAAGGAGAAACTGTTTCCAGAGGACACAGATTTAAGATGATCGGCAAAAGAGCCAGAGGCGACATGAGGAAACATTTTTTACGCAGCGAGTTGTAATGATCTGGAATTCACTGTTGGAAAGGTTGGTGGAAGCAGATTCAACAATAACTTTCCAAAGGGAATTCGATAAATACTTCAAGGGGAAAAAATTTGCAGGGCTATGGGAAAAGAGCTGGGGAATGGGCCTAATTGGATAGCTCTTTCAAAGAGCCAGCACAGACATGATGGGCCGAATGGCCTCCTCCTGTGCTGTACCTACGATGGTAGCATGATACTATGATATCTGGAAAGAAAGCACACTTGTACATCATTCCCATCACAATGATGACTCATACAGAGGTGCAGTGATCTTTTTCCTAATGTAATGATGCGTTTTGATGGAAATTGCATCCTTTAATGAGAGCATCTGGCAAATATAAAGAAAATGTTCTCAGAGTTTATGATAAAGACCGTGCCCCTTTTACTAGGAGAAACAAATTTCTGCAGCTGAGCACCAAACCAGGTTTTAAAGGAAACAATTTGATTCAAATAAAGAAACGTTTTTTTCAATTAATGTTTGAACATGAGGTTTATGATGAATTTTACAAACAGAACTTTAACCTACACTGTGTGTTGATTTGATTTTATACAGAGTTAGCAAATTAGGGAAAGATTTCCTGTGCGCAGCGTGTAGCGATCATAAAACTCTTCTTGTTAAACAGGTTTGAAGTTCAATTGCACATCCAACACAGACGAAATCGTCCCCCTGCTGATTCTGAGACCAATCACTATATATCACTATGAAGCAGCTCATGCTATATCTCCTGGCACGCACCTGTGTCTACAATTTCTAGACATTTTCATAATTGGCAGCAATTTTCAGATCCATCAAAATTAATTATTTGTAAGCAGACATCAAAACAACATAAAACATGAACTTTCTGTGAGGGAAATTTTGATAGGAAAAAATATAGAAATGATGTATACACAAGGGATTGTTTATTTATGCAATGAATATTTATTAAAGCATCAAGTTGAGGTGTTTAAGATGATTAAAGGATTTGATAGGGTAGATAGAGAGAAATTAATTATTTTCTCTGGTGTGGTGGGGGAGTGGGGGGAGGGGCATCCAGAACATGGGGCATAACCTTAAAATTAGAGCTAGGCAGTTCAGGCATGATGTCAGGAAGCACTTCTTCACATAAAGGAGAGTGGAAATCTGGAACTCTCTTCCCCAAAAAGCTGTTGAGGCTGTGTCCATTGAAAATTTAAAAACTGAGATTGATAGATTTTTGTTAGGCAAGGGTATTAAGGGTTACGGAACCAAGGCAGGTAAATGGAGTTATGATACAGATCAGCCATGATCGAATTGAATGGCAGAACAGGCTCGAGGGGCTGAATGGCCTACTCCTGTCCCTATGTTTATTTACTGTTCCAGAGAGAGACTCCTTGCATTCCCTCTCAGAAATGCAACCTTGATTTTGTTTTGATCCCCAGTGTGCAATTCTGGGTTCAGATCTCTGGAGACCTGGGTTCCCCTACATTCTTACGAAACCTGATTAGCAATTGAACACATACGGTCTCTTTGCCTCCTTTCCTACATCATTCTACTGAACAAAAGAATTATGCAGCTATATGGAACTGAGTTGCTCTTCTCGCCCTTAGTTCTTGTTCTCCTTCTTGTTACCTTTTTCCCTATATTATATGCACAGATTTATTTACTTATGTAACTGTTACGTGAAACATAGAAACATAGAAAATAGGAGCAGGAGTAGGCCATTTGGCCCTTTGAGCCTGCTCTGCCATTCAATATCATCATGGCTGATCCACTATCTCTATACCATATTCCCGCTCTCTCCCCATACCCCTTGATGCCTTTTGTGTCTAGAAATCTGTCTAGCTCCTTCTTAAATATATTCAGTGACTTGGCCTCCACAGCCTTCAGTGGTAGAGAATTCCACAGGTTCACCACCCTCTGAGTGAAGAAATTTCTCCTCATCTCAATCCTAAATGTCCTACCCCGTATCCTGAGACTGTGACCCCTCGTTCTGGACCCCCCAGCCAAGGGAAACTTCCTTCCAGCATCCAGTCTGTCTAGCCCTGTCAGAATTTTATATGTTTCGATGAGATCCCCTCTCATTCTTCTAAACTCGAGTGAATACAGGCTGAGTCGACCCAATCTCTCCTCATACGACAGTCCTGCCGTCCCAGGAATCAGTCTGGTGAACCTTCACTGCACTCCCTCCTATGGCAAGTATATCCTTTCTTAGGTAAGGAAGCCAAAACTGCACACAATACTCCAGGTGTGGTCTCACCAAGCCCTGTATAACTGCAGTATGACATCCTTGCCCCTGTACTCAAATCCTCTTGCAATGAAGGCCAACATACCATTTGCCTTCCTAACTGCTTGCTGCACCTTCATGTTTGCTTTGTGACTGGTGTACAAGGACACCCAGGTCCCTTTGTACATCAACATTCCCCCAATCTATCACAATTTAAATAATACTCTGCCTTTTTCCTTCCGAAGTGGATAACTTCATATTTATCCACATTAAACTGCATCTGCCATGTATTTGCCCACTCACTCAATTTGTCTAAATCGCCTTGAAGCCTCTTTGCATCCTCCTCACAACTCACGATCCCACCTAGTTTTGTGTCGTCAGCAAACTTGGAAATATTACATTTGGTTCCCTCATCCAAATCATTGATATATATTGTGAATAGCTGGGGCCCAAGCACTGATCCCTGCGGTACCCCACTAGTCACCGCCTGCCATCCCGAAAAAGACCCATTTATTGCTACTCTCTGTTTCCTGTCTGTTAACCAATTTTCAATCAATGCCAGTTTATTCCCCCCAATCCCACGTGCTTTAATTTTGCACACTAACCTCTTATGTGGGACTTTATCAAAGGCCTTCTGAAAATCCAAATACACCACATCCACTGGTTCTCCCTTATCTATTCTACCAGTTACATCCTCAAAAAACTCCAGTAGGTTTGTCAAACATGATTTCCTTTTCATTAATCCATGTTTTTTTTTTATTCGTTCACGGGATGTGGGCATCGCTGGCAAGGCCGGCATTTATTGCCCATCCCTAATTGCCCTCGAGAAGGTGGTGGTGAGCCGCCTTCTTGAACCGCTGCAGTCCGTGTGGTGACGGTTCTCCCACAATGCTGTTAGGAAGGGAGTTCCAGGATTTTGACCCAGCGACAATGAAGGAACGGCGATATATTTTGACTTTGTCTAATCCTGTTGATATTTTCTAAGTGTCCTGTTATCACATCCTTTATAATAGACTTTAACATTTTCCCTACTACTGATGTTAGGCTAACCGTTCTGTAGTTCCCTGTTTTCTCTCTCCCTCCTTTTTTAAATGATGTGGAGATGCCGGTGATGGACTGGGGTGGACAAATGTAAGGAATCTTACAACACCAGGTTATAGTCCAACAAATTTATTTTAAAATCACAAGCTTTCGGAGATTATCTCCTTCGTCAGATGAATGAATGAAAAGGTTCTCAAATCGCATATCTTATACTATGTTGGGACAGCATCACACCAATCAAAAGGTGTCGTTGTTATTCAAACAGGCCAGTCACGGAGAACAGCACGTCCCAGTACACTAGATATACATTGTGTCTATTACACAGGCAGGCAGAAAGAAACTCAAAATGGCAGAGAGAGAGAGAGAATTTTAAAAAACATATAATTTTTTCCCCCCTTTTTGCTGGTGGGGTTACGTGTAGCGTGACATGAACCCAAGATCCCGGTTGAGGCCGTCCTCATGGGTGCGGAACTTGATAGCCAAGTTCCGCACCCATGAGGACGGCCTCAACCGGGATCTTGGGTTCATGTCACGCTACACGTAACCCCACCAGCAAAAAGGGGGAAAAAAATTATATGTTTTTTAAAATTCTCTCTCTCTCTCTCTGCCATTTTGAGTTTCTTTCTGTCTGCCTGTGTAATAGACACAATGTATATCTAGTGTACTGGGACGTGCTGTTCTCCGTGACTGGCCTGTTTGAATAACAACGACACCTTTTGATTGGTGTGATGCTGTCCCAACATAGTATAAGATATGCGATTTGAGAACCTTTTCATTCATTCATCTGACGAAGGAGATAATCTCCGAAAGCTTGTGATTTTAAAATAAATTTGTTGGACTATAACCTGGTGTTGTAAGATTCCTTACATTTGTCCTTTTTTTAAATAGTGGGGTTATATTTGCCACCCTCCAATCTGCAGGAACTATTCCATAATCTATAGAATTTTGGAAGATGACAACTAATGCATCCACTATTTCCATGGCTACCTCTTTTTTAGTACTCTGGGATAGCAGATTATCAGGCCCTGGGGATTTATCGGCTTTCAGTCCCATTAATTTCTCCAGCACTATTTTTTACTAATACTAATTCCCTTTAATTCCTCCTTCTCACTAGTCCCTTGGTTCCCTAGCATTTCTGGGAAGTTATTTGTGTCCTCTTCCGTGAAGACAGAACCAAAGTATTTGTTTAATTGCTCTGCCATTTCCTTGTTCCCCATTATAAATTCTCCAGTTTCTGACTGTAAGGGACCTACATTTGTCTTCACTAATCTTTTTCTTTTTACATACTTTAGAAGCTTTTACAGTCCACTTTTATGTTCCTTGCAAGTTTACTCTCATATTCTATTTTTCCCCTCATAATCAATCTCTTGGTCCTTTTTTGCTGAATTCTAAACTGCTCCCAATCCTCAGGCTTGTTACTTTTTCTGGCAACTTGATAAGACTCCTCTTTGGATCTAATACTATCCTTAATTTCTTTTGTTAGCCTTGGCTGGGCCACTTTTCCTTTTGTGTTTTTGCACCAGAGAGGAATGTATAATTGTTACAATTCATGCATTCGTTTGGAAGAGAATAAATCTTTGTTTGCCTCCTTTCAGTGAGTAAGGAAACACTATTTATTTATTTTCAAGAAACCAACCAGAAAACCATTACATGCAAAAGGGAATTGGATACATAATTGAAAAGAAAAGAAATTGCAGGATTATGGGGAAAGAGCTGGGGAGTGGTATTAATTGGAAAGCTCTTTCAAGGAGCCAGTACAGGCACGATGGGCTGAATGGCTTCCTTCTGTGCTGTAAGATTCTATGATTCTACAACACTTACTTCACAGTCTCTGAACACATCTCTCACATCATTCCTCTACCCCAGAACTCCTCCTTTTAACAGCAAGTCACCATTGGAGAGTCCACATTAGATCTGCCAGTATTTATAAAGCTCACTCATATAGAGCCATTGGGCTTGATTTTATAACGGAACTGCGGGTGCGTTGGGGGCGGGGGCAAAGAAAATCGGGATTTCCAGGAATGGGCAGAAATCCGGGCTCCAACACGCCTAAGAACGCGCACGACCCAGAGTCATCAAGGTGCATGCGCCGTTCCCGAACCCGGAAGGCGGGACGATATTTAAACAAAGAATTCAAGTACTTAAAGTACTTGAAATGTGCATAAATCTAATTAAGAGTGAAGGCAAGCGATTTCAACAATGCCTGAGTGTTTCCCGTGCTGTGTGAAACAAGTCATGGGGAACGAGTTGTGTTTCAGCTAGCAGCCATTTGGATATTTAATTCCCTATTTGACAGATGGGGAGATAAGATGAGTTATTGTAGCAGGGCACTCAGTTCTCTCAGACAAACTTTTGGCCAGGAGATCTTTGTGTTCAGACTGAAAATTCTTGGTTTCCACTCAGAATTGTTCTCTATTTCCATTGACTTCAATTTTACTAGGGCTCCTTGGTGCCACACTCGGTCAAATGCTGCCTTGATGTCAGTGACTCTCACCTCACCTCTGGAATTCAGCTCTTTTGTCCATGTTTGGACCAAAGCTGTAATGAAGTCTGGAGCCGAGTGGTCCTGGCAGAACCCAAACTGAGTATCGGTGAGGAGGTTATTGGTGAGTAAGTGTCGCTTGATAGCACTGTCGATGACACCTTCCATCACTTTGCTGATGGAGAGTAGACTGATGGGGCGGTAATTGGCTGGATTGGATTTGTCCTGCTTTTTGTGGACAGGACATATTGAAATTCATTTGCCAATTACACGCCCATTCTGCAAGTTTATCGATGTCTTGCTGTATTTTGTCGCAGTCCTCCTTAGTATTAACTGTACTCCTCCCAATTCGGTGTCATCTGCAAATTTTGAAATTGTACTGCCGATTCCTGAGTCCAAATCATTTATGTATATGGTGAACAACTGTTGTCCCAGCACTGATCCCTATGGAGCACCACTTCCCACCTTGTGCCAGTCTGAGTAGCGACCTTTAACCCCTACTCTGTTTTCTGTTTTGCAGCCAGCTTGCTATCCATTCTACTTGTCCCCTGACTCCACATGTTCTGACCTTAGTCATGAATCTACTATACGGTACCTTATCAAAGGCCTTTTGAAAATCCAAATATATTACATTTACTACATTACCCTTGTCTCTCCTTTCTATTACTTCTTCAAATAATTCAGTAAGGTTGGTCAAGCATGACCTTCTCTTTTGAAATCCTCCGTGCTGACTATTCTTTATTATATTTTCGGTTTCTAGATGTTTTTCTATTACATTTTTGAGTATAGAATCTATTATCTTTCCTACCACCAACATTAAGCTAATTGGTCTATAGTTCCCTGGACTTGTTCTATCTCCCTTTCTAAATATAGACATCAGATTAGCTGTCTGCCATTCCCTTTTCTAATGAATTTTTATCTAATATATATATATATAGATATATATATTTAGTTGTGCCTCTGCTATCTCTTCCCTAACTTTTTAATATGCACAGATGCAATCCATCCCGACCAGAGGTTTTATCCTAAGTTTGATTAGTTTGTTAATTATCTCCCCCTTTCTATCTTAAATGTCTTTACATCTTTTTTGATTTCTTCTAATGTCATGCCCAACATATTAGTCTCCTGGTAAATACTGAAGCAAAGTAATTATTTAATATTTCTGCCATTTCACTGTCATTACCTGAGAGTTTATTATGTGTATCCCTTAGTGGCTATATCTCTAAAGTGATATTTCTTTTGTTATTTATGTGTCTGTAGAATGCTTTATTTTTTTTTGATATTCCTTGATAATTTCATGGTTTCTTTTTACCTTCCTAATGTTTTTTTTTACTTATTGCGTAACCTTTTCGTATTCCCTCTCTGTTGTTTATGTACTGAGTGTACACCTTTTTCTTTAGTTTCAATTTTGCCCTTATTTCTTTATTCATACATGGTGTTTCACTGGCTAGTTTGTTCTTGCTTTCTTGTGGGATATATTTCTCCTGGGCTCTATTAATCACCGTTTCAAATGCTTTCTACTGCTGTTCTATTTCTTTGTTTGCCGGTGAATTTTTCCAGTTTATTTTTCCTAGTTCCATTATCATTCCCTCAAACTCAGCTTTTTCCAATTTATTACTTTGGTCTTTGTCTTACTTATGTGCTTCTCAATCTTTATCTTAAACTTTATTATGTTGTGATCGCTATTACCTAGATGTTCCCCTATGCTTACTTCTCTTCTCTGTTCTAGTTCACTTCCCATTACTAGATCCAGCAGTGCTTCCTTTCTTGTTGGGCTTTTTACTTACTGGGTGAGAAATGAGTCCTGCACACATTGTTAAATCTCCATTCTCTGTACTCCTTCTTGCTAGTTTATATAGGGGTAGTTAAAATTTCCCATGATTATTATTCTAAGCCCTTTATTTATTTCACATATTTGCTTACAAATTTCTTCCTCTACCTCCTTTCCACTATTAGGTGGTCTGTGGTATACCCCTATTAGCGTGATCGATCCCTTATCTTTTATTTCAATCCATATGGATTCTGTTTCTATCCTCCTGTTAGTTATGTCCCTTTTTTCTACTGCCATTATGTTATCTCTAATTAGTACAGCTACTCCACTCCCCCTTCCTTCTCTATCCTTTTTAATTACGTTATAACCTGCAATATTTAGTTGCCAGTCCTGTTCTTTATATAGCCACGTTTCAGTCATTCTTATTACATCTGGTTCCTTGCTTCAGATTATTGCCTCCAGTTCCCCCATTTTATTTTGGACGCTGTGTACATTACTGTGCAGGCAGTTTAAATCATCTTTAATAGTTGTTCCTTTTACTTTTACACTTTTTAATCTTATCATTTTTCTTATTTAGCCACTCCCACTGTGTTTTATAGTTTCCCAGACCTGGAGTATTTATAGTTTCTACAACATTGATCTGGACTTTACTCTGATCCTCCTTTCTTACTCTTTTTAAAATCTTTTTTACTAATATTTTTGCCTCAACCCTCTCCCTCCGTATCGGTTTAAAGTCTTATTAACCACCCTATTTATCCTTTCCGCTAGGACCTTGGTCCCAGCCTGGTTCAGGTTGCCAGGACCATTAATAACATTCAACCCTCATTTATGCTGTAATTATTCATAGCTGCCTATAATTTTACTTCAGAATTTTTTAATTAATTGAAGAAGTCATGGGGATACTGATGATTATCACTGAGTTGTACATATGGGTTGGATCACTTGTGATAAAACACTGAGGTGAATTTTACCACAGAAAAGATCACTGCAATTTGAAAATGCTGAATGCATTTAAATAACATTAGACATTTTACATTTTAATTAGTTACCGTGGTTGACTTAATGATTCATTTGGATAATAATAGATCATTTGTTAATACAGCAGAATGAATAATAAAGAGAACAGCTGAGTGTATGTATACATGCTTCTTCCTGTGTAGTAGTGTTCAAGGTAAGCCGGCTTAAAAGTCCTACACTGGTAAATTGAATTACCAATATTTTACAAACATCTCTGCATAAATGGTAATTATTATGGTTTTATTAGACAGGCACATATTTATAATTACAACAGTGCACACTTTCTTGCTGAGTGCAACATTACCTGAATCCCCTGGATGCACATGCTTTACTTTGTTTGACAAACAGTTGGCTTTCTCATTACTCTCCCTGATAAAGAACACTATTTGGCTTAAATTACATTACATTAGTTATATGGATTGTTCTCGGAGATAAATATTTTGAGAAAGTGGGTAACATAATGGATTTTCACCTGAAATAATGCACCAAAACCCATGAGTTCAAATCCCAGATACGAGATGCCTCTTATTTCTCTGTACTGAATTCATTCTTTGTACGTGGGACGACAGTATATACAATCCAGTTTCAACATGTCCACCATTTCAAAAGCCTAATCTTTGTTCATTATATTGTGTGGGAGTTGAACAACAATTGCTTTCAGAGTGCAAACAAGAAACTATTTGCAAGGTCAAGCATAAGAATTGGTGTTTTTGATAAAGACCTTGGGGAAGTCTGCAGCAATCACGGTTCTGATGAAAAAAAACTCACCTTTATTTATTAAAATTGTTGAGCAAGAGGAACAGGCCTCAAAGTGAAACTCATCACAAACTTGCTGGCAGATTAATTGTGTTAAATTGAAGAATCCCTTTGTAGGGGATGGGACTAGCTGGATTGCTCCTGCATAGAGCCAGCACAGACTCGATGGGCCAAATGGCCTCCTTCCGAGCTGTAACCTTTCTATGATTCTATAATGTGCTTTCTTTTCTTTTTAAAATCTCAAATCAGTTGCTGAATAACAAATCTATTGTATGAATTAACAAGTACATGCTCCAATGGCTCATTGTACAGAAATACTCATCTCTAGAGGGAAATATATTTCTGACTGTACCTTTAAAGCTCTGGTTAAGGCATTTGCTGCATCAACTGACGTTGGGCAAGCTCTGGAAAAGCAAACTTTATGGTTTTGACTTGACTTTTTACTAACCCATAGACTGTCAGCAGGTTCAAAAAACTCCTATCACCCTGGCCCCCAAGACATACTACGTTCTCTCATCATCAATTCCATCCCCCTCCAGAGCCACTGTCTCAGGCTATATATATATATATATATATGTATGCGTATGAATGAAAAAGGCTACTAATTTATAGTGTTCACAAAAAAAAAAATGGAACAGTGATGGGATGTAATCACCCAAAATGCTGATAGAAATCCCAGAATACTATATGCATAGAATTTATAATACAGAAACAGGCCATTCGGCCCAGCATTGTCTATGCCGGTGTATATGCTCCACACGAGCCTCCTCCCATCCTACTTCATCTAACACTATCAGTATAACCTTCTATTCCTTTCTCCCTCAGATACTTATCTAATTTCCCCTTAGTAAGAAATGGAGTACATGAGCACTGGCTTTAGAGATAAGGGGCTCGATTTTAGGGTCGGGTTACCTGCGGGTTTCCAGCGGGGGGGCCCCGAAAATCCCGATCTCCGATCACGTGACCGGATTCGGACGAAATCCCGGCCACTTCCGGGTACCGCGCTGACGTGCGGGGCTGCGCGCGCAAGCCCCGCTAGTGGGAATCCCGCAGGCAATTAAAGCCAGCGGGGTTCCACTTGAGAGCACTTAACTTGCTCGTTGTGGTCAGTTAATGAGCTGAAGCAGCTGTCAAAAGAGGAAGTGTGGGATTTTACGGTCAAAGCAGTCAGTTTCCCACACTGGGGGAAACAGGACCCTTCAAACCAGGCGTGTTGCAGCCAGCAGCCTGTGCCAGGTGCCAAGGTGCGCTCCACGGGGGAGCGCCCTCACCCACGCAGGAGGCCACCGCGTCACATAGGGCAACCCCTGCCCTCCACCAACCCCCGCCAAGCCAGAGGACAGACCGACACGAAACCGCAGCCCCAGTCCGAGGACCCACCCACCTACCCTGCACAACCCCTCACACCAACACCTGCCAGATGGGTGGTGCGTTGACATCGTCGGAGGACGAACAGGATGACCAGCCCCAGCAGCCTCGCAGTCCACGCCGTCCGCCTCGGAGAGGTGGGGCCCCCCAACACGGTGCTGCGGCACACCCACCTGCACAGCAGGAGGGAGGGCAACCGCAGAGAGAGATGCGTCGCAGGAGGCACTACCCTCCGCACAGGGTGTACAGAGCGAGGCTCAGCTTCATGGACCTCTCCGAGGAGCAGTGCATACGGAGGCTCAGAGTCAATCGCCAGGTAGTCGCCGACATCTGCAGCCTCCTTAACGACGAGCTGCTCCCTGATGGACCAAGCAGCATCTTCTTACCGGTCACCGTCAAAGTCACCACTGCCCTCAACTTCTTCGCATCCGGTTCCTTCCAGGGTGCCACCGGGGACATCACCGGGGTCTGTCAGTCCTCTGCACACAAGTGCATAAGGCAGGTCACCGATGGGTTGTTCCGCAGGGCCTCCCACTACATCAACTTCGCCATGGACGAGCGCAGCCAGATGGAGAGGGCGGTTGGATTCCATGCCATGGCCGGCTTCCCACGGGTGCAGGGTGTAATCGACTGCACCCACATCGCAATACGGGCACCTCCGCATGAGCCAGGGCTGTTCATCAACAGGAAGGGGTATCACTCCATGAACGCCCAGCTCATCTGTGACCACCGCCAGAGATTCCTACACGTGTGCGCCAGATACCCCGGCAGCTGCCACGATGCCTTCGTCCTCAGGGAGTCCGCCGTCCCGCCCATCCTGCAGGCACCCAACGCCGGCAACGGCTGGCTCCTCGGCGACAAGGGGTATCCCCTCCACACGTGGCTCATGACACCTCTGAGGAACCCCATCACCGAGCCGGAGCGTCGGTACAATGACAGCCACACTGCTACCAGGTCTACAATTGAGCAGACCATAAGGCTTCTCAAGATGCGCTTCAGGTGCCTTGATCGTTCTGGGGGAGCGCTCCAATACACACCATTCAGAGTGGGAAGAATCATAGTTGTCTGCTGTGCCCTGCACAACATGGCCCAACAGAGAGGGGTGCCGCTGGAGGAGGCCCCATCCACACCCGCCACCCACATTGAGGAAGGCGAGGGCGAGGAGGAGGAGGAGGAGGAGGAGGAGGCGGAGGCGGAGGAGGCGGAGGAGGAGGACGCGCCCGAGGATGTTGGACGACCCATGCGCCGAGCCGCGACTCACCGGGATGGTCGCCGGGCCAGGGACGCACTCATACGTCAACGGTTCTCCTAGAGTCAGACACTGCGAGGCGCTCGCATCTCCTCACCTGCACATGCGAGCGGCCATACCAGCCCCCTCCACTGAAGAGTGCTGCCAGTAATCCTGCACCCACAGCAGTGTGCCCAATGGGTGGCAGCAGGTGTTCGCCGTCATGATGGCCTCCACGGAACGCAACTACTGCACAAGCCGCGGAAGAATGGACGAGAGGTGGCAGGAGTGGTGAGAATAGACTATTTAATATCTGGAATGCGACATCATTTAAGAAACAAAGTACAAAATAATAAACACCCTGGTGTATTCCCTTTGTGATTATAAGGCCTTTGGAATTCTTCTCCGGGAACCCCTACGTGGTGCTACCCCTGTGGCTCCAGCAGAGGTAGTGGCAGGTTGCTCGTCTTCTTGCCTTGACCGGGTAGATGCTTTTGGCGGACGGCCCCTGGGTTTCGGTGCCCGTGAGGGCACCTCCACAGACTGCTCCTCCTGCACCGGGGCAGGGGCAGACTCGGCCACCTGGAGAGGAGGCACCATTGCGGGTGCTGGTTGAGAGGTGGGCGACGGGTGGGACGTGGGGACGCCTTGAGAGGCGTCCCCGCTTCCATGTCCCCGGTCACCATCATCCCTCTCTTGGCCTCGGCCCACATCACCCCTTCCACCCTGCTGGACGGCAGTTTGGATGGCATGTGTGAGGCCTTGCAAGGCCACCCCTAGTGTATCCCTCAGCCTGTTGGTGGCGTCGGAATGTTGCTCACCCTGAATCCGTACAGACGTTGTCAGGGCCTGAAAGGACTCGAAGTGGAGCTGTGCGTGACGCTCGAGGGAGGCCAGCCTGTCCTCCACCGCAGACAGTCCCGCACCTACCCGCGACACTGTGTCGCCGGTACCCTCCTGTGCCTGCGCCACCAATGCCCACATGCAGGAGGTGGACTCCTCCATCGCCTGCGCTATTGTGGACAATGCGCGCGGCACCTCTGCCAGCACCTCAGCAATTAGCTGGTGGCCCTCGACGACTCTCCTTTTCTCTGGTGGCCCCCTGGGTTCAGCATCTGGGTCCGGCTGAGCAGAGCCTGGAGATGAGTGCTCCCTCCGTCGCGGACCCTCCGCGGCTGCCCCTGCCACCAGGGTCTGCTCATGCTCACTCGTGCGCAGTGACTCACCAAGTGCTACCCCAACTAGTTGGCGAGGGGGACCCACCGAGGTGCGTGTCTCTGCGCTGGTGGATGGTTGGCTCTGATGTGACGATGCACCCTCAGAGACCGCCATGTCCTCTGAGGAATCGCCCTCCACGCTCGCTTGATCCAAAGACGCACCTGCAAGAGAACAGAGGGCACTTTGAGGCATGTGGACCAACTTGACAGTGCGCCTGATGGCAGGTGATGATACGGTCACTCGCGATCACGGGTGTTGAGTGTCAGCTTTCCCTTACCGGCCGTTTCGGCAGCGACACACTCGCCATCGGCCACCGACAGGCAATGTCGCGTGCGGGCGAGGTCGAGCGCCTCCACCTCTGCGTCGGTGAGCTCCACCACTTGCGGCGGCCCACCTCCGGTGCGTGCCCTTTCCCTATTGTTCTTGCTTCTCTTCTCCTGTGAAGGCAAAACACAGATGTGTGAGTGGGTGCGTCTTGCATCGTGAGACGCATCGAGCATCGGTGTGGTTGGGTTGAGCGTGGCGCGGAACGGATGGGAGGAAGTGTGGGCCACGTGCCCATCCCATTGCATGGGGATTGGGGTGTGTGGTAGTGTTCGGGTGGGGTCAGGGACGGTGGGTACTTGCGTGCACGGCGAGGATGGTGAATGAGTGGCTGTGAGGATTGCTGATGGAGCGCAGTGGTGGCTGTGCAGGAGGGGGTTGTGATCTGCTTGGCGTGATGGTGGGGACGGGATGTGGGAGGGTGCGTTGGTGTACTCACCTTGCCAGACCTAGTCAGGTCATTGAAGCGCTTGCGGCACTGCTCCCAAGTCCTTGGGGTGTTGCCCCTGCTGCTCACCTCCGCCGCCACCTCTGCCCATGCCTTCCTGGTTGCGGCGGCAGGGAACTTGCGCCCATCCTCAGGGAAGAGTGTTTCCCTCCTCCTCCTCACGCCCTCCAGCATCAGCTGCAGTGCCAGATCTGAAAAACGGGGCGCAGCCTTTCCCCTTGGTTGAGCCATTCTCCCAGACCTCTTGCTTGCAGCAGGAGGGGCTTTGGGAGACTGCCCCTTTAACTGGAGCTCCTACATCGCGTCGACGGTACTGCGCATGCGCAGCCGGCCGGCACGCAGCTGGGGAGCGGAGAACCCGGAAGCAGGCCTTAATGGGTCCAATTATCCCGCGATCGCGTGGGGGACGCACACAATTACCCGTCCGCGTTTTCCACGCTCCCGGAGGACCACCCGCTGGGAACCCGCAGGCCTGCTAAATTCGAGCCCAAGGTAAGTTAAACAGAGCTCTATCTTAGCAAGTAAACATCACGACAGTGCTTCAGACTCCATGGGCTCGATTTTCGCACCCCCGAGCTGGTGCGTTCATGGCGGGGGGGCTGCAAAAATCGGGGATTCACAGGGAGAGTCTGGAGCCCGGCTCCAACCCGCCCACGTCCGGGTTCCCCAGTGACGCGCTGACATGCGCACGCAGCCCCCACGTGGGACTCCAGCCGGCAATTAAAGCCAGCAGGGTGCCACTTGAAGCACTCATTAAGGTATTTCAGGTTGTTTAGAGACATGATTAACATAACATTTTAGGAGGAGTGGGATTTTGCAAACAACTGGGACTGTTTCCCATACTGGGGGAAACACTCCCAGTTCAAATGGACTTGTTGCAGCCATCAGCCTGTGGCAGCTGCAAAGGTCCATTTGACAAGTGGGGGGTGGGGAGACCCTCACTCATTGCAGGAGGCCACTCTGTCACTTTGGACAAAGTTTGGCCTCCACCACCCTCCTCCTAACAATAAAATTCACCAACTTGCACACTTACCCCGGTGTCCCGGTGACACATGTACCTACCTTGCGGACCCCCTCAGGTGTACATCTTCCGGATGGGGGCCGCTGTAGCTGCAGTCATGACCTCCTCGGAGGACGAACAGCATCACCAGCTTCGCCGTCCACCTCTGACACGTGGAGCTCCACAACACAGTGCTGTGACACATCCGCCTGCACAGCAGGAGGGAGGGCAAGCGCAGAGAGAGATGCGTCGCAGAGGGTACTACCCTCGCCACAGGGTCTACAGACCGAGGCTCAGCTTCCTGGACCACTCTGAGCAGCAGTGCACACAGAGGCTCAGAGTCACTCGACATGTGGCCGTGGACATCTGCAGCCTCCTTCATGCCGAGCTGCTCCCGGCTGGCCCGAGCACCATCTTCTTACCTGTCGCTGTCAAAGTCACCACTGCCCTCAACAACTTCTCCTCCGCATCCTTCCAGGGTGCCACCGGGGACATCGCCGACGTCTCTCAGTCGTCTGCACAAAAGAGCCCTGCAAATACACCTACACCCACTCTGTAGTGACACAATGGGTGGCATCAGTTGTGGGTCTTCATTGTGATCCTCAGGAAAGGGCATTATTGCACAAACCAGACAAGATTCGCAAAGACGTGGCAGTAGTGGTGACTATATAATATGTTATGTGAGTTGATCAGAAATCAAATATAGGTAAAAACCATGACAAACCCTCAAACACCCTTGTGCATCCCCTTCATGCTCACGACACGTTTGCCTTATGCTTCCTACTGCACATATGTGATACATGCCCTGTGGCTGCAGCACAGGTAGTGGCAGGTTGAGTGAGGCTGACTGTGAAAGAGATGCATCAGAGGGTGAGTATGAGATAGAGCCATGAGATTGTATGAGGATTGGGTTGAGTGGTAATGGCGGGATGAGTACTGGCGAGGTGAGTAAGTGCAGGTAAGATGAGGATGAGCTTTGAGTGGGTGTGAGGGGTGATGTGACAGAGTAGTGTTGACAGTGCAGAAGGAGATGTGGGGTGGGGGCGGTGATGTGGCAGACAGAGTGTAGGGGAATGAGTAAGTGTTCTCACTTCGGCTGACCTACTTCGGTGATTGAAGCGCCTCCTGCACTGTATGCAGGTGCGTGATATGTTGGTGGTGCAGGTGACCTCCTCTGCCACCTCGAGCCAGGCCTTCTTGGTGGCAGAGGCAGGCCGCTTCCTCCCGCCCGCGGTGGGGGGGGAAATCTCTGTCCTTTCCCTCCTCCTCACCCCATCCAGTAAGAGCTGGAGTGAGGCATCATTAAACCTGGGAGCAGCCTTCCCCCTGGGCTGCTCCATGCTGTAATTTTTCCTATTTCCTGCAGCATCAGTCAGTGGAGGACTGCCCCTTTAAAAAGGGCTCCTCCAGCTGACAGTCTATGCTGCGCATGCGCAGTCCGCCCGCTGCGCAGCTTTCCAGCGCGAAACCCGGAAGCACAGGTAAGTGGATCCAATTAGCCTGCGATTCCGTGCGGAGCACCCTGATTTCACTGGGCGTGTTACCCACGCGCCCTGTCGACCCCCCGCTGCAAACCCCCCGCCCTCCTAATATCGGGCCCCATATTACCATGGAAAATCTGCTGGTAAATATTTTTTAAAAATATAAACACGATGGGGTAGAATTTCTGCTGAGTTCGCCTGATCTCCTGTTATAACTTTGATATGAACCTCAGAAATGGTTTCAGCCATTTCTCTGTTGTTTCTGCCAATCTTCCACCAATGTTAAGGGCCGGAGATTGGGAGATGCCCCTCAGAAATTCCAGGCGAGCTGGTGTTCACCTTGTGGAGAGATTTCCTCTGTGTGCTGTTTGTAGTGAAATTGTAAACACCTTTATAAAGAATGTGTTTATGATTTCACTAAAACTAATGAACAGAGGAAATACTTTTTCACGCACCCATCTTTCATCCTTTTTTGTATTAATACATATAGCTTTGCCTTCTGGTGTTCTGCTTTTGCATTGATTCATTGGGCTCAATTTTGAAATGGTGGCGGGTTAGCAGTGGGGGTGGGGTGGGGGGGGGGGAGGGGTGAAGGTGCGCGAGGCAAACCGGAACAAACAAAATTTACCATTTCCGACATGGTCGCATTGTAATTGATGGTGATTAACGCGCTCTCCGGGTTTCACGCCCGGCAGCCAGCCTGATTGCCGCTCCTGACGGCAGCCAGCCTGTCAATGCAAAGGGCGGTGGGTGGGGGGGAAAGAGAAAGAGAGAGAGCGAGACGTCATCCTGCGCTGAAATGGAAGATTGGGGGTCGGGGGGAAAAAAAAGAGTGGAGATCGGTGGGACATCGGTGGGGGGGGGTGGTGAAGGGGAGATATCGGACATCGGAGCAGGGTGGAAAGGTAGGTTGTGTTTTAACCAGGCGTGAATCAGAAGCCGTGGGAAAACCGTCCAGGTAAGTTAAAAATCGTTCTAACTACCTAATATGTCACAAGTAAAGTGCCTTAAGTACCTCAATGAGGTACATTTGGCTCTTTAACTATCATCCCGCTGGCAATTAAAGCTGTGCGTACACAGGTGTGTCCGTGGGGAACTCGGAAGTCGTCGGGTTGGAGCCGGCTTCCGAGCCCGCTCTGCTTTTCTGCAATTTTCGCAGCCTCCTCGTCCCCAACGCACCCGCAATTTACGTGTAAAATCAAGCCAATTATGTTAGCATCTTTTATTCCTGGTGCTTCAAAATAATTCATTGCTATACCAGTTCTGATTGATGTTTTTGTAAACCTTAATGTGGATTATATAGTGGATTATTAGAAGGATATGCTGATCAGGTTAGTTGAAGGGAGGGAGGAGGCTCGTGTGGAGCATAAGCACCGGCACTGGCCTGTTTCTGTGCTGTACATTCTATGTAAAAGTGTCAGCCTAAATCATAACCGCCAATCACAGTGTGACTAGGCACAGGTAACGGATTGGCATGCAATGTTAGGGTGCAGGTGTTACTAAAAAGTCAGACATTGGGGTACATTTTCAACTTGATGCTCGGGTGTAAACCTGATGTTTCTGATTGGCTGCCTGTTATAGAAACCGTCCAAATTTCTCTAGTACATCCCCTGAGGTGCAAACGTTTTGCACTGTAACTATTACTATAATAAATTACTTGTAAACTAATCCCATCATCCAACTGCCCCAAGTCAGCATATAATTCAATTGAACTGGCATAACCAGATATTAAATCTACCCTATTCAGACAAGGGTAAAGCACCAAATTCACTGAATTATGCTTTTCACTTCATAAATATGTTTAACATAATCAGACTTCTCAAATGCCACAAATATGCAGCCAGTGAGTCAAACTTCACATCAGCTAACTCATTGAATATTTATGATTTGGTATCTACCAATCACTTACTTTATTGCTGCCCAGTGCTCTATTGACCTGGACACTCTCAGTAATGTACCAAACTACATATTTTCCAAGTCAGTACGTTGTGGCTTCTACAAAGTTGCCAAACACATTCTCTGGCGGTGATGACTACAAGAATGAAGGGTACTCGAGGCATTAGTATCGTCATGTATTCATTGAAATAAAATGATTCTGCAGTGTCACAGAAGTTTTGGAAGATCTGGCAACACACTGAAAAGACAACTTAGATTAACGTAGCACTCAAATAAGTGAAAGACATGGCTTCAGTGCTGTAAAGAGTTCAATGTCTTGAAGGGGCAAGGTCAAAATGGACCTCTGATCTGCTTCATCTGATATCACTATGAGGAGCAAGGCATTGGCTGCAACTTCAACCAAGCCCCCTCAGAGACACGGGAACATCATTTTGAAAGCCATCACATTCACAAACTCCACCCCCACCCCAGTCCATACCAAGCTTCACCGAAAGAAGCTTGCAGCCATGCCACAAAGACCACAAATGATCAACTATGGTACCTGACAGTACCATCAGAATCATAATTTTGATTATTCATCTTCCTTCCGTCACATGCCTGGGGTTAGTATCGAAGGGTGGGAGGGATGAGTGTCAGCCTCAAGTGTCTGGATCTAAAGGTCTTAATGTTATGATTGCAGGAGACAGTAGCTCATAGTGGAAGGCAGCGCTGTGCCACTGGTGGAGGCTCAGCCACAATTCAAAAAGTTTCAAGAAGAGAGGGCCATAAGCAACCAGGACCGATACTGAAGGGGGAAGCTGGGGAGGGTGAGGTAGGAGGTCTATTAGTCTCTAGAGTCTGCCTGAATGTTCAGGACCCAAGTCAAAATAAATGTGATGGTTTTGTTCTTGTGAACATTCACAAGTTCACTGAGGCATCAGGCTGCCATTTATCTTATTTCTTTCTTGTATTATGCTTTCTCAGGTCCTGAAGAAGAACCAAGGCCAAGCCCAACAAGACGACATATTCTAAGCGCATCATCACCCACCCCCCTCACATGATCTGGAACCACCGAGCAGCAGCTCAGGTCTATCCACCCCAGGGGAAGTATAAGGGAGCATGGTTATAGACTTTTTGTATAAATAATATAAAACATGATCAGGAAATATATACAATTGGAGATTGCCATGTATATACCGGGTCATTGAAAAATTAATTCTTGAAAGGCTATTTCTTTTGTCATGTTAAAATATTACTAGTCTGTACGTAATAAAGTTTTCAGAGTTAAACTTCATCAATATTTCCAATCATTGTATCATAATTAAACAAATACTGGTGTACTGTGGTGAGGGAAAGTTACATTGTTTCAGTCCCTATGCCCCTACCCTCAAACTCCCTCCCCAAAAGCCTCCATGTTATCAACTCCACTCTTGCTTTCAAAACCCTAAAACCCCTTCTCTTCAGTCTTGCTTTCACTCCTCCCCCATCCTCTGTTTCTCTTTTTTCTTCTTGCTCGTTATCAATTTTAGCCCTGTGCATTGGATTACACTCTCATAAGTCTCTCTATACGAGGAGTAGTACAGAAGTGTATGTTGTTATTACATTCTCTACAACAAAAGAACTGTTTTGGAGGCTCCTGCAATAGCCCAGTGATTAAATGTACATATGGTGTGGATGCTAAACCACATGGATCAAGATGGCCCTAGGTTCAAGCTTTGTCCTGTGTTGATTGATCTCAAATGGGGGTGTGTGTGTGGGAGTAAAATAATTGAAAATAACATCCCTGGAGTAGAGAGCAGATAAATCCTCTAGGGTTCCTACCCTGATTGTTATTAAGTAACCCCCTGGTGAATGATGTATGCATGTGGGATGATGACAAGATTGAACTGGGCTGTGCTACTCCCCAGTGCTTTAATAGCATGTTAACACTCAAGCTGCAATTTGCTGATCAGTGTTCTTTTAACACCAATGGTTACCTATTTGAAATAAATTGGCGGCATTCAAATAACAATGATCAGAAAATCCAGGCTAGACTCACAATGGAAAATGGTCATTTGAATGAGGTAGTGGTTGGCTGCTGACACTATGGAAGTGGTCCAAATGTAATCAACCACCTTCCAGAAAAGGAGTGATAAGGAGAGAATTAAAAAACAAAAATTCTGATAGTTTCATTGGTGATAGCAAAATTACTAACATTTAAATTCCATCTATAGCCACACAAAGAAATACATATCCAGACAAGTATAGAAACAATTACTGTTATGAAATTTTGCTAAATAATAAAGCTATACAAAGGCCATACTTAGTTTTTTTTCTTCATTCGTTCATGGAATGTGGGCGTCGCTGGCGAGGCCGGCATTTATTGCCCATCCCTAATTGCCCTTGCGGAGGTGGTGATGAGCCACCTTCTTGAACCGCTGCAGTCCATGTGGTGACGGTTCTCCCACAGTGCTGTTAGGAAGGGAATTCCAGGATTTTGACCCAGCGACGATGAAGGAACGGCGATATATTTCCAAGTCGGGATGGTGTGTGACTTGGAGGGGAACGTGCAGGTGGTGTTGTTCCCTTGTGCCTGCTGCTCTTGTCCTTCTAAGTGGTAGATGTCGTGGGTTTGGGAGGTGCTGTCGAAGAAGCCTTGGCGAGTTGCTGCAGTGCATCCTGTGGATGGTACACACTGCAGCCACTGTGCACCGGTGGTGAAGGGAGTGAATGTTTAGGGTGGTGGATGGGGTGCCAATCAAGCGGGCTGCTTTATCTTGGATGGTGTCGAGCTTCTTGAGTATTGTTGGAGCTGCACTCATCCAAGCAAGTGGAGAGTATTCCATCACAGTCCTGAGATGTGCCTTGTATATGGTGGAAAGTCTTTGGGGAGTCAGGAGGTGAGTCACTCGCTTCAGAATACCCAGCGTCTGACCTGCTCTCGTAGCCGCAGTATTTATATGGCTGGTCCAGTTAAGTTTCTGGTTAATGGTGACCCCCAGGATGTTGATGGTGGGGGAATTCAGCGATGGTAATGCCATTGAATGTCAAGGGGAGGTGGTTAGATTCTCTCTTGTTGGAGATGGTCATTGCCTGGCACTTGTCTGGCGCGAAAGTTACTTGCCACTTATCAGCCCAAGCCTGAATGTTGTCCAGGTCTTGCTGCATGCGGGCTCGGACTGCTTCATTATTTGAGGGGTTGCGAATGGAACTGAACACTGTGCAATCATCAGCGAACATCCCCATTTCTGACCTTATGATGGAGGGAAGGTCATTGATGAAGCAGCTGAAGATGGTTGGGCCTAGGACACTGCCCTGAGGAACTCCTGCAGCAATGTCCTGGGGCTGAGATGATTGATCTCCAACAACCACTACCATCTTCCTTTGTGCGAGGTATGACTCCAGCCACTGGAGAGTTTTCCCCGATTCCCATTGACTTCAATTTTACTAGGGCTCCTTGGTGCCACACTCGGTCAAATGCTGCCTTGATGTCAAGGGCAGTCATTCTTACCTCACCTCTGGAATTCAGCTCTTTTGTCCATGTTTGGACCAAGGCTGTAATGAGGTCTGGAGCAGAGTGGTCCTGGCGGAACCTAAATTAAGCATCGGTGAGCAGGTTATTGGTGAGTAAGTGCCGCTTGATGGCACTGTCGACGACACCTTCCATCACTTTGCTGATGATGGAGAGTAGACTGATGGGGCGGTCATTGGCCGGATTGGATTTGTCCTGCTTTTTGTGGACAGGACATACCTGGGCAATTTGACTCATGTATTGGAAATGACTTGTTTGGTAATATAAAGTCACATCTCTAGAAAGGATGCACACACCCTGCCAGTTCTAGTTCACACATACACGTAGAACAGCTTTCTGTAATTTCCTGCTTGCAGCTGTACAGATTTTTTTTAATGTAGAAGATTAGAATCACTATACACATGGGATATACAATGTGGCTCTTAAATTTATGCTTTGTATGTTTAAAACATATCTGTGCATATGTGGCTGTTACATCTCAAACCACATGTTGATGTTCCATCTGCAGAACATTCAATACGTGGCAAGTAATGGGTTGGCTAGTGTTCATACACTTCAGTAATGATTTATTTCGCAGATGTGTAAATACGTTCCTGTTATAACTCACCCACAATGCTCTATCCAGAGAAAATGAATGAGATTTAAAAGCAGACAGTGCATACCTAGTGTTTTCAGGGTACTCACATATTCCACCTGACTTCTGAACTCAAAGTCATCTCCTTTGATCTGGCAGCAGGTGTGTTAGAAACAAGAAGAAAGAAGAAAGACTTGCATTTATGTAATGCCTTTCATGACCTCAAGACATCCCAAAGTGCTTCACAGCAAATGAAGTGCTTTTGAAGTGTGTTCACTGATGTAATGTAGGAAATGTGACAGCCAATTTGAGCACAGCAAGGTCCCACAAACAGCGATGTGATAACGACCAGACAGACAATCTGTTTTTTTTTTAAAAGTGAAGTTGACGGAGGGATAAATATTTTCCAGGACAATCTTAGTGACATTATCTACAAAACTCACTGATCACATTGATCACTACTGGGACTCCAACTACAATGTTTTTGTCTCACTGCATCCAGACTCTCCATATCACTCCCAGGTCCATCTCCATTTGCTTCACTTGCCTTCTCCTATTCATTCTGGATTTTGATCTTGCGATGCTTTCACTTATGTGAATAAGGATGACGTAAGAAACCAATACTGTGTATCTAGCAAAGGTCTCCACAGTATATTCCTCTATGGATATATTTGCTCTTGAATCCACTTTTGTTTTTATTTTAAGTCTTCCAATCTTTTCACCATATTTAAGTTCAGGCAATTAACATTTTAAGCCCTTCCAGTCATATACACATGGAGCAAACTGGGACCCCCCAGAATAAAGAGAAGTTAATCCCCCTCTTTTTTTTTGTTACATAAGTCCAGCTGTATCCTTTCTACATTCTCTGCACAGCAGTTTCTCTTTTTAGAGATAAAACATTTGTAGTGTTAAATTCGACATTCAGTCACTAGGTGAATGAACTGGTACATTTTCCTCTATTTAATCTTGGCAAAAATACACTTAACTTGAGTAAAGAGCAGGTTTCCCTACTTTATGCCATCGGTTTTCAAACTGCTTTCTACAGACCTTAGAGGGGCCCATGTAAAGGATCTCAAGGGCTTCTCTAGGTTACCAGATGTCTGTCTCTAAGCCCAGGCAGACCATGCCCTTGCAAGCACAGTATCTCAAGAATTGTGTGATCGATATTTTTGCAGTATTTGTTGACACACTGGCATATTATTTCTGTTGCTGTACGCAGATACACAAACGTTTTCTTCAACAAGAGCATTGTTTTCTTTGGGTAGCTAAGAGAGGGCTTGATGGATGTGTCTGCAGGGGATCCTTCACACAGAAAAGTTTGGAAACCAGTGCTTTATATCACACTGACATTTTTTTGTCAATATTAGCAAATGTACACACTAAGGAGGAGAGCAATATGATTCTTAGAGATCCCAAATTCATATTTTAACTCCATTTACCCTGGAATTTATATTATTTTCTCACTGCATAAGTTCTAAGTTATGAAACATTGGGAGTTATATTGAATAACCCCCGAAAACGGGCACTGAGATTGTGGTGAGTGATTAACCCGTGCCCATTCGTTGTGATGCAGGCAACACGTAAAATTTGTGCTGCCGGCTGATTTAAATGATTGCTGCGTGCGGCCAGTGCGACCAGCATCGTTCATTGCCTGCACACATCAGCAGGGGTCCCGACATATTACCCGGTGTATATGAGTAAAAGCTATCGTGCGTTTCAAAATAACACCAACTCGTCAATCAATAAACTGACCTGTCCCATCAGTTGCTGAACACTGCATTTCACTATGAATGATGGATGTGCAGTTTGAATCAAGAGATATGTCCACGTCTCCACTTAATGCATGAACATACCGCTAAACTACACAATGAAAACAGTTCTTAAAGAAATCTGCTAACTTGTGCTTTATGGTCATTTATGAGTACAAATGGGGAAGGAGGAAATAGGTGTGCCCCAAAATCTTTGAGAATACCACTCCAAAAAGCCTGGAACGTACAAAGCTAGCGCTACTTAAAGGCAGCCTGCACCTCTTAAATGGGAGGTGCATTGTGGCAGATGGAATTGGTGTCAGGAAGTGCATTGCTTTGGAAGACGTTTTGTGACGATGTCTCAACCTGAGAGAGTGTGTGCACCAAGGTTTTCTGGTAATGCACTGGAGGCTTTGGTGTAAGAGGTGGAGGGAAGGAGGGGCATCCTATATCTGCAGGTGGGCAGGAGGCCCTCCAAATACATGCTCAAGAGGCAGTGGAAGCAAGTAGTGGCGGAGGTCAATACCAGGAGCATAGCACCAAAAACGCAGAAGCAGTGCAGGAAGAAGTTCAATGATTTGACATGAATAATCAAGGTGAGTGAGTTCAACTGTCAAGTGGCATATCCTACCAATTGCACCACTAGCCACATCTACTGCTCCATGCACTACACCCCCATCACCCACCTACCAACAAACTCTTTCAATCAGTACAAAGCTCTTCAAATCAGATGCTTCATCTCATCCTCTCATTACCGCTGTTGCAAGCCGCACACTCACAGGTCACACACACTGGCAGCTATTCACCCATGACAGTCACATCACCCAAATATCTTGCAGGACACTCACTGACACACTTCCCTCTTTCTTGCAGGAGAAGGAGGTGCATAACAGGAGGCAGCAAGTGGCAGTGGCTCCATGGAACACAAACCAACAGTCTTCTCTCAGGACAGCATTCCTGCTCCCACCTCGCCACTCCTCCAGTGCCCTTGCTGATGCTTGTCAGCTAGCCAGCCCACTCCCTGTAGAGTATTGAAACTTGTTCCAAGTGTAGGAAACTTCCAAAAACACGTACAATTGCACCAGCAGCCAGAGGGAATAATCCAGGAAAGAACCTGTAACTCCTGCAGGTTCCCTTTAAATAGCACTGGTGGGGGGGGGGGGGGTGGAGGCGGGGGTCCTCCATGCCGTTTAAGTCCTATTCAACTGTGCGAGATTAAGACGTTGGCTGGAGTGTGGAGTTCCAAGATAGCAGCGGTCCCTTTAAATCAGTGTTGCACACCGATTCACATCATAATCTCCCTACTCTACATGCTGCCAACGTTCATTAGGTGTGCATGTGCAAACGCCTTTACCAAGATGATGGCCTGCACTATTCACGCGGAAGTGTGTGCGTGCATCTCGGATGCCATTTTCGGCATTGGGTGTTCGCGTGGCGCCTACAAAACGGGAGCTAAATGGCCCAATTTCGCCCCCATTCTCTTAGTTAAAAACAAAAACTGAGTGAAAAATTAGATCTATTTACTTATCCCTGGAGTCAAGGCACATTTAGGCACAGAGGGCATTGAGGTCTTTGTGTGCAACCCGCTTACCAACATGGCATTTAGGGCTCCAAGTGCCTAACAATAAACAGAAACCATAACGTAGCCATTTTGAAGCAATGATGTGGAGATGCCGGTGATGGACTGGGGTTGACAATTGTAAACAATTTTACAACACCAAGTTATAGTCCAGCAATTTTATTTTAAATTCACAAGCTTTCGGAGGCTACCTCCTTCCTCAGGTGAATGATGTGGAAATGAAATCCTCGAAATGAAGTCGCATTTATAATTCACAGAACAATGCTTGGTGATTACAGACAGTTTTTTCAACTGCCCGTTACCAAGGCAATCAGTGTGCAGACAGACAGGTGTTACCTGAGACCTGGAAGGTAACACCTGTCTGTCTGCACACTGATTGCCTTGGCAACGGGCAGTTGAAAAAACTGTCTGTTATCACCAAGCATTGTTCTGTGAATTATAAATGCGACTTCATTTCGAGGATTTCATTTCCACATCGTTCACCTGAGGAAGGAGGTAGCCTCCGAAAGCTTGTGAATTTAAAATAAAATTGCTGGACTATAACTTGGTGTTGTAAAATTGTTTACAATTTTGAAGCAATACAGAGATAAGAGTTTGCTTATTACATGAATGTTGGAAAGACTGGCTAATCTACTACAGGTTTAGATTCTTCACAATGGCTGTGCCAGACGCTGACACCATAGTTTAAAATTAAAATTTCTTGAAGCATCTAGCCAAAACATCATAATTATTTGGCAGACAAACTTGGCATAATATTCACAACAGCTGCAGTCAATCCAGCAACTCCACCACGGTTGTTGTGGACTCAAGTACAAGATGAGGCCAAGCTCTTCCATTTGGTATGATATGGATCAGGCAGCTCACAGAGTAATTGTCAGTGGCGTACTGGATGATCTCAAGTTGTTGATCTGCACAGGGAGTATGTGACGGTCTTTCCAGACCCTTCCATTCTAGTTTGTAGGTTGTCAAAGAATCTCTAGCTAACCAGTACCCCTGGGGGTGGGCAGATATCACTTCCAAAGTAGTATAAGTGATTGCTTGGCCAGTTTTGCAGATAAATGGGGGGTGAAATTGGTCTTTTGTTAGTAGCACGAGTGGGGCTTTTAGTGAATCAGCAGCCCGTTTTCCAATGGAAATTAAAATTGGGTGCGATGTAAAATGGGCTGCCGATTTATTATGAGCTTGTTTCGCACTACAGGCATGGAATAATTTCACCCACAATACATCAGCATTAGTCCATTGGTGGATGGTAACTTTTGCAATGTGTTGTCACCAATTATACGAATGGATGGGATTGACGCCAGATGTCGAAGGCTAATGATTTACTGTAATCAGACTCCAAGTTTCAACACCATGCTGCAGTATTGGTAGTATGCCAGGATGGAATGTTCAAAATCTTGTTTACAGGATCACTGTTCTAGTCACCCCAGGTTTTTTGACAGTTGGCTGCGACAAGCATGCAAGACTTCCATGATTATATTGTCATTGTGGTGGATGTTGTCTACCACAATGACAATATAATCATAGAAGTTAGATTTACATAGTCAATGGTGTTATTTTCAACATACAGACGAACCAGATGTAGATGGAAATGCACTGCTTTCATCTTAGGCCAATTGATTCCCATTCCAAGGCTGGCAGTTTCTACGGATAAATGGCTGATAGCCTCTAATAGATGTAAAATAACCTAATCATCAGCTGCAGTAGTTAGTAAAAGTATCAAGCAGGTCTTTTATAAAAAAATGGCAGGTGAGAAAATCATTTCGGAAGATCGTTTTGGATGAAGCCCTATCAGCCCAATTGTTCGCATCCTTCTAAAATATCCAGAAATTACTCCAGTTGCCTGGGAATCAAATCCAAAGCTTTCAGTGGCAAGCGGGAATTCTGCTACTGAACCATTAATGCCCTTGCCCTTCCTTCCCTTTTATAGGTTTTTTTTAAAATGCAGATTTTATTGGATTACAAGCTACATGTAACCTAATTGGCATTACAAGCATAATTTCTCCCGTTTCTTTTTTTTATTCATTCGTTCATGGGATGTGGATGTCACTGGCAAGGCCAGCATTTATTGCCCATCAATAATTGCCCTTGAGAATGTAGTGATGAGCCACCTTCTTGAACCGCTGCAGTCATTGTGGTGAAGGTTCTCCCACAGTGCTGTTAGGAAGGGAGTTCCAGGGTTTTGACCCAGCGACGATGAAGGAACGGTGATATATTTCCAAGTCGGGATGGTGTGTGACTTAGAGGGGAACGTGCAGGTGGTGTTGTTCCCAAGTGCCTGCTGCTCATGTCCTTCTTGGCGGTAGATGTCGTGGGTTTGGGAGGTGCTGTTGAAGAAGCCTTGGCGAGTTGCTGCAGTGCATCCTGTGGATGGTACACACTGCAGCCACAGTGTGCCGGTGGTGGAGAGAGCGAATGTTTAGGGTGGTGGATGGGGTGCCAATCAAGCGGGCTGCTTTGTCCTGGATGGTGTCGAGCTTCTTGAGTGTTGTTGGAGCTGGACTCATCAAGGTAAGTGGAGAGTATTCCATCACACTCCTGCGCCTTGTAGATGGTGGAAAAGCTTTGGGGAGTCAGAAGGTGAGTCACTCGCCACAGAATACCCAGCCTCTCACCTGCTCTTGAAGCCACAGAATTTATGTGGCTGGTCCAGTTAAGTTTCTAGTCAATGGTGACCCCCAGGATGTTGATGGTGGGGGATTTGGCGATGGTAATGCCATTGAATGTCAAGGAGAGGTGGTTAGAATCTCTCTTGTTGGTGATGGTCATTGCCTCGCACTTGTCTGGCACGAATGTTACTTGCCAGTTATCAGCCCAAGCCTGGATGTTGTCCAGGTCTTGCTGCATGCTGGCTCGGACTGCTTCATTATCTGAGGACTGCTCTACGTTTTTGGTTTTCCTGTTTGTCATTGTGAAATGTTAAACCAAGTCCCCTTCTGCCCACTCAAGTGGACGTAAAAGATCCCAAGGCACTATTTGAAAGAAGAGCAGTTGAGTTCTCCCCAGTGTCCTGGCCAATATTTATCCCTCAACATCAACATCACTACAAACAGACTATCTGGTCATTATCACGTTGCTGTTTGTGAGATCTTGCTGTGCCCAAATTGGCTGCCACATTTCCTACATTACATCAGTGATGACACTTCAAAAGGTACTTCATTGGCTGTAACGCACTCTGGGACGTCCTGTAATCGTAAAAGGCGCTATATAAATGGAAGTCTTTCTTTTTTCATACCTCTCTTAACCTTGTTTTTTCTCTGTGGTTGTTAAGCAATTTCTTTTTTCTCTTAGATATCCTTATTCTCTTGTCCTATTGATCTTGCTCATTGCATTTAATCATCTGGCAGCAATAGAAAAAATAACTTATTTTTTGCCAAAGTAATGAAAAATATCCAAAAGAGAGAAGTTACTGAAATGCACAATCCAACAATAAAACTGTCAAGGGAAAAAGAAATTGTTTCTGTTTTACATTAACAACTTGGATTCATACGCTCAAAGCAAACAGGTTAAATTTGCAGACGGCATCAAACTGGGTGGGGGAGGGGGGAATTGAATTTAAAGAGGCAGTAATGGACTTAGAGAATGAGTAAGAGAAAATGTATAAGTGGGTGAAGGAGTGGAAGATGAACTTTAATGCAAGGGATTGAAGAGAGGAAGAAAAGGGGATTTCACAAGTACTCCCTGAATGGTGTCAAAATAGCTGAGACCAGCGTTAAAAGAATCGTAGATAAAAGAATGTCCAATCTCTGTGGGGCAGCAATCAAGAAAGCAAATTGTATGGTGTAGTCTACAGCTCAAGCAGTCGACTACAAGTAGCAGGAGGTCACACTCAAACTGTGCAATGCTCCAGTCAGACCACACCTTGCGTAATGTTTTCAGGTCTGGTTGCCATGGCGCAAGGAAGGCACTTATGCTTTGTAGACACTGCAGAGAAGAACTTGAGACTGATCCCTGGTGTCAGAAAACTGAGTTATGAAGAAAAATAGAAGCATCACATTTCTTTTACCCTTTTTTACTCTAGATAATTTTAGCTTCTGTATTTCAGACTATTCTCATAAGTCAGCCCAAGCTCTTTACATCCAAGAAGAGTATTCTCTTACCTGCTATCTAGGTAACCTTCATTGCATGCTCAGAACAATGAACACGGGACCCTATTTTAAATTAGGTTAACGGCTTGTTCTATCTTCTACCTCTACAGGATCCTCCTTTGTCTATGAAATACAGCAGTATAACACCACAATGGACCTTGCTTTGGGGTTTAACTGCCAAAAAACTTTGTTAAGCAGTGGCAGAAAAAGTGTATAGTAGCAGTAAAATAGTATATTTTTGCAGTACTTGTTAAGCTTGCCTAGCTTCTTGATGTAAAGTAAAATAATAATTATATGCTAAGCTATATATTGTGACTAATTTTTACACATAGTTCTTCTGTACCTTTTCTTTCTCTCACAAGTTATGGACGTATCCAGTATAGCTAACACCCTTCAGAAGTTTGAGACAGATTCACTTCAAAGGCTTCATTCCCCTTTGAAAGCCTAGATAAATGCATCAATTTTAAAAGGACAGGCAAACCGATGGTCTGCTCAATGATATTTCTGGTGGCAGCATGACTCTCGGCCTTCTCTGCGCCTGTGCCCAGATTCCTGACACGAGTCATGAGCCATGTCTGAAGAGGATGTCCATTGTCACCCAATAGCCAGCCTGTGATGTGGCGGCATGGTTGGAATACAAGCAGCACAGAGGACCTGTGCAGGATGAATGAATCATGACTGCTGCCAGGAAACCAAGCACAGTTAGGTGCTGGTGCAGTCCAATTTTCCAAAAGAGTCCTAAAGCAAGTGTAGGATCCTTAAGATGGTGTTTTTAATACTTCCACTACATTCCCTGGATGGTGACAGAGCAGCCCAATCCAATATGGCAGGCAGCACACTTCCACCGTGGGACAATTGCACACGCACTGCCTGCCTTATTGAACCCTCAGGGGTTCCCTTACATCTGTAAATCAGGCACAGCATGATCAAATTTGTAGGCCTCTATTTCTTACAATTTTAGCATTGCATTTTACAATATTAGCTCATATATATTAATTTTTTCAGATTATCCAGTTTTTATGTCTGTACCAGACTAAGCTCAGGAACCAGAAATTCAGCATATTCCTAAGACCATATCAAAGAATGAACAATCTTCTTGTGTTGTCAAGATGCACCCATCAGACTTAATAATAGATTTGATTTGTTCAGATTCAAATGCCAATCATTTCATCAATCCAGACACTTCCAGAATGTACATGTCTACAACATGTAATAATATTGCAAATAGAAAAATTAAACCTCAACTTCAGCTCCTTAGCTGTGCTTCTATTATTCCCAATGACCTTCACAGCTGCCAATCTAATGCATCATCTTATCGCCACACTACAGTCAGCTCTAGGGTTGAAGCATTAACTGGATCAGTGAATTTAATTGTAATATTGAATTTCTGATTCTTAAGATAGATTTCAGTTTGATTTTCTTGTGCTTCTTACAGCATTCCACACACTCTGTACCTCTGTAGTCTTTGTCGTGCCAAAGTTTGTACCCTAAGTTCAAGTAACTAGCAAGAGAGTATCATTAGCAAATAACACAGTGCATTTGTTAATGTAGTTTGTCTCCATTATTGTAATTTTCCATCATGTTAATCTTTTACCTTAACCAAGGCTAACAAGCATAGATATAACCAATTATATACAAACCCAACCACAATCGCTGACCAATCCATTGATTCCATATTTATCAGTGATGTTGATCTTCCCATACTGCGCATTTATTAATCAAATCAAACAGTTTCTTCAGGATACCATAAATGTGTTCATCACCCACATGACTTGATGTTACATTGGGTCAAAAGCATTCACAAAATTGATGAAAGTACTAAACGTCTTTTGTTTGTCCTTCGCATTAGATAGGAACATAGGAACAGGAGTAGGTCATCCAGCCCCTCGAGCCTGTTCCACTATTCAATAAGATCACGGCTGATCAGTAACCTAACTCCAGTCTTGACTCCATGGGGGAAAAATTGGATTGGGCTTGTTTTTGGGCAGGACTAGGACGATTCGCTATTACCCCGCACCCAATGGTCCCTGCACAGGCAGGATGAGATTTTTGCCAGGCCTGGGAACTTACCTGTAATCTGCATTGGAAATCAGCGTTGAACGAGGATTCCATGCAATTTGCACTTTCCACCAGCAGGGGGTACTCCAATCTCTTAAAGACAGGCTGTCTGTTAGAAATCTCTTACAGGTAGCTGGTAACTGTTATTTGCTGAATATAACATCCTGCATGGAGTCTGAACAGAGATCAGATATCGCCCATGTGAAGCATTGATGCAGGTACCATCCCAATTTTTACATACCGATGAGTTATGTTAAAACATTGAATAAAGGTTGCGCACCACATCCTTCAGTGTGCGTGCCAGACCTCACCAATTTTCCGATCTGACAATCCGTGCACCAATGTTCTCTGCTGATGCACCAGAGGCCTTGGTGCAAGAGGTGGACAGAAAGAGGGACATCCTATATCCGCATGGGGAGTGGGGGGGGAGCAAGAAGCCCTCCAGACATACACCCAAAAGGTAGTGGGAGGCAGTAGGGGATGAATTCAATGCCACGTGCACAGAATCATGAACATGGATGCAGTACAGGAAGAAGTTCAATGCTTTGACACGAGTGGTCAAAGTGAGTGAGGTCCACTGTCAAGTGGCGTCTCCTACCAACTGCACCACTAGCCTCATCCATTGCTCCACGCACTACACCCCCATCACCCACATACCAACAAACTCTTTCCATCAGTACTCAACTCTCACCCTTGCACATTACCACTGTTGCAAGCCGCCCACCCACGACTCACGCTCCACACACACACTGGCAGCTATTCAATCACGACAGGCACATCACCCAGACACACGTCCCGCTTTCTTGCAGGAGAAGGTGGTGCATATCAAGAAGCAGCGGCATTTAACCCCTCGAGCCTGTTCTGCCATTCAATGAGATCATAGTGGACCTGTGACCTAACTCGATATACCGGCCTTAGCCCCATATCCCTTAGGAACATAGGAACAGGAGTAGGCCATTCAGCCCCTCGTGCCTGCTCCGCCATCCAATAAGATCATGGCTGATCTGTGATCTAACTCCATATACCTGCCTTTGGCCCATATCCCTTAATACCTTTGGTTGCTAAAAAGCTATCTATCTCAGATTTAAATTTAGCAATTGAGCTTGTATCAATTGCCGTTTGCGGAAGAGAGTTCCAAACTTCTACCTTCTTGTGTGTAGAAATGTTTTCTAATCTCGATCCTGAAAGGTCTGGCTCTAATTTTTAAGACTGTGCCCCCTACTCCTAGAATCCCCAACCAGCAAAAATAGTTTCTCTCTATCCACCCTATCTGTTCCCCTTAATATCTTATAAACTTCGATCAGATCACCCCTTAACCTTCAAAACTCTAGAGAATACAACCCCAATTTGCGTAATAAATACCCTTGGTTCACAGAAATCTATCAATCTTAGATTTAACTTTCGCAAGTAAGCTAGCTTCAACTGCCATCTGCAGATGAGCGTTCCAAACATCTCCCACCCTTTACATGGAGAAGCATTTTCTAACTTCCCTCCTGCACGTCCTGGCTCTAAATGTTACACTATGTCCCCGTGTCCTAGTTTTCAAGTGTAGGAGACCGCCAAAACGGTTACAAATGTCTCGGCAGCCAGAAGCAATAATCCAGCCACTAACCTGTAAATCCTGCGTGGTCCCTTTAAATAGCACTGGTGGGGGGGTCCTCCAGGCAGTCTAAGACATGTTCAGATGGTTGGGGTTAAGACTGTTGAGTTGAGCATTAGACACCATTTTGGGACTTATCACTTTAAACCAGCATTGTACACAGATAGAAGCTATTTTCTCCCTACATTACATGATTCCAGCATTTGTTATCTGCACTAACTCCTATACCAAGATGGCTTCTGGCGAACATCACGCTGGAAACATGCATGCGCATCCAAGACGCCATCTTGGATGTCAGAGAGGCCGTGTAGCACCGAAACAACAGGCGCTACACGGCCCAATTTAGTGCCCCATATCCCTTAATACCCTTGGCCAGCAAAAATCTATCAATCTCAGATTTTAAATTATTAATTGAGCTAGCAGCTACTGCTCTTTATGGGAGAGAGTTCCACACTATACTGCTCTTTGCGTGAAGATGTGTTTCCTAACTTCTCTCCTGAACGGCCTGGCTCTGATTTTAAAGGTTATGTCCCACTGTCCTAGACTCCCCCATCAGCGGAAAATGTTTCTCTCGATCTACCCTGTCAATTCCTTTCAAAACCCTAAAAATCTCCATCAAATCACCCCTTAACATTCCAAACTGGATTTTGCCAGCGTGAGGAATCAGTGAAATAACGGGCTCGAATTTAGCAGGCCTGCGGGTTCCCAGCGGGTGGTCCTCCGGGAGCGTGGTCAACACGCTCGGCGAAATTAGTGGGTTGCCCGCGCGATCGTAGCAGGCAACCCACTAATAGGAATCAATTACCTGCTCCTCCGCGGTCCACGGCGCTGGCCTGCGCGTCGGTCGGGCTGCGCATGCGCAGTATGATCTGTCAGCTGGAGGCTCTCTAGTTAAAGGGGCAGTCCTCCACTGACAGATGCTGCAACCAATGGGACAAATTGCAGCATGGAGCAGCCCAGGGGGAAGGCAGCTCCCAGTTTAATGATGCCTCACCCCAGGTATCATCAGATGGGGTGAGGAGGAGGGGGAGGACACAGATCTTCCACCCGGCGGGCGGGAGGAAGCGGCCTGCCCCTGCCACCAAGAAGGCCTGGCTCGAGGTGGCAGAGGGGGTCACCTGCGCCACCAACATATGGCCCACCTGCTTACAGTGCAGGAGGCGCTGCAATGACCGCAGTAGGTCAGCCGCAGTGAGAACACGAAGTCTTTCCCCTACACACCGTCTGCCACAACACTGCCCCCACCCCAAATCTCCTTCGGCACCGCCAACACTATTCTGTAATATCACCCTTCATACCCACTCAAACCCCATCCTCATCTTACCTCCACCTACTCACCTCGCCAGTACTCATCCTGCCACTAACACGCAACCCAATCCTCATACAATCTCATTGCTCCATCCCATACTCACCCTCTCGTGCATCTCCCTCACGGCCAGCCTCACTCAACCTGCCACCACCTGTGCTGCAGCCACAGGGCATGCATCACATATGTGCAGTAGGCAGCGTAAGGCAAACGTGTCGTGAGCATGAAGGGGGTGCACAAGGGTGTCTGAGGGTTTGTCATGGGTGTTACCTATATTGAATTTCAGAGCAACAAACAGCACACATTATATTGACACCACCACTGCCATGTCTCCGCTATTCCTGTCCGTTGTGTCCAATAATGCCCGCTCCTGGGTATCACTATGAGGACCCACCACTGATGCCACCCATCGTGTTACTGCAGAGTAGGTGCAGGTGTATTTGCAGGGCTCGTCCGCGCAGACGACTGAGAGACATCGGCGGTGTAGCCGGCTGCACCCTGGACGGATGCGGAGGAGAAGGTGTGGAGGGCAGTGGTGACTTTGACAGTGACAGGTAAGCAGTTGGTGCTGGGGCCAGCCAGGAGCAGCTCAGCATGAAAGAGCCTGCAGATCTCCACGACAACATGTCGAGCGAATCTGCGCCTCCCTGTGCACTGCTGCTCGGAGAGGTCCGGGGAGCTGCGCCTCGGTCTGTGGACCCTGTGGCGAGGGTAGTGCCCTCTGCGATGCGTCTCTCTCTGCGGTAGCCCTCCCTCCTGCTGTGCAGGTGGGCGTGCAACAACACTGTGTTGGGGAGATCCACGTCTCTGCGGCGGACGGCGTGGACTGCGAGGCTGGTCATGCTCTTCGTCCTCCGAGGGTGTCCACACACCACCCATCTGGCAGGTGTTGGTCTGAGGGGTTGTGCAGGGTAGGTGGGTGGTTCCTCGGACTGGGGCTGCGGTTTCGTGTCGGTCTGTCCTCTGGCTTGGCGGGGGGTGGTGGGGGGCAGGGGTTGCCCTATGTGACGCGGTGGCCTCCTGCGTGGGTGAGGGCTGTCCCCCGTGGAGTGCACCTTGGCACCTGCCACAGGCTGCTGGCTGCAACATGCCTGGTTGGAGAGAGACTGTTTCCCCCAGTGTGTGAAGCTCACTGCCTTGAACCTAAAATCCCACACTTCCTCTTTTGACAGCTGATTCAGCTCATTAACTGACCTCAACAAGCAAGGTAAGTACTCTCAAGTGGAACCCCGCTGGCTTTAATTGCCTGCGGGATTCCCACCAGCGGGGCTTGCGCGCGCAGCCCCGCACGTCAGCGCGGTACCCGGAAGTGGCCGGGATTTCGTCGCGATCCGGTCGCGTGACCGGATATCGGGATTTTCCGGGCCCCCCCGCTGGAAACCCGCCGGAAACCCGACGCCAAAATCGAGCCCAACGTGTCAATTTAAAATCTATTTAGGTGACCTGTATTGTACACAAGGCTGAAATTGGTCCAAATTTCATGACAATGTTATATTCCTCACACTTCTGACCTCCGGCTGCAGCGGCAATAAGTCTGGAACAAAAAACATTTATTGATGGCTTTAACTATCAGCGACAATATTACTCAGCTGATCACAAAACCTGATGTGATCACCCAGCTGCACTGCATAATCTCAAACCTTCACACAATAAAATATTCATATAACATATTCCAGTAAAATCCTAGCACTCCTGCTCCTCCTGGCCGACAAGGAAACCTAAATTTAAAAAAAAACTTATCTGCCTAGATCTCTTCTGGCCTAAGATCCAGCTTCCAGCAGGTTTAGCCTGTTGGAGAAGCCATCACTCCTCCCCTGCTCAGGCCTCCGGTTAAAATAGCAGATCGGGCCCCGATGATGTAATGGGAGGCCTATCTGCATCGTTAAAGAGGACCTCACCACCTTGGGATGGGTGTCCTTGCTGCCTGCAATTTTAAATCGCAGTCAGATCAAGGTGAGAAAGGAGTGGGTAAATCTCCCACTCCATTTTAACTACACCCACCGCCTGGTTTCTGGCAGGTGGAGGGGAGTTAAAATAGGGGCCAATGTTACCATTGTAACTCCAAAGTCTGCAACAATCGCCCCAATTTTAACGGAGCGGGAATTGGGTGGGTGGGTCTAAGGCGAGTGCCAAACTTCCTTATAACTTTGTCTGTATGAGGCCCAGGACATTTTAAGTCCCAAGGCACTTTACAGGAGCATAAGAACATAAGAACATAAGAAATTGGAGCAGGAGTAGGCCAATCGGCCCCTCGAGCCTGCTCCGCCATTCAATAAGATCATGGCTGATCTGATCCTAACCTCAAATCTAAAGAACACAAGAAGTCGGAGCAGGACCCGGCCACTCAGCCCCTGGGCCCTCTCCGCCACCCACAGGGCATTGACCGATCCGAACTCAGCTTCATGTCCAATTTCCTGCCCGCTCCCCATAACCCCTAATTCCCTTTACTTCTAGGAAACTGTCTATTTCTGTTTTAAATTTATCTAATGATGTAGCTTCCACAGCTTCCTGGGGCAGCAAATTCCACAGACCTACCACCCTCTGAGTGAAGAAGTTTCTCCTCATCTCAGTTTTGAAAGAGCAGCCCCTTATTCTAAGATTATGCCCCCTAGTTCTAGTTTCACCCATCTTTGGGAACATCCTTACTGCATCCACCCGATCAAGACCCTTCACAATCTTATATGTTTCAATAAGATCGCCTCTCATTCTTCTGAACTCCAATGAGTAGAGTCCCAATCTACTCAACCTCTCCTCATATGTCCGCCCCCTCATCCCCGGGATTAACCGAGTGAACCTTCTTTGTACTGCCTCGAGAGCAAGTATGTCTTTTCTTAAGTATGGAGACCAAAACTGTATGCAGTATTCCAGGTGCGGTCTCACCAATACCTTATATAACTGCAGCAATACCTCCTTGTTTTTATATTCTATCCCCCTAGCAATAAAAGCCAACATTCCGTTGGCTTTCTTGATCACCTGCTGCACCTGCATACCAACTTTTTGATTTTCTTGCACTAGGACCCCCAGATCCCTTTGTACTGCAGTACTTTCCAGTCTCTCGCCATTAAGAAAATAACTTGCTCTCTGATTTTTCCTGCCAAAGTGCATAACCTCACATTTTCCAATATTATATTGCATCTGCCAAATCTCCGCCCACTCACCCAGCCTGTCTATATCCCCTTGCAGGTTTTTTATGTCCTCCTCACTCTCTACTTTCCCTCCCATCTTTGTATCATCTGCAAATTTTGATATGTTGCACTCGGTCCCCTCCTCCAAATCGTTAATATAGATTGTAAAGAGTTGGGGACCCAGCACCGACCCCTGTGGAACACCACTGGTTACTGGTTGCCAGTCCGAAAATGAACCATTTATCCCAACTCTCTGCTTCCTGTTCGATAACCAATCCTCCACCCATGCCAGAATATTACCCCCAATCCCGTGATTTTTTATCTTAAGTAATAATCTTTTATGTGGCACCTTGTCGAATGCCTTCTGGAAGTCTAAATACACTATGTCCACTGGTTCCCCTTTATCCACCCTATACGTTATATCCTCGAAGAACTCAAGCAAATTTGTCAGACATGACTTCCCCTTCATAAAGCCATGCTGACTTTGTCCTATTAAATTATGCTTATCTAAATGTTCCGTTAAACATTCCGTTCCATAATCAGACATAAATTGCCACCGAGCCAAAGAAGGAGATATTAGGAATGGTGACTAAAATCTGGGTCAAAGAGGTAGGTTTTGAGGAAGGTCTTAAAGGAGGAGAGGTGGAGAGATTTAGGGAAACCTGGCCCCCAGGAATTAAATGTGAAACAGAGTTAAATTAGGGGGTCTGATCACAGGGGGAGGGGTTCTGATCACGGTGTCAGACCCCCGATGTCCAACCCCTGATTTCCAGCCCACGATCCCCCCAATGTTCAACCGCCGATCTCCGACCTTCAATGTCCGCCCTGCCATCCCCCCCCCAATGTCCTCCCCCTGATCCCCCACACCCTCCCCCCCCACCGTTGTCTGACTCACCTCCCTCCCTCCTCTCCAGTACCTGGCTGCGGCCTGGTGCTGCAGGCCTACGCGGCCTCCCAATTTGGCTGGTTGCGGCCGGGAAACCGTTAAATTTGGCAAGACCTCTGGGATACCCGTTAAATTTCCCCCCCCCCCCCGCCCAGTAAATATCAGGGCAAATGACATCGGTCTTCCCAATGTTTAATTGGAGGAAATTGTGGCTCATCCAGGACTGGATGTCAGACAAGCAGGCTTACAACTAAAAGGCAGTGATGGGGTCGAGGGAGGTGGTGGTGAGGTAGAGCTTGGTGTCGTCAGTGTACATGTGGAACCTGATGTCATATCGAGAGGCAGTGTGTAGATAAGAAATAGGAGGGGTCAAAGGATAGATCCTTGGGGGACTCCAGAGTCTAAGTTCCTGTGTTGCTAGGAAACTTTTTTTGAAAACATTTTAATTCAAGGTTATACGATAACATAAAATTTATGAAGCTCATCGTGTGATATTAATTTGGCTAGTATGTGAGAGAGAGAATTTATCATTTAATTGAAAATTTTAATGAAATTGTCCAAGCACAATAATTCTTAAGATTTAATGTTCTTATTTTTCATTCTTATTTCATGAAAGTATTGATGTCTCCTCTTGGAGATGCGTATTTTAATATCCAACTACAGTGAACTTTAATCCTTCATTTATTCTATTCAACACCATGAGACTATTGCAGAAAGAGTAAAAAAGAAGAACAAGAAACAGTCTGCTGCAAAAAGCAATGGTCCACTTCAGCCTCCAGTATTTTCTATCTCCCTGGAGCACTTGCAAGAAAATATTTAGTTCCAAGATCTCTTTTCTAGTCTCCTCCCATTCAAAGGGTGTTGAAACCTCAGTATCACACACTCATAAATGTAAAAATGTCCATTTATGATCCTCAATGTTCAACGACAATAGGAAACCATTTGGACTTCAAAGCAAAGGCAAAACAAGGCCAATACATTTTGGTGTTGTCAGCACTACTATCTGTCCTATTATTACCTGCTGAATATAATGCCTGAAGTCATTTGCGAAAACCCCTACAACAATCTCAAAATTTATGCAATATGACCAGGAAATACTTCCAGTCTACCCCATCGAATGCCTTCTCTGCATCCAATGAAAGTGGTGGATTTAGGGTATTATCCATTCCCATTGTGAAACAGTTTCCATATGTTATCTGAGGTTAGCACCTCTTTCACAAATCCTATTTGATCCTCTAAGACCACTTTTGGTAATTTTTTTTTCCCCAGTCACGTCTTCAAGGTTTTAACAATGATTTTGTAATCATTGATTCATAGCAATATCAGATGGCAATTTCCACACTCTCTGGAACTTTATCTTTTTATCTTCAGCAATGTCAAATTGGCTGATCTCAAAGTTGAATTAGTTTTGCCATTTAGGAGGAAGAAGATTTAAAACAGCCGCACGTTATTTTCATTCAGATGACACAATGATGTTTGATTCATGCAAAAATGCCTTGCAATTTCATTTAAATTTACTGTACTGTGTTTTTGGCAAAATATTGAAGGAAGGTTTACCTTTTCATGATGTTGTGCTCTTTCAGGGGCTTAAGTGCTTGCAGGGTGTATTCTCACCAATAGGGAGTTAATAGTTGGCGTAAAGTACTTTAAAAATTCCATCATAAACTCATAATTCCCAGAGGCCTTAACTCTCAGTATACTTTTATTAGCCTCATATATCTCTATCACCTCCAAAAGTTTATCTAGTCTGTATCTATCACAAAGATATCTTGGAAAATATGTACAATATTAATCAAAGAATTGTGATATGTGTATCTCCTTTTCTACATTTCTGAGGATGTTCCCAGGTGCCTTAGTGATCTTCTGGGGGATCATAATCTGATCCCATTAGCTTTGTGAATGACAGGGCTGATGGCTGCTTACTGCTTCTTTCAACTGATAAACCATAACCTTTCCTGCCCGCTCTCCTAACTCAGAATAATTTTAACACATTCGACGGAAGCTAAGTTTCAGATTGCTCTGACATTATGGAGTTATACTTCGGTGATTTCCTACAAACTTTCTAACTTTCTCCTTCCTCCTCCAAAATACAACTTTTGGGTGATACAATCTGCCCACCTAGGTCTTTCATTTTATCCACCTGCCTGCAGGAAAGCTTCTCAATGTGCTCCATATCACAGCATTTTAATGCTTTCCAAATCTGAATCCACAGAATGTTGGTTGTTCAAGAGGAAATCCTTAATTTCTTTCTCTGTACTGTCTTGCAAACCTTGGGTCTAACAATAACCCCCCCCCCCCTTTAACCCACCATTGGTAGCTGTACATTCAGCTACTTCAGCCACATGCTCTAGAATTCCCTCCCTTAATCCTTTTGCCTCTTTACCTCCCTCTTCTCTCTCTAGGCCGTCTTTCAAACCCATCTCTTTGACCAAGTTTTTGGTCACCCTTCTTGATATCTCCATCTTTAGCTTGGTGTACATTTGTTTCCTTAAGCCTCTGTGAAGCGCCTTGGGATGTTTTTCTGTGTTAAAGGTGCTAAATAAGTACAAATTTTGTGTTTGTTTATGACCCCTAACAATCTTCCTCTTCTACCATTCATCACACTCCCAATCAATGATGCAAGGTAAACACACTTTACTATCTCCTTCCTCTACCTGCAGCTGTGCCATTTGCTCGTTGGTGAGTCCCAAGTACATTCGAAGATTATCCTGTCTCCATTCTCTCCTTGCAATCTGACTTTATATATTTTTTTAAATTCTTTTCAAATAAGCCCTCCTTTAACCTGAATTAAAGTTCCCTAGTGATTGGACCATCTAGGGTTTAATATATCTTTAAGTATTTTACAGTAATACTACCATGCTTGATTAAACTCTTTCTTTAGTACACAAAATAAAGTTAGCACTGAAAGACAAATATAAATTTAGAATCAACATGGTACAGAACGATCCAGCGAAATGCCCTGTCTGCCTAAAAAAGTGAGTGAGAGAGATAGATTGTTAATGTATATACTATCCATTTTCCTACCTTTTTCTATCAATAATTCAGGTACCTGCCATAATGGATCCAACATCTATCATCACTCAGTCACATCTCATTGGGTTCCACATCAGGCACTGAGTCAGATCTCATTGGGTTCCATGTCAGACCTCACCGTGTTGTGCCTCATTTGGTTCTGCCTTTGTTCTCCCTGATTCGTGTGACACTCAGCACATCAGATTTTGCAGGCTCATTCCTTTTTCATAATAAAAAGAGCTTTATTTACCCATTTTGAAAAAAAAGAGGAAAATGACTACTGAACATAGATAATTCCAATGATATTCCGAGATAAATAACTGGAAGTCTTAGACACGGAAACGTGATAAAGAGGTCCTTGAAAGAGTTAAGAGAAATAGTTTATCGTATTTAAAGAATTGAAGCAATTTAAAGTTTTAAAGGTTTATAAGACTTTAATCTTCATGATAGCGTACATATAATTTGCCACTTTATTACTAAAAAAATCCAGTTAGGTTACATTTAAGAAATTTAGCTTCCTGATTATGGAATTTACCCAGTTGACTTAGAAGATTAATAGCAATCTGTTTCATATAGCATTCATTTGATCTAAAGTAGCAAATTATATCCCCAAGCTCTAATTTTTGTGGGATCTTTAAATTGGTGCAGGCAAAAAAAGATAAAACTCATTCCAAAATATTTCTCTATAGCAGTGAGAGAAGAATAAGTGCTGAATTGTATCACTATTACAAAATGTGCCAGGTGAAAAGACTGCTCTGTGGGTTATTCATTTTTTGGAACAGTTTATGAATGTCTGTGAAGTAGAAGATTTCCTTCACTTTAAATCTTCAAATGAATTTCTCCTTAAATAGCCATAATATATAGCAACCTTTGCGAAGAACCTTTTCCAGACTGTTCTTCCTCTTTCTTTATATGCTTCGACTTCCAATAAACAATTCTTAACATTAATATCATGGTATTTGAGGTCTAAGGTGGTAATACCATTTAAGGCAATCAACGATAAAGACATTTAACTAGATTATTATAGACTTGTTGAGTGATAAATCTATTTAACTAATATTGGGAATGACCTTAGGAGCATTAAGGAATTATTGGAAAAATGATAGGAACTTGTAATTAGTTAAGGAATTCCAAGTAATATTAAGTGTTATTATCAAGTACAATTGAAAATAAATTATTGGGCACCTGTTAAATATTATAACAGGTTCTAGTAAAATCATAAACCAGGAAAACAAAGATCAATATGATTCAAACTGCTAAGTGAGCTCAGAGATGAAATTGCTATCATGAAATCATTTCCATGCACCTTACTGTATTTCTCTGGTGAATAGCTGTCCTCATCAAGGTGAGGAATATCAGTGCAAGATACTCCAACACTAAGGTAGCTTTCCCTCTTCATGGTACTTGTGCTGCCTTAGGATTCCCTGGGGCTTCCCCAACAAATGTAACTGGGCCTGCACCTATTGTAATGAGGCTGAAGCGGTCATTTCCAGCCTCACACCTCATTTTCTTCAACTCCTGATCATTGGGTTCCCCAGCAAAGAAAGTTGATTCAAAGGCCTGCCCCCAGGAAAAGCAGTGAGCCATATTGTTATAGACACAAAATGGCTGCCATGGCCCTTTCAGCTGCTGCAGCAGCACTGGATTTTTCTCTCTGTACTGTCTCCCTGGGGCAGACTACCTTTAAAGAGTACTAATGACACCAGAAACTCATTATAATTATTTAATGAAGGTGCAATAAGGAAAATCAGACTGGCTTTGAGCAGTTCTGGTGCACTTCAGATGGTGAACCTGCCTGGGTCGTATTGCAATATGAGTGCGAGTTATGGAGCTCGGGCACATTAGGAAGTCGTGATGGTCTTGGGGAACTAGAGGGGGTTACAGGATGTAGCAGTACTGAAAGGGGCAGTCCTGACATTTGAGAGCCTTGCTAAGGAGGTGCCAGCGTTTGGTAGGGTTGGGAAAGCAGCGTTGCAGTATTGGAGTATAGTCCTTTAATTAATAATGTATTAAAGGCTGGATTTTTTAATCCCGCTCCCACAAGGTCGAGACAGGAATTCCACCCACTAACGACCCCCGACCAGTTTCCTGGGTTAAAGGTCATTATGATGTGGAGATGCCGGTGATGGACTGGGGTAGAGCTCCCAGTAGGATTCATGCCAGCAAGCAGGAGTACATTGAAAGCTCCTACGCAAATTAACGTTTTTCTGCAAAGGACTACTGTGACACCCAAACCTTTCTCTAACTTCCTTCTCCCTCCTGACACCTCTTGCCATTTCCTCCATTTCCAAACCATCTCTGAAAAATCTCTATTGCTGAGCTTTTGTCAGCAGCACCCCACAACCTCCATCCACTGCTTTCTCCTTCCCCCCTCCACGATCTGCTTGCATTGCTCCCAAGTCTATTCTCTCAACACTTCCACATCCTGACAGTCCATTGCCACTGCTCCCACACTCTTTCCATACTCCAATACTGCAACGCTGCTTTCCCAACCCTACCAAACGCTGGCACCTCCTTAGCAAGGCTCTCAAATGTCAGGACTGCCCCTTTCAGTACTGCTACATCCTGTAACCCCCTCTAGTTCCCCAAGACCATCACGACTTCCTAATGTGCCCGAGCTCCATAACTCGCACTCATATTGCAATAAGACCCAAGACCACCTTCCCAAGATGACAAGAACCCAGTTTTCAAATGTCCCACCACTTCCTATAACTGCTATATATGGTCACAGATCAGCCATGATCTTATCAAATGGTGGAGCAGGCACGAGGGGCTGAATGGTCTACTCCTGTTCCTATGTTCCTATCTACAATATGCTTCCTATCTCCCAGCAACCAAGACATCTTCCCTACCATCTTCCTCTGTACCCTGTACTTTAAAAAAAAGATGAGATGAGGTGAACTACATATTAAACAAACTTAATAGTAGCTAAGGTCACTGATTTACGGTTTCCACAGAAATGTGCACATTATCACGGAATTCAAGCCCAAATATACCATGTACACTCCTACAATGGTGTAAAATAAAAATGCAATTTGTCATATTCACCCAAAGTCAATGATCTTAATAATATGTTATATGTTGGATGGGATAAACAGTGTATCCTCTGACTGACTTATAACATAATATAGATAGGACAGTTATCCTAGACTCTACTAATATAGCTCGGTGGATACCCTCTGACATTGATGGGGTGGTTTTGTTCCAATTTTCTCCTTTTTTAACCAGTGTGTTAATAGCCAGGGACATTCAGTCAGCTGGCGATAATGATGTCCTTGCTGAAAGGTTAATATTTGTCATTGCGTCACAGTAGGCTTACTGAGTGATTTATCTGCAGTTTACCACAGAAAGCGCGAGATCAGTATATGCTAATTTTATATCACTTGTTTTAACATTATTCAATGGCACAAAATAAATGAATTATATTTAAGTAAGACAACAAGTTTTAAAATATGTTCCAAAAGTGCTTCAAATTCATCACCGGAACAAACAGCCAGAATTTCACAAGTTTATAACTTAAGATATTACTAGTAGTTACATCCCTGGGATTTACCAGCATGCTGATGCAATATTAATGGAGTTAATTCAGCAGGAGAGAAACATCTGACTGCATTATGTATATTTTTGAAAATACTCTTATCAAGTTGCACAAGCCGCAATTCTCAATCAGAGAACCAGATTTCAAACAGCTTCTGTCGTTTCACTGTGAAAGTCAGCCAGTCTCCAGGGGCTCCCTCTGAGGAGGTACTCCCTGAACACTCAAGAGGTGCATTCTTATCTTTACACAACAGTTATACCTGTGCAACATCATTTATATCCTTGCAACTTCTTTTGACAATCAAATCCCCATGTCCCCCATGGCCTGTGGCTCCAGAATTCAGAAGACACTCTTCTCATAGAGAGTCAGTGGGTGATAGCTGTCAGTCCACATTTGGACTCATCTGTTTTACGCGGCCTTTTTCTGTTAGCAGATACAAAACATACATATGTCAGAGTCTGCAGGAGCAGAGATAGTGTCACCCAACGACCCGGGCTACATTCCACCTTGTGTGATTCCATGGATATGCAGCGTGCAGGTAGCTTGCAAGATTTATGTGCAACATTAGAAGCATAATTCTGTGCCAGTAACAAAGTGGGCCCTGCAGCAACACAGACATGTATGTGCTTACGTCAACCAGCTGACAGGTTCCTTGGGGGCTTTGCATGCTGCCTCAGTGAAGCAGCAGTAAGGTGAAAGTGAACCCTAGCTGGCATTCAGCCCAAGGCCATATACTAAAAATAGGCAAGGTGTAGATACTCTCACCTTAGCAATCTTCCCAATCCAGATTTTTATTTCTCATCTCGTTCCATAATGGACATTGGAGATTGCACTGACTTGCTCAGAGCACTTCCACCCAGGCAGCTTGCAAAGTGTAGAAGGTACCCATTTGCTCCAGATAAGATAACCCTCGACTGTAGCACCTCTTGCAGCAAGGCTTCTGGAGCAGCAACCTTAGAAAGACCAGCCCTGGTCGTGTCCCTCCTTGCTGCCATCCTGAACTGCTATCAGCCAGAGATCACTCTCTACTTGCACACTGTGGTGGTTATTACATTTTTGGGTCTTTTCGAATCACCTAATCCGAGACTATTTTGGTTCTCATATCTTAGGTCACACTCATGGCTGAGTCCCAACTCCCTAAACCTACAAAAGTCTCTATCCTAGCCCTGAGATCTATGTAAGTTTTTAGTGACACATCTGGGTCAACAGCTTACCTTGTTTCGTCATTGTTTTTAGATACTCAGTTATCTTATTCCTCCATAAGATCCCACTTCCAGTTTTCAAAAGCAATAGATTCTTACAGTAGACTATATTTAAAGCTTAAACTATGAAAAAAAAATTAAATAGATAATCAGCAAGTGAATAATCTAACAGTGATATAATAGTTATATATTTTACAGTGGAATATATTTTATCTATCTCCTCGAGTAGATAAAATAATAAAAGATCACAAGTCTAAGAACTAATCTAATCTTCTATAACTGACTTTTCAATAGCCATAGTATCAACTTTGTTAGTTCTTTTCAAGTTGCCGTTAGATGCTTTTCTGAGATTTTCCTTCCTTCATCCTTCTTTCTCCATCTGTACTCTCCAGATGGAAATAAAAATCGTGAAAGATGCAAAACAGGCCGCCAATTCACTGTCACCCATTTTACACTACCGTACAAAGTCAAAATCTACCCCAAAGTGTGTAATTCCACATTTCAAAATAATTGCCTTTTACTTTTAGTTCAGTGAACATGATACAAAATCCAAACTCAAACATGAGTTTGCCCTGGTGTTTTATCCACTAGCAGTTATTATTTTAGTATTTGGCTTCACTTTTTACATTAATAAAAGGATTATTGATATGCTAAAGCTCAGGATATATGCATTCACCAACCTGCAACCCTGCTTTAATTCTCTCTATTTGAAACACATCCTGAATCGAGATAACTGATAGCCACTTTTTAGATCTGGAGAAGTAGATGCCTTTTTTATTATGCTTCAGTCAATCCCGAGGTCTTTCTGAGTCGGAAAACAATCCAAATTGTGAACCTTTAGACTGATTTCCAAGATGTTTAACAATATTCGACTATCAATGGTTCAATTGGTAAGCACAGTCCATGGTGAGGTACTGAGCTATACATACCAGGAAGGTCCCAGGTATGTTTGCTGACCTCAGTGTTTTGGGCTAACTTTCTGCTCCTTATGTAGAATTACAAGGAAGTTGCAACCTATGATCAGGCTGTTCGGCCCAATCAGTTCATGTTAAAGAAAGAATGATCTCAGGACATCCAAAAGCACTTCACAGCCAAAGATATACTTTTGAAGTGTGTGTTGTAATGAGGCACAATTTGCACACAGTAAAGCTCCACAAACAGCAGTGAGATTCAGGACCAGATAATCTGTTTTAGTGATGTTAGTTAAGGGATAAATATTGGCCAGGACACCAAGAGAAATCCCTTTCTGTTTGAATAGCGCCATGGGATCTTTTACGTCCTTACACGAGGGCAGATGGGGCATCAGATTAACATCTTATCCAAAAGATAGCATCTTTGATAGTTCAATACTCCATCAGTGCTGTACAGTGTTAGTATTGATCCTCCACATGAGCAATATTCCTAATCCCATGTGCTCCTTTTATTCCCATATCCCTTTATTCCCTTTTCCTTCAACCACCTATCTACCCTATTAAATGTAGATGTGGGGGGTGGGGAGAGGAGGGGGAATTTCCACTTCACCGCCACAGCAGTAATCTGGTGGAGAAGATCATTGAAATCAATGGGATAAAAATCGAGCAGGTTTGACAACGGGTGGGCGAACGACCCTGACACATTATTGCTCAGGCACTGAAGGTGAAAATTTACCCCCATGGTCTCTGCTTAGGAACATAGGAACAAAAGTAAGCTATTCACCTCCCCGAGCCTGTTCTGCCATTCAATTAGATCATGGCTGATCAGATTCTTAACTCCATTTACCCGCCTTGGTTCCATATCCCATTGCTTAACAAAAATCTATCAATCTCAGTCTTGAAATTTTTGACTGACCCCCAGCCTCAACAGCTTTTTGGGGGAGTCAGTTCTGGATTTCCACTATCCTTCGTGTGAAGAAATGCTTCCTGACATCACCCCTGAATGGCCTAGCTCTAATTTTAAAGTAATGCCCCTTGTTCCAGACTCCCCCATCAGAAGAAATAGTTTCTCTCTATCTATCCTATCAAATCCTTTAATTATCCTAAATACCTCAATTATCTCACTCTTTAACCTTATATACTCAAAAGAATACAAGCCTAGTCTATGCAACCTGTCCTCATAATTTAACCCTTTTAGCCCCAGTATCATGCTTCAATCATTAACTCTGATCGTGAATTCCGTAGCCTCACAGCCCTCTGTGTAAAAATAATTTCTCCTGCTCTCTGTCCCAAATCTCTCACATTCAATCTTATATCTATGTCCCTTGTTCTAGACCCAATAACTAACCCAATAACCCACATTCTATTTCTATCTATGCTGTTCCATCCCTTCATAATTTTAAACACCTCTGTCAAATCATCCTAATCTCTGTTCTACTGAAAAGATACCCAATTTTACAAGTCTTTCTTTGCATTTGTAGGCAACAGCCTAGTGAATCTATGCTGTCCCCTCTCTAAAGCCTCAACATCCTTCCTGTATTGTGGAGCCCAAAACTGCACACAGTATTGTGGTCCTACTAAAGTTTAATATTGATTCACCATTACATCTCTACATTTATATTCTATACCTCTTGTCATAAAATCCAGTATTCTGTTTGATAATTTATTGCCTTATCCACATTGCTTTTAATGTCTTGCAAATGTAACTCCCCAAATCCCTTTGCTCTTCCACATTACCCAGCTTTTCCCCATTCAAAGTGTAATTATTATTTTTGCTTCTTTTACCAAAATGTACCACCTCACATTTACTGACATTGAATTCCATTTGCTACTTTTTTGCCCATCCCAACATCTTAGCAATGTTATCTCACAGCTTTCTTTGGTAGAGGATTATTTACTATGCCTCCTGTTTTAGTATCATCTGTACATTTGGACACCAGTCCCTCTAGCCCTGTATCCAAATTACTATCCCTGTCTAGCTCATGCTGTTGTTGTTATGCCTGTAGACATCAAGGGGTAAATTTTAAAGGGGAGCCAGGAAGATGATGGGGGTGGGTGGGAAATTCCTGACGGGAAACCCGTAAGTATGGGTTTCCCAGACGTCCTTACATTTTAATATAAGGACGTCTTTCATTTTTTTTCTGCAGGTTTCCCGCCCGACAGGCCAGCCAGATTGATGGGCTGGCTGTCAGTCGGACGGGAGAGCAGCCAGGGAGCAGATGCCAGCAGGTAAGTCATGGGGGGATGGGGGGGCGGTCATCAGGTGGGGAGTCAGTCATCGGGGGGATCGGTCATTGGGGGAGTGATCGGGGTCGGCGATCATTGGGGGGGCCATCGGGGGCTCACTCATAAGGGGTCGGAGAGATCGTGGGGGGGGGGTGGGGTTGGAGATCATGGGGGTCAGAGATCATGAGGAGGTCAGAGATCATAGGCAGGTGCTCGGAGATCATGGGGGGTCGGAGATCATAGTGGGGGGAAGACATAGGGAAGGTGTCGGCCAATCGCGTGTGTGGGATCGTGGCAGGTAGGCTTGTTGGGCCTGGAGGAAACACTGGTGCTCCTCCTGGCCCACAAACAGTACAATAAAGGCACTTACCTGCTGATCTGGGCCTTCTCGCCTCTTAAGTGGCATGAAGCAGAAGGCCTAGGAATCTCGGCCCCCCAGGAGTTAAAAATAAAAAAACTATGAAAATGAAGGCCAACATAAAAGGGAATCCAAAAGTCTTCTATAGGCATGTAAACAGTAAACTGGTAGTAAGTGGAGGGGTGGGACCGATTAGGGACCAAAAAGGAGATCCACTCATGGAGGGCATGGCCGAAGTACTAAATCAGTACTTTGCATCTGTCTTTACCAAGGAAGAAGATGCTGTCAGAGTCTCAATAAAGGAAGATGTAGTTGAGATACTGGATGGGCTAAAAATTGATAAAGAGGAGGTACTAGAAAGGCTAGCTGTACTTAAAGTAGATAAGTCACCCGGTCCGGATGGGATGCATCCTAGGTTGCTGAGGGAAGTAAGGGTGGAAATTGCAGAGGTACTGGCCATAATCTTTCAAACATCCGTAGATATGGGGGTGGTGCCAGAGGACTGGAAAATTGCAAATGTTACACTCTTGTTCAAAAAAGGGTGTAAGGATAAACCCAGCAACTATAGGCCAGTCAGTTTAACCTCGGTGGTGGGGAAACTTTTAGGAACAATAATCTGGGACAAAATTAGCAATCATTTGGACGTGTGGATTGACTATGGAAAGCCAGCACGGATTTGTTAAAGGCAAATCATGTTTAACTAACTTGATAGAGTTTTTTGATGGGGTAGCAGAGAGGGCCGATAGGGCAATGAGGTTGATGTGATGCATGTGGTGCATCATTGCAAGAGGATTTGAGAACAGGGATGTCTTACTGCAGTTGTACAGGGCTTTGGTGAGACCACATCTGGAGTATTGTGTGCAGTTTTGGTCTCCTTATCTGAGGAAGGATGTCCTTGCCATGAAGGGAGTGCAACAAAGGTTTACCAGACTGATTCCTGGGATGGCAGGACTGACGTATAAGGAGATATTGGGTCGACTAGGCCTATATTCACTAGAGTTTAGAAGAATGTGAGGTGATCTCATTGAAACATATAAAATTCTAACAGGACTAAACAGACTAGATGCAGGGAGGATGTTCCCGATGGCTGGGGAGTCCAGAACCAGGGGTCACAGTCTCAGGATACGGGGTATGCCATTTAGAACCGAGATGAGGAGAAATTTCTTCACTCAGAGGGTGGTGAATCTGTGGAATTCTCTACCACAGAAGGCAGTGGAAGCCAAGTCATTGGGTGTATTCAAGAAAGAGATAGATATATTTCTTAATGCTAAAGGGATCAAGGGATATGGGGAAAAAGCGGGAACACGGTACTGAGTTAGACGATCAGCCGTGATCATTTTGAATGGCGGATCAGGCCCGATGGGCCGAATGGCCTACTCTTGCTCCTATTTTCTATGTTTTTATGTTTCTATTTAGACTTCCAAAAGGCGTTTGATAAAGTACTGCATAATAGGCTTGTCATCAAGATTGAAGCCCATGGAATAAAGGGGGCAGTAGCAAAATGGACACAGAATTGGCTAAGTGACAGGAAACAGAGATTAGCGGTGAACGGTTGTTTTTCGGACTGGAGGGAGGTGTACAGCGGTGCTCCCCAGGGGTCGTACAGAAAAATGCGAAGTGATACATTTTAGTAGGAAGAATGAGGAGAGGCAATATAAACTAAAGGGCACCATTCTAAAAGGGGATAGGAACAGAGAGATTTGGGGGTATATGTACACAAATCGTTGAAGGTGGCAGGGCAGGTTGAGAAAGCGGCTAAAAAAGCATACGGGATCCTGGGCTTTATAAATTGAGGCACAGAGTACAAAAGCAAGGAAGTCATGATGAGCCTTTATAAAACATTGGTTCGGCCACAACTTGAGTATTGTGTCCAGTTCTGGGCACCGCACTTTAGGAAAGATGTGAAGGCCTTAGAGAGGGTGCAGAAGAGATTTACTAGAATGATTCCAGAGATGAGGGACTTTAGGTACGTGGATAGACAGGAGAAGCTGGGGTTGTTCTCCCTGGAACAGAGAAGGTTGTGAGGAGATTTGATAGAGGTATTCAAAATCATGAAGGGTCTAGACAGAGTACATAGAGAGAAACTGTTTCCACTGGCGGAAGGGTCAAGAACCAGAGGACATAGATTTAAGGTGATTAGCAAAAGAACCAAAGGTGACATGAGGAAAAACTTTTTTACACAGTCAGTGGTTAGGATCTGGAATGCACTGCCAGGGGAGGTGATGGAGTCAGATTCAATCATGGCCTTCAAAAGGGAACTGGAAAAGTACTTGAAAGGAAAAAGTTTGCAGGGGTACGGGGAAGAGTGGGACTAGTCGGGTTGCTCTTGCATAGAGACGGCACAGACTCCTTCTGCGCTGTAACCTTTCTCTGATTCTCTGATTCTATGGCCCACAGCCTCCTTAAAAGATTTCACTGACCGACCCGCCTCCTGAGAGTGAGTTGGTCACCTGCCCCTCTACTCGCCTCCATTAAAACTGGAAGTGGGAGAAGTTGGGCGAGTTGGGGTCGGGTTTTACTTTTTTACGATTTTTACCTTCCCACCCGCCCCCAACCCCCCCGTTTCTGGGGTTAAAATTTACCATCAAGTGAGGATAGGTTTGGGCTTGGCTGTGATGGTTCGGTCAAAAAGCCTGCCAACACCAAATTGTTAGTAATTAAAATGGTAACGCAGCACAAGACAGTGGGGTAAATTTTAACCCCCAACAATGGGTGGGTTGGGGACGGGTCGGGGAGTAAAAATACACAGTTTTCAGAGCTGGACTGCATCCTGGCTCCAACATGCATCCCTCTGTGTGTAATCCAGGCAGATTTGTGTGCGTGTGGAGAGCAGACACCATGAAGTGGGCCCCCCCCCACTTAAAGCCAGCGGGCCGATACTTAAAAGGGCAATGTACCTCATTGAGATACTTGAGGTACTTAATATTTTGTGTATTGGAATAATAAAATGAATTTAGCTTTACCTGTTCGGGTTTCCCATCGCTTCCCATTCACGTCAGGTGAAAGCAGCCGGGAAAGGCCGGATCCATGAGGTGAGTGCCTTTATTGCACAGCTTGTGGGCCCGGAGGAATGCTTCATCCAGGCCGAACAAGCTCACCAGGCCGGCAGGATCCCCGTGATTGGCCAAAACCCCCCCCACCCGATGATGCCCCCCCCACCATGGTTGACCCCCCCCGATGGTAGATCCAGCTGTCCCCCCCTCCCCACCATGATGGACCGCACCTAACTCCGGCTTTTCACCCAACCTCCAGCGACCTCCGATCTCTTCATCAGCCCCCCAATCTCTTCCTCAGCCCCCCTGATCTCTTCCTCAGCAACCTCTCCACCCCGATTTTCTCCCCGGCCTCCCCCCGATCTTCTCCCCAGCCTATGATCTCTCTCTCCCTCCCTCTGACCCCCGGCTGAGGCCTGCTGTAGCAGGCCTTCTTGGCTGACAGCCACCCAGCATGTCCATCAGGCTAGCTGCTGGGTGCAAAACCCAGAAGTGAAATTGACGGGCCTCATTGCGACCTGCCCACTTACCTTCCGGGTTTCACACCCGCAAATCATCCCCCCTACTCCCTTCCTGGTTCTCAGTTAAAATTTACCCCAGTGTCTCCAAGAGAGGGGTGAAAGGAAAGGACTTGTATTTATATAGCACCATTCACGAACTCAGGACGAGCCAAAGCGCTTCAAAGCCAATTAAATATATAAGTGCAGGCAATTGGTACTAGCTTAGTGGTATAAACTGGGCGACATGGACATGTTGGGCCGAAGGGCCTGTTTCCATGTTGTAAACTTCTATGATTCTAAATACTTTGGAAGTGCAGATGGACACAAGGTGTTACAGCACCTTATAGTTAAGAGCCTTATAAGATTTTTAGCCCACTCTAGGCCATTAGAGTCTCGTGATAAAAAAGAAAATTAGGACGATATGATGAATATGAAAAATATATATTTAGCATCACCTCAGTGTTGTAATATAGAGAAACATGGTAGCCAATTTGCACACAGCAAGGTCCCACAAACAGCAATGAAATAAACACCAGATAATCTGTTTTTTCAAAAATTAATATTGGTTGAGGAATAAATATTGGCCAGGACACGGGGGAGAACGCCACTGCTCTTCTTCAAAATAGTGCCATGGGATTACATCCACCTGAAACTCAATTCAATGTCTCATCCGAAAAGGTGGGGGAATTGGAGTTGAAAAAACACAAACCTCACATTTTTAGTTATATATAAAATAAACAGATCTGTTTTAGATATTCTATAATCAATTCAGTCCCTTTAGATGTTACAAACTATTTTTCACACATTGTTTTTGATACGTTCAACAACAGTTTTACTTGACAATCTAAGAATAAAAACCATAGTCAATGTTTCCCCTGGAATTTACAGAAAAAGCACAAACGAGGGACAGAGGCTGAAGGTCAATTTGCTGTGACAGCATTGCAATCCAATCTCCCATGAAGGGCCCCATCACCAAGCGCGACAAAGAGAAATGATCTGAGTCGGAGGGAGAAACAATGTGTGACTCAGTGATGCTGAAGTCCAGTGATGCCGAAACCATGTACTGTTTGTCCTTCAAGATTTATATACAATCCAGAGGAACGATGCTAAAAGCTGGACACAAGATGTTGCAGCATCTTATAGTTAAGAGCCTTATAAGATTTTTAGCCCACTCTAGGCCATTAGAGTCTCATGACGAAAAAGAAAATTAGGACGATATCATGAATATGAAAAATATATATTTTGCAACTCCTCAGCAGTTTTTTAGAATCATTCTGCAAAATACTTTGAAGGTCAGCAACTTATGCCATAGGAAATGAAACACAAGTGTTGTTTGCGATGAATAATGTATTCAAAACTGTCAGGACAGGTGCCTCCTTTTTCTTTCGAAATAATATAATTAAATTCCCCCACAAGGCATCCTCTGACATATGAACACATCAAAGGGCCATAGAGGATAAGCAGAACAAATCTAACCTTTTATAATTCAAATAACAATCAGGATCCTATTTTTTTTTCTGATTTATATTCCTAAGGATATTTGTCACAGTAGGGTTTGGTTACAGCTAAGGTAAGAACAAAAAAGAGAATACTTTTGCATTGCTCGGAGCTGATTGAAGTGCGTACTGACGGACCAATTGTACATTACTCCACCGTAGTCTGATAAGCACAATCAATGCAACTGTGACAGCCTTTGATATTCATTGTAGAGTACTCGCCAAAGACACTGAACTGACACTGCTTCAGATCTCAGTTAAGCATTTGTACTTTTGACAGGCAGCAACAATGTCGCTAATACCTACTGTAGGTTTTACAATAACTGTCAAAAAAATTCACGTGCAATTACAGGAAAGAAATCTCTAGGAGAGATAAAAGTCAAGGAAATAAAATTACAGGGCAATTAGAGATCATTATGGGCTCCAGGGCTGGTAGACTGCATTAACAAGGTTCATTTTTAAAAGTTTTTCCCTGTACTGGTGATAGACTATTACATTGTACCACAACTGTGATAGATGAACTAGTGAATGAAACATGAACTTCACATTCCCTACAGGGAGAGGTTAAAGTCCGCCATACTCCTGGAAATACTGTTTACAGTAGAAAGCATTTACCAGGCACCTTGTTAATCGGAGTGTTTATTTAAAGTGAGTATGCTGGACTCCAATGCATTGTGCCATGTAGTGGTAGACTGGGCGGGGGGGGGGGGGGTTACATTTCCAACTTTCCACATTCCTGATCTTGGCCTTGCACTCAGGAGGCATTGTAAAGCATTTCCTCAATCAGAGAGATAATTGTTGACCAACTCACCCCAGGCTATGTTCATGCATCCCATACCACCCAACCCACAGAGAAACCCGACCAGAAAACAGTACAGAACTGAAAGGTGACACCATGTAATTCTAAGGTATTTATGGACACAGTTATGGACCCAGTTAGGGCCATATTCACTCAAGGTACTAAATTAAAATAGTGCAAAATGGATGGCAGATGGCAGCTGTCAGATGTGGGATTTTTGATTAAACAATTGAATGAAGTTTATTCATAATTGTAACAGGTAGTTTGACCCCAAAAATGCTTCAGTGCAGATACAGCACATACATAACCCACCCTACAGCAATTAGAGAGGAGGGAAGGGCTTCTCTTTCAGTAGGCCCAATTAGCACATTGGAGGTAAAAACTGGCAGTATCGGATCAGCTGCTTATTACACACCTCATCCGATTTTCCTTTCCATTGAAGTCAGGCAGGATGTATAATGCACAGATAATCTGATACCACCAATATATCGCCCCAGCCGATGTTGAAATTTACCACCAGTGTCTCGTTGGCTGTTCCCATAGTGCTAAATGAATCGGATGAAGAGGATCATTTAATGAGGGCACAACATTATATATATATTAATGACCTGGACTTGGATATACAGGGTGTAATTTCAAAGTTTGCAGATGACACAAAACTTGGAAATGTAGTAAATAGTGTGGAGAATAGTAACAGACTTCAGGAGGACATTCACAGACTGGTGAAATGGGCAGACACATGGCAGATGAAATTTAACACAGAGAAATGTGAAGTGATACCTTTTGGTAAGAAGAACAAGGAGAGGCAATATAAACTAAATGGTACAATTTTTAAAAGGAATGCAGGAACAGAGAGACCTGGGGGTGCAAATACACAAAATTTTTGAAGGTAGCAGGACAAGTTAAGAAGGCCTTTAAAAGTGCATATGGGATCCTGGGTTTTATTAATAGAGGCATAGAGTACAAAAGCAAAGAAGTTCTGCTAAAGCTTTATAAAGCACCCAGTTAGGCCTCAGCTGGAGTATTGTGTTCAATTCTGAGCATCACACTTTAGGAAGGATGTCAAGGCCTTAGAGACAATGCAGAAGAGATTTACTAAAATGTTACCGGGGATGAGGGACTTCAGTTATGTGGAGAGATTGGAGACGCTATGGTTGTTCTCCTTGGAGCAGAGAAGGTTAAGAGGCGATTTGATAGAGGTGTTCAAAACCATGAACAGTTTTGATAAAGTAAATAAGGAGAAACTGTTTCCAGTGACAGAAGTGTCAGTAACCAGAGGACACAGATTTAAGGTGATGGCAAAAGAACCAGAGGCGACATGAGGAAACATTTTTTTAAGGAGCGAGTTGTTGTGATCTGCAATGCACTGCCTGAAAGGGTGGTGGAAGCAGATTCAATAATCACTTTTAAAAAGGAATTGTATAAATACTTGAAGGGATAGCATTTACAGGGCTAGGGGAAAGAGCAGGGGAGTGGGACTAATTGGATAGCCCCTTTCAAACAGCCGGCACAGGCCTGATGGGCCAAATGGCCTCTTTCTGTGCTGTGCCTACTATGATACTTTGATACTAACATCATCTGGTCCAGCAACACTTTAGGGGGTAAGTTCACAGCCAGCATTTCCCACGGACCCATAGATGCAGGGTATCTTCCCTCCTAACCCTACCCCTACTGCACACTGACATTACCTCCCATCCCTTCTGATTAGCCCCTTATTAACTGAATCCTTCCTTGTCCCTTGTTCCCTGTTAGATGATCACACCCCATCCCTTCCACCGCCCCTCCTACTTCCCTCTACCAGCTTACTCCCATCACTTGCTGTACCTCTTTCCATTCCCACCAGCCTTTCACTCCCATTACCTCGCATATATCTTCTCCTTTGCACTATCCCCTCATCTTCTAAAGCAACTCCTCCATCTTCATCTTCTCTACTTCCTAATCACAATCCCCTCCCATCCCCAATCTCCTTTCCACCCCTCCCATCCCCAATCTCCTTTCCACCTGTCCCATCCCCAATCTCCTTTCCACCTGTCCCATCCCCAATCTCCTTTCCACCCCTCCCATCCCCAATCTCCTTTCCACCTGTCCCATCCCCAATCTCCTTTCCACCCCTCCCATCCCCAATCTCCTTTCCACCCCTCCCATTTTCAATCTCCTTTCCACCCATCCCATCCCCAATCTCCTTTCCACCTGTCCCATCCCCAATCTCCTTTCCACCCCTCCCATCCCCAATCTCCTTTCCACCCCTCCCATTTTCAATCTCCTTTCTACCCCTCCCATCCCCAATCTCCTTTCCACCCCTCTCCTCTCCTCTAATTTCCCTTTCCTTCCCTTCACCCCCATCTCCTCCCTTTCCTATCTTCTCCCACCCCACGCCCAATCTCCTCTTGCCTCGCTCACCTTCACCCCCATTCTACCTATTGTTCTCTCTGCCACGTACATCGCGACACCCCCCTGTGCCATATCCAACCCATCCCCCTCCATGCCTCACTCCTCTACCCCTCCCAGTTGGCTGACCACAAAACCAATTGTCATTTTTAAGCACGCAAAGTGCTATAAATAGAATAAAGAGCTAAAAGTGCTTAAATCTCCAATGGGTAGGCAGGTGACCCAGCCCTAAACAAATGATGAATGCAGCAGGTGAGTATCTGGAGCAGGCAGCAAATCTGATGCGTAGATGAGAGGAAGGGTGGGCATCCTGAGTTATGAGACCACATAATAGGGAGGACGGGGAGACTCACTGATATTGCAGCAGCTGCTGAAATCAAGTAAGTTGGTGTTCAGAGAGACTTGGGTGTCCTCGTACAAGAAACACAAAAAGTTAGCATGCAGGTACAGCAAGCAATTAGGAAAGCAAATGGAATGTTGGCCTTTATTGCAAGGTGGTTGGAGTACAAGAGGAAGGAAGTCTTACTACAATTGTGCAGGGCTTTGGTAAGACCTCACCTGGAGTACTGTATACAGTTTTGGTCTCCTTATCTATGGAAGGGTATATTTGCCTTAGTGGCGGTACAGCAAAGGTTCACTAGATTAATTCCTGGGACGAGAAGGTTGTCCTATGAGGCGAGGTTGAGTAGAATGGGCTTATACTGTCTGGAGTTTAGAAGAATAAGAGGTGATCTCATTGAAAGATATAAGGGGCTTGACAGGGTAGATGCTGAGAGGTTGTTTCCCATGGCTGGAGAGTCTAGAACTAGGGGGCATAGTCGCAGCACAAGGGGTCGGCCATTTAAGACTGAGATGAGGAGGAATTTCTTCACTGAGAGGGTTGTGAATCTTTGGAATTCTCTACCCCAGATGGCTGTGGATGCTGAGTCGTTGAATATATTCAAGGCTGGGATAGACAGATTTCTGGACTCTCGGGGAATCAAGTGATGTGGGGACTGGACAGGAAAGTGGAGTTGAGATCGAAGATCAGCCATGATCTGATTGGACGGCGGAGCAGGCTCGAGGGGCCATGTGGCCTACTCCTGCTCCAATTTCTTATATTCTTATGTTCTTAAGTTCAATTAAAATTTCAATAAACATAAAATAAAGGTTAGATAAACTTCTAATAATAAACTTAAATAAGCTTAAATCTAAAACTTACCTGACAGAAAATATAAAAGTCTATATAAAATTTAAGTAAAACTTACTTGCAGTGCCACCTGGAGAAGCAGACTTGGGAGACAGCTTGGAGCAGCAGCACCACCTAGCAGCAGGAGGACTGAAAGGTAAGTATAATGGTAGGTGTACACATACCTCGTCGTTAAAAATCATGCCCAGGCATTCCACCGATGTGTGACACCCAGACATGATGGACAAGCATGACAAAATCATGATACTGGAAGGAAGTGTGGCAAACAGAAAGTGAACACTAGATGCAAGATTTTTAATATATTGTAAATAAATATTATTATATATTGATTTTCCACAGAATAGTACACCTGTTTGTTTCCAGTCAGAGTGTCAGATCTTCATGGTGCGAATTTCTCGTTCCCATATTTCTATCGTTGGCATTGAAATAATCAGGGTAGAACCAGCTATGTAGACAAATGATTGGTTCTGGTCTGAAGAGTCTGCTCCAGCCTAATCTGCTTTCCTACATTTCTTCAATCAGTTCATGGAGATTCTAAATCAGTTGATAGAAAAGTCCATGCATGTTCAGTTAATTTGCATTTTCTCTCTGGGTGACAGCTATTTAAAACCTTTTGTCTTGCTTCATATACAAATATTACTGCAGCTACTATTTCATTTACAAACCAGACATTTGTGCAGGCAAAATAATTACAGGGTCTGCTGGAGCAGAAAGATGTGTAACCTATTGAGTTACAGAGACAACAAGATGCTGGGAGACGGAACCTTGAGGTTGCCTCAGATCGCTTCAAGATGCCTCAATCTATTGACAGATAGATGACTCTAAATATTTAATTACTTTTTTCATTATCTTGTCTTAGAATAGGTAGTTAATCCCATTTGTTTAATATTTTCTTAAAAAAAATATATGCATTCATTTCATATTGATGCTTGCCCCAAGGGAACAAAGCTCTACACAGATTTACTTGAAAGCAAGAGATGCCTCATCAGAAGTGATTCCCACATTCTTATTCAGAGGAGATGTGCATTAGAATCTTCATAATTGATTTGCCTCACGGATCCAGCTTGTTTCACCTTTCATGTAGTCACTCCAGTGACCAATCACTGCAGATATCTAGTTTTAAATTCTCGAAAGGTGCATTCTGCTGCTTTTCGTTCCACTGCTAACCTTATTTGTGTTGCTGCTTTTTCCTTCGGCAGCACAATGCAAACCTGCTCCGTGAGGAGCTGTGCTGCTCCGCTTTCCCATTCACTATGTTGTGGGCCATAGGTATGTAAAAAGACAGCACCAGGAAAGGGCATTCATCCCATCTAACTTGCCCTGTCACACAAATCCATGCATGATTTATGAACATATGTTGTTGAGATCTGTTTCCTTGTTGAGCTTCTAATGATCAGACTTCGAGATGAAAGTAATCAATGTCTGCGCTCCTGGGCCAGGGAGGGAAAGCAACGGCATATAACCCCACACCTTGAGCCTATTATTTAGTTTATCTTTGCTATTTTGCTACCAAACGAAGCTCCTGCTACCTAAAATTTGGCTCATTTTCTTGCATTTACTGTCGGTGGAAACCAGCTCACATTTGTTAACAAAGGTCAAGTGAGCGATTTTCAGTTGTTAAGGGTCTCATTTGCATTTTACATGTTTCACTCCACTGGATAGCTGAACTTACTGTTGGTTGTAAATTACTACGTGAGTGTGTGGAAATGCCATACTAATTGTTTGGAGCTAAAATACATGGTTGGTGTAGAAAGAAAGATTGTCAATGCTGGACATATGACATGAAAACAGAAAGGATTTCTGATATTTCTGGAGATCCAGTGCTGTAATGATGGGTCTCCATATGAAATGTCAGCCTATCTTTCCCCTTTCAGATGCTCACGGTCCTGCTATATATTTACAGCAATCTCCAACTTCATTTCAGAAAAGGTGGCTGTAATATTATTCCTAAAATAGTCTTAATTGCCACAGAAAAGATGATTTTGGCCTATATAATCGGATATGTAAATGTGAAAGGTAGAAACTAACTGGAATCTCCCATAGAAGCTGTTTGGTGAGGTTCTTACGGGTTATACGTAAGTTCTGTTTTTTCCTTCATTTCTCCACCCTAACTCTCGAGATTTCCCTTTTCCCCACCTGCTAGGCATCCACAGTTTTGTCCTCCTTAATGTAAACCACTAGGATCATTATGGGAATGTAGGTTGTTGGTATTCTAAGCTGCTAGCAATTCAGGATTCTAAGAGGCATCGCAAGACAATTTTGCTGATTTGAAAACATAGAAAGTCGGTTGTTGATTTTTGTGTTTATAACAGACTGCGACTGTATAGTACACCCCAATGCAAAGCACTCTACAGGTAGAATAGCAGCCGAACAAGCAGAAAACTTCTCAAAACCTAGTCTGCTCAAACTATTTGAAAGAAAAAAAGAAAGACTTTTTTTTATTCATTCATGGGATGTGGGCGTCGCTGGCGAGGCCAGCATTTATTGCCCATCCTTAATTGCCCTTGAGAAGGTGGTGGTGAGCCGCCTTCTTGAACCACTGCAGTCCGTGTGGTGAAGGTTCTCCCACAGTGCTATTAGGAAGGGAGCTCCAGGATTTTGACCCAGTGACGATGAAGGAACGGCGATATATTTCCAAGTCGGGATGGTGTGTGACATGGAGGGGAACGTACAGGTGGTGTTGTTCCCATGTGCCTGCTGCCCTTGTCCTTCTAGGTGGTAGAGGTTGTGGGTTTGGGAGGTGCTGTCAAAGAAGCCTTGGCGAGTTGCTGCAGTGCATCCTGTGGATGGTACACACTGCAGCCACAGTGCGCCGGTGGTGAAAGGAGTGAATGTTTAAGGTGGTGGATGGGGTGCCAATCAAGCGGGCTGCTTTGTCCTGGATGGTGTTGAGCTTCTTGAATGTTGTTGGAGCTGAATTCATCCAGGCAAGTGGAGAGTATTCCATCACACTCCTGACTTGTGCCTTGTAGATGGTGGAATGGCTTTGGGGAGTCAGGAGGTGAGTCACTCACCGCAGAATACCCAGCCTCTGACCTGCTCTTATAGCCACAGTATTTATATGGCACCTTTCATGACTTCAGGATGTCCCAAAGCGCTTTACAGCCAATGAAGTATTTTTGAAATGTAGTCACTGTTGTAATGTAGGAAATGCAGTAGCCAATTTGCGCATAGCAAGGTTCCACAAAAAGCAGCATGATAATGACCAGATAATCTGTTTTTAGCAATGTTGGTTGATGGATAGATATTGGCCAGGACATCAGGGAGAACTCCCCTGCTCTTCTTCGAAATAGTGCCATGGGATCTTTTACATCTGAGAGGGCAGACGGGGCCTCAGTTTAATTTCTCATCCAAAAGACGGCGTCTCTGACAGTGCAGCATTCCCTCAGTACTGCACTGAAGTGTCAGCCTGGATTGAATGCTATGAATCGGAGGAATTATTTTATAATAATTTCTGGCAGTCTCCAAGTATCAGAGCTTTGCTGGCAAATCTTTTTTGGTATTATACTGAGAAAAAGTTCTGGTAGAAATTGTTGTAATAAAATGAACATTCTGTAGCCATTCTGTAAATTGTATTTACATTGTTGGTCTGTGACCTTCTCTTCACTGTCGAATTTGAGTATTTCTAAGAGTTTTATCTCTGGCAGGATCAATGTGGTAAAACATTTATCACACTCAGTTCGAAGAGTCAGCCCCAGGAAGAGAGGCTTCAGACTGCAGGACAAAACACTCAAAAAAGATCTGTGGAAACTTCCCCTGGTAAAGCAAGAATTAAGAAACCTACGGTAACATTCTGACATATTTCTTGACTGTCCTGTTTTAATCAGACTGTTCCAGCAATAGACAGTGCCACTGAGAAAAGCAATAGCAGCACACAAGACTTACAAGGCCTAAATGTCAATCCTAATTAAATTCTTGTAGTTTTACTTTATGTTTTATTTTCTTTGATTTCTTCCTCCTTTTATTATTTTAGTACTTTTTTGGCCCCTCCTCTTAATGCAACAACAGCAACAACTTGTATTTATATAGCGCCTTTAACGCAATAAAATGTCCCAAGGCACTTCATAGGAGCATTATTAAACAAAATTTGACACCAAGCCACAAAAGGAGATATTAGGACAGGTGGTCAAAGGGGTAGGTTTAATGGAGCGTCTTAAAGGAGGAGAGAGAGGTAGAGAGGCAGAGAGCTTTAGAGAGGAAATTTCAGAGCTTAGGGCCTAGGCTGCTGAAGGCACAGCCGCCAATGGTGGAGCGATTAAAATTGGGGATGCGCAAGAGGCAAGAATTGTAGGAGCGTGGAGATCTCAGAGGGTTGTAAGGCTGGAGGAGATTACAGAGATAGAGAGGGGTGAGGCCATGGAGGGATTTGAACACAAGAATGAGAATTTTAAAATTGAGGCGTTCCCAGACCGGGAGCCAATGTAGGTCAGCGAGCACAGAGGTGATGGGAGAACGAAACTTGGTGCAAGTTAGGATAAGGGCAGCAGAGGTTTGGATGAGCTCAATTTTATCGAGGGTAGAAGATGGGAGGCCAGCCAGGAGAGCACTGGAATAGTCAAGTCTAGAGGTAACAAAGCATTGGATGAGGGTTTCAGCAGCAGATAAGCTGAGGCAGGGACGAGGCAGGTGATGTTACGGAGGTGGAAATAGGCGGACTTGGTGATGGACCGGATATGTAGTCGGAAGCTCATCTCAAGGTCAAATGGGACGCCAAGGTTGCAAACGGTCTGGTCCAGCCTTAGAGAGTGGCCAGGGAGAGGGGCGGAGTCATTGGCTGAGGAATGGAGTTTGCAGCAGGGACCAAAGACAATTTTGGTGGAGGAATTTTTTGCTGTCGGTCAAGCAGTGTGACAAATGAGAGACAGCTGAGGGGTCGGGAGAATTGGTGGTGAGGTACAAAGTATTTCTCAAATGAAATGTGCATAGGTAGTTCTTTCCAGGTCCCTGCCAATGCCACTCAATAACCACTTACTGGTTGGTCCATACTGATCTAGGGTTGCCAACTCTCGTTGAATGTATTCCTGGAGGTTTCATCAAATGTCCTCCTGCCTCCAATTGTCGCACCTCTATACTCCCGCAATTGGTCGCCCAACACCTCCATCCTCACGGCGTTCCGCCTTCCCCCACCAATTGGAAAGTGAAAAAAGTCTTCATTACCCAATTGGATGATTCTTGACTGTCGGTCAAACAGCCTTTTTTTCCCCATCTCCAATATTTTTATAACTAATAAACATGTGTTCAAAGAAAATGAAACAAAAAACACAACTTTTTTAATGCTCCTATGATATTTCTCCAGGGTTGATCACAGTAGTGTCCAGGAGGCGAATCTCCAATTCCTGGAGACTCCAGGCCAATCCTGGAGGGTTGGCAACCCTATACTGATGCCTTTCATTTTCCCCTCTTTCATTTGTGAAGAGGCACCTTGGCTTCACTTGCCTCATCTACTTAATTTTCTGCCAAAGGTCAGGCACTCACTGTGCAGGTATCACTGGCACAAGTCTAAACCCATGATGCACTGCTTTTTTTTTTATTCATTCATGGGATGTGGGCGTCGCTGGCGAGGCCGGTATTTATTGCCCAGCTCTAATTGCCCTTGAGAAGATGGTGGTGAGCCGCCTTCTTGAACCGCTGCAGTCCGTGTGGTGAAGGTTCTCCCACAGAGCTGTTAGGTAGGGAGTTCCAGGATTTTGACCCAGCAATGATGAAGGAACGGAGATTATATTTCCAAGTCGGGATGGTGTGTGACTTGGAGGGGAACGTGCAGGTGGTGTTGTTCCCATGAGCCTGCTGCTCTTGTCCTTCTGGGTGGTAGAGGTCGCGGGTTTGGGAGGTGCTGTCGAAGATGCCTTGGCGAGTTGCTGCAGTGCATCCTGTGGATGGTACACACTGCAGTGCCACTTTCAGATGTCACAATCCTTTTTGTTGGAGAGCAAGGACGATCACAAAGTCAAAAAAACATTGAGACCTTGATTCATTGCCCCATCCAAAAAGGTGGTCAGAGAATATCTTAGAGTATTTCATGGCCTTGTCGTCAATAAAATGTGAACATTTTATTGACTGTTTCCCATAACAACTACAGTAGGCTACACTTAATTTCCCATTTTATGACTTTCTGTACTCTATACATTGTCACATCATAATGTTTACTCTTTCATATATTGTACAATGACTGGGTAATTGTTTATACAACTGCATGAGTTCTCAAACAGCTTTCTCAAGTTTGGCCAAGTAATAAAAACGTGCCAACACATATATATGCACACAAACATCCACTCACTCACTACTGAAAGAACACTGTCTGAAGTATCCACTTCATGGAGTAAGAATAAGTTTTATAAATTATGCCTTACCAGAAAGCTTAATGTATCCATATGAAATTCCTTTGTCTGCTAGTTTACTGGCAGCAATGACCCATTTATTTTATATAGGTTAACTTATCCATTAAAATAGCTTACAAAGGAATTTTATAAGGATGAGCTCGGCATTCATATATTATTATTGGCAAAGCATAATTTCAAGCCCTCTGCCTTTCTGAAATAAATTGTGCCTTCTGTATAAATATATGTATTATATCATATTTTATTTTAACGTTAAACATTTCTAGAAATTTCAACCTCTAAATGGAGTAAAATTATATCAGAATTAATCAATTTTGCTCTGTAATGTTAAACGTATACACATAAAGTGTAATAAAATTCTTTACTCCTCAGATGCTTCTAGTTTAACTCACTCTTCAATCTATGAACCTTACATGTGCATGGGGTGTTGCTTAATTTACTGAGCATATTTTCCAGAGCACCCACTCATTAACCCATAAAGCACACTTTGAAAGGCATGGCTCAATCCACATAACATTTCCTGTAGTTGAGCCTTCAGTTGGGATTGCCATTGCTGAATTCCCCACCATCAACATCCTGGGGGTCACCAATGACCAGAAACTTAACTGGACCAGCCACATAAATACAGTGGCTACAAGAGCAGGTCGGAGGCTGGGTATTCTGCAGCGAGTGACTCACCTCCTGACTCCCCAAAGCCTTTCCACCTCCTACAAGGCACAAGTCAGGAGTGTGATGGAATACTCTCCACTTGCCTGGATGAGTGCAGCTCCAACAACACTCAAGAAGCTTGACACCATCCAGGACAAAGCAGCCCGCTTGATTGGCACCCCATCCACCATCTTAAACATTAACTCCCTCCACCACCAGCGCACCGTGGTTGCAGTGTGTACTGTCTACAAGATGCACTGCAACAACTTGCCACGGCTTGTTCGACAGCACCTCCCAAACCTGCGGCCCCTATAACCTAGAAGGACAAAGGCAGCAGGTGCATGGAAACAACACCACCTGCATGTTCCCCTCCAAGTCACACACCATCCTGACTTTGACATATATCACGGTTCCTTCATCGGCGCTGGGTCAAAATCCTGGAAATCCCTACCTAACAGCGCTGTGGGAGAACCTTCACCACATGGACTGCAGCGGTTCAAGAAATCGGCTCACCACCACCTTGTCAAGGGCAATTAGGGATGGGCAATAAATGCTGGCCTTACCAGCAATGCCCACATCCCATGAATGAATTTTTAAAAATTCCTGTCACATCTTGAAACTCCTCTTTTATTCTACAAAGCAATAAGTGCCAACCTTTCCTGCTTCACACAGTCATCGTTTTAGGTAGCTGATGAGCACTGGGGAGGAGATTGACAAAGTGAACTGGGAGAGGAAGAAGAATTTCAGCATGAAGTAGGGGAAGATGAGAGGGAAGACGACCAGATGGAACTGGGGCTGACTGGGTGGGAGGAAGTGAAGAATGCCAGTGTGAACTGAGTTATAGTCCAACGATTTTTATTTGAAATCTACAAGCTTTCGGAGGCTTCCTCCTTCCTCAGGTAAATGTCAAATAAAAATCGTTGGACTATAACTTGGTGTTGTAAAATTGTTTACAATTGTCAACCCCAGTCCATCACCGGCATCTCCACATCAGTGTGAACTGAGTGGAAGGAGAGAGAGAAGGGTGCCAGTGTGAACTAAGGGGGAAGAGTGAGAAGGGTGCCCTCATGAATTGGGCAGTGAGAGGGAAGAAGACTATCTTTGAGTCACTCAAACAACCATATAAACAATTTAATAATGAGGTTTAGCAACAAAGAGTTCCAATATCTCCCTATCTCTGTAACCTCCTCCAGCTCTACAACCCTCTGAGAACTCTACATTTCTCCAACCTTGGCCTCTTGTGTGTTCCCAATTCCCTTCGCCCCACCATTGGCGGCTGTGCCTTCAGCTGCCTAGGCCCTAAGCTCTGGAATTCTCTCCCTAAACCTCTTTGCCTTTCCACCTCACTCTCCTCCATTAAGGCGCTCCTTAAAACCTATCTCTTTGACCAAGCTTTTGGTCACCAGTCCTAATATCTCCTTTTTTGTCTCAGTGTCAAATTTTGTTTGCTAACGCTCCTGTGAAGCACCTTGGGATGTCTTACTACATTAAAGGTGCTATATAAATGCAAGTTGTTGTTGTTGCATTATGACTTTTTGTTATGCTCTGTCCACTCAAGACTACCCATACTCCCACCGCCTATGTATAATACTGTTCACTGAATTTTCAAGTGCTGTTGCTTGTATTAAGGAATTAAAAGTAAATAATAAATGTAATTCTCCTAATTATATATCTGTCTCCTGTAGTCTCAATTTGCTCACTTGGTAATACCAGTAGAAGCTACTTAATTACAACACTACCCATGTGGTGAGCACATATTCCCTTCACCCAATTGTTCTTATTAAGTAAACACCGTTAGAAGCATGTTTGGCAGTAAGGTGCCATGTAAATTTCCAAAAACTAATGGCATTAACAGACCTTTAAAAATGGGTTTTCATTAGCTCCTCACCATGGAAACTATATGAATAATCTAAAAGAATGATGCTACATTTTATCTGCTTCTGAAAAATACTCATCACAAATGTCACGGTGTTTGGTACAGATGAGACTAACTTGCTTTTGGTTGAAGTACTAATCTGTTAATTCCTTACTTATAGCACCAGCAATGATTCACACTCATATAAAACAGGAACGGTTTCTATAAAACTAGCAGTTATTTTTTTCCACTGGAATGAACTAATCGGGGGTTGCGCAAATGTTTCTTTTAAACGGATATTCTCATTAACAAAATGCCAGTTTATGGCATGTACAGCAGTTTAAAATGCTTACAGAGTAACTTTGAGTGTGAAATCAAGTCACATACAGTTTGCGGGTGTGTATTGAATAGGCTTAGGTTGAGCAGGCTGAAAATACAGGGGTGCTGATTTATATCATATTATGCAATGTCAGAAATAGGACGTACAAAATGACAGTTTTATGTTCATAAACACAGCCGATATGAACAGTGTTTGCTAAAATCCTCAATCCCAACAGTATGAACCTACAGATTAGGATAACACATCATTCATAACCATTCTTTTCTTGCTGATCTCACATTTTCTGCCGTATCTGCTACAACTCAGGGCAGAACTGAATTTTTCAACTAATATTTTGGTTAAGGCTTGCTAGGTTATACTTTCAGCATAGTTACACCCCACTGGTGCATTAAAGTTGGCAGGGGATCAGAATTATGGGCAGAGATCGCTTTTGACACACTCAGCACAGCCAATAATTTCCGATTGGGCGGGACATTGATGTAGAAGACTCTCACTGAGAACAAGTGAAAAGTTCATTTCGATATGATCATGGTCATTTAATATATGCAAACAAGCACACACAGAATCCCGGCATTCACACCAGGGGGTAAATTTTAGGCCCCAAGAATGGGTAGGTTGGGGGCGGGTGAGGAGTAAAAGTTCTCCGTTTCCAGAGTGGGACCGCATCCCAGCTCTAACGCGCCTACTTCCGGGTTTGACCCAGACACATTTGGATGGGTGCGCGCTTCTGAAACCCGGAAGTCCTGTCTGCTTTACGATATTTAAAGCATCAAATGAGGTACTTAAAGTGCTTAAACTTGTTAACTTTTAACTGCTCCTGAACGTGTTTCCTATGGCCTCTGAAACACGCCATGGAAACGGAGGTGAGTTGCAGCCGGCCCTCATTTGGACCTTTAAACCAGTGATTGACATATGTGAAGAAAAGGTGAGTTTTTGCAGCAGGGCAATCAGTTCTCGCAGACAAACCATTGGCTGGGAGTTCTTTGTGTTAGACTGAGATTTCTTGGTTCACACTCAGTATTGTTGTGTTCACACATATTCACCTACATTTTGGAGCCCCTCAAACTGACAACATCAGAATGGGGGACGCAATGGATTTATTCAACAGTACATCTGAGGAGGAGGCACATCATCATCGGCAGACACAGTGTGCAGTTCTGGGTGTTGCAGGTACACAAGACAGAAGTGTGCCACAAGGGCCTGCAGAAGAGCAAAGAGGGGATCATCGGAGGGGTCGAGGTCGCAGGAGGCATTACCCACGTGAGAGGCTCTACAGGCAGAGGCTGAGCTTCCTGGACGTCTCTGAGGAGCGGTGCCTATGCAGGCTCAGATTGAGTTGCCAGGTGGTCGCAGACATCTGCATGCTCCTTCACGTAGAGCTGCTCCCGCCTGGACCTGGTGGCCACGCATTGCCCATCACAGTTAAAGTCACCACTGCCCTCAATTTCTTCAACTCCAGATCCTTCTAGGGTGCCACTGGTGACATCACCAGGATCTCTCAGTCATCTGCATATAAGTGTATATGACAGGTCATATATGACAGGTCACAGATGGTTTGTTTGCCAGGTCATCCGACTAGGTCAACTTCCCCCGCGACGAAACCAGCCAGACTGAGAGGGCAGTGGGTTTCCACTCTCCGGCTGGCTTCCCACGAGTGCAGGACACAATTAATTGCACACACGCAGCAATCTGAGGACCTGCATGAGCCAGGACTGCTCATCAACCGAAAGAGACATCACTCCATCAATGCGCAGCTGGTTTGCAACCACCGGGAGAGGTTTCGGCAGGTGTGTGCCAAATTCCCTGGCATGATTCCTTCATTTTGCACGAGTGCAACATCCCTGTCCTCTTCCGTACACAAAAAAACACTTAAGGTCTGATTCCTTGGAGACAAGGGATGCCCCCTGCCGACTTGGCTCATGACACCTGTGAGAAACCTCACCAACGAGGCACAAGCAGCAGTACACTGACAGTCACATCACCGCCAGGCCTGCCATTGAACAAGCCATCGGAATGCTCAAGATGCATTTCAGGTGCCTGAATCGATCTGGGGCAGCCCTTCAGTACTCACCGGTGAGGGTGTGCAGAATAATAGTCGTGTGTTGCATCCCGCACAATATCATTCAACAGAGAGGTTCAGGCGCTAATGAAGCATCCGCATCTGCCGGCAACGTTGAAGACGACGAGAAGGAGGGGGATGAGGATGAAGATGGGCAACCCATTTGCAGAGCAGCAGCACACACGGCTGCTCGTGGTGCCAGGGAGTCACTCATATCTGATAAATTCTCATAAGGCAATCTGCAAACTGAAGATAGTGAAGTACTCAGACCACCTGGAACAACCAACACTAGCCCCACCCCGCTTGCACAAAGCAATCCTTCAACCACACATACACCCATTGTAAATGTGCCCAATGGGTGACATCAAGTCTTGGCGTTCATGATGAAGCACATGCAAGGGCGCCTTCACAAAAGGGATTGAAGAATGGGAAAGACGTGGCAGTGGTGGTGACAATTATAACATTTAAAGTGAATGTAAGGAAAAACAAATGAAATGAAAAATATGACATACCGTCAGACACTCTTGTGCGTACCCTTGGTGATTACAAAACCTTTGCCTTCCTCTTCTTACTGCTTCTACGTGGTGTATCCCCTATGGCTTCAGCAGAGGTAGTGGCAAGATGCTCAGGTCCCTGCCCTGATTGCTGAGATGCTCTCGGCCTACCCACTCTGGGGTCCGTGAGGGTTCCGCCAAAGACTGTTCCACTTGCACCTGCATGGGCAGGTTTGGCCATCAGAAGAGGAGGCAGCATTGCAGATACTGGTTGAGGGGGGGGGGGGGGGGGGCAATGGTTGAGACGTGGGAGCGCTTTGAGTGGAGTCGCCACTTCCATGCACCCTTTCACCATCATCCCTCTCCAGGGCCACGGCCACATCACTCCTACCACTCTGCTGGGCAACAGTTTGGAGGACATCTGTGACATGTTGTAAGGCCACTGCTAAAGTGTCTATCTGCCTGCTTAAGGCGGCAAAAAAGTTGGCATCCTGAGTGCGCACAGCCGTTGTTTGAGCCTGAATGGGCTCATTTCTCAGCTGTGCTTGAAGCTCAATAGAGGCTGCCATTCTCTCCATCGCAGACATTCCCACACTTACCTGTACAACCAATCCATTAATGCTGGAGGTGGACTCCTCCAGCCTGTCCACTAATGTGGAGAGGGCGCATGCCACGTTTTCCAGCACCTCGCAAAGGTGCAACTGTACCTCTATCATTCTCATTCTCAACAATGACCCCCGGGGTTCAGCATCTGTGTCCAGCTGAGTAGAGCTTGGAGAGGAGTGCATCCCCCTGACGCAGACTCTCCCCAGCTGGCCCTGCCACCAGTGTCTGCTCATCCTCACGTGTGATTGGTGAATCACCAGGTGACAACCCAACTAACTGTCTAACAGGACCCACCAAGGTGTGAGTATCTGTGCTGGTGCATGCCTCGATATGATGTGACGGTGCACCCTCAGAGGCAGGGAGCTCCTCTGAGGAATTGCCCTCGTCCACTTCATGTGCCGCTTCAGCAATCCTTGAATCATAGGATCATAGAATGGTTACAGCACAGAAGGAGGCCATTCGGCCCATTGAGCCTGTGCCGGCTCTCTGCAAGGGCAATCCTGTTAGTCCCACTCTCCCGCCCTTTCCCCGTAGCCCTGCACATTTTTTCCCTTCAAGTATTTATCCAATTCCTTTTTGAAAGCCACTATTGAATCTGCCACCACCGCCCTTTCGGGCAGTGCATTCCAGATCATAACTACTCACTGAGTCAAAAAGTTTTTCCTCATGTCACCTTTGGTTCTTTTGCCAATCACCTTTAATCTGTGTCCTCTGGTTCTCGACCCTTCCGTCAATGGGAAGAGTTTCTCTCTATCAACTCTGTCTAGACCCCTCATGATTTTGTACACTTCTATCAAATCTCCTCTCAACTTTCTCTGCTCCAAGGAGAACAACCCCAGCTTCTCCAGCCTATCCACATAACTGAAGTTCCTCATCCCTGGAACCATTCTAGTAAATCTTTTCTGTACCCTCTGTAAGGCCTTCACATCCTTCCTAAAGTGCGGTGCCCAGAATTGGACAGAATACTCCAGTTGTGGCCAAACCAGTGTTTTATAAAGGTTCATCATAACCTCCTTGCTTTTGTACTCTATGCCTCTATTTATAAAGCCCAGGATCTCGTACGCATTTTTAACCACTTTCTCAACCTGCCCTGCCACCTTCAACAACCTATGCACATATACCCCCAGGTCTCTCTGTTCCTGCATCCACTTTAGAATTGTACCCTTTAGTTTATATTGCCTCTCCTCATTCTTCCTACCAAAATTGCGTTAAATTTCATCTGCGATGTGGCTGCCCGTTCCACCAGCCTGTCTACGTCCTCTTGAAGTCTATCATTATCCTCCTCACTCTTCACTGCACTTCCAAGTTTTGTGTCATCTGCAAATTTTTAAATTGTGCCCTGTACACCCAAGTCCAAGTCATTAATATATATCAAGAAAGGCCCTGGAACTTACAGCAATATTAAGAATCATTACAGAAGTTATTTTGCAATGAGCATACTGAAGTGTGCAATAGATAAATCATTGATAACATCAATTCATGATGTGTGTGAGGGATGTTAAACTTCTGTCACCAGACATTTGCGGGATGTCAGTCTCAGCATCTCCGACAGCCGATCGTGTGGCTCAGCTCCAAGGCCTCATCCTCCACCTCTGTCAGGGCCACTATTTGTGGTGGCCCCCCTCCAGTCCTACTCCTCTCCCGCACATTATGCGTTCTCTTCTCCTACAAGGGGAGAAAGAACAGACGTGTGAGTGAGTGAAGGTGACGGGGTCACCCGATGGATGCATTGCTTTGGGTGAGGCTGCCAATGAAAGAGATGCATCAGAGGGTGAGTATCAGACAGATTCATGGCATTGCATCAGGATTGAAGTGGGTAGGAGTGGTGGGTTCACAAATGGAGAGGTGAGCAAGTGCACAGAAAGTTAAGGCAAGTTGATACTGAGCCTTAAGTGGGTGTGAAGAGTGATGTGATGGAGTAGGCTTGGCAGGACAAAGAGAAAGATGGGGTAATGTGCACCACAGGATGTAGGTGTATCAGTAACTGTGCTCACTTTTCCTAACCTGGTTAGGTCATTGAAGCGCTTCCTGCATTGCACCCACATCCTTGAGACAGTGGTCCTGCTGCTCACCTCCTCTGCCACCTTAAGCCAGGCCTTCTTGGTGGCAGAGGCAGGGCGCTTCCTCCTATCAGCTGGGTACAGTGTGTCCCTGCTGCTCCTCACACCGGCCAGTAGCAACTCAAGAGAACAGTCACTGAACCGGGGTGCTGGCCTTGGCTTTTGTTGCTCCGTGTCATTAAATTCCTCCTTTCCCCCTCAAAATCCATGATTGCAATAGCCCTTTAAATACTCCAGCTCCCAGCACCTCATTCGGGTGCGCAGTACGCCCACTGCACAACTTGGAGATGCGAAACCTGGAAGTCACATTAAGGGCCTTCAATTGAGTTGCGATCCCTCGAGACATCGCCCACAAAATGTTTCCGGGTTTCCCACACGCCTATTCCCCCTCTACCCCCCTCCCCCCACTTCTGGTATGTTAAAACTTGCCCCTCCAGGAATCCGATGTGCATTCATGAAACCAATACAAAATGGGCATTGCAGGTTGCTAGGTTGCTGATAGGAAGTCATCAATTAAAAGGTAGCTATAATTTTTGAGAACAGTGTTTGGAAGCTTCGTATTGTAGGACAGCCCCTGATCTGCCAATGCATCTGAAGTACTACATCAAGATATGTTCAATAATGATCCTGGAAGCTTCATGTTTCTCATTGAATGTGTACTCTGTAGCTTCCCATGGGATGAGCCTGCTACTGGCTCCATCATGTCTACAACTACAGATGCCTCCAGGTCCTGCACGCTTGCTGCCATGTCAATGGAGTAGAATCTGGATATGATGAAACTTCACCCTCACCTGTCGCGACTCCAGCCATGCCCTTGCCACTGGCCGCTGCCTCATCTTGCACGCTGATCAGCGTGATAAAAGACGTGATGCCACCATTGAGATCAGTGAGGCTGTGTGCAAGGGATCTTTCAATGTATATCTACACATCTGAAAGAGAGAGTCAACTCCATCCTGAACCCCAAGGGCTTTCTAGCAGCAGAAAGAATCTTCATGAGAGATGCAATGACTGCCAGCGTGGGCTCCATTGCAAACGTCTATTGAGTTACCACACATACTGCAAATGCATCCATCCAGACTGCAAATGCAAGGTGCTGGACTCTTCCATCCTAGCCATTAGGTCCTGCTGATTGCCCTGCACAGTCTCCAATGCTTGGTGAAAACTCCTGCGTTCAGCAAACATCATTCATTCATTTAACTGAAGGACCCATGAAGTCCAAATCTTTGGACTCAACAGATGAGGATGGACAGGAGCTGGCCCTTCAGACAACTGATTCCTGCTCCTCCTCCAATGACACCGCTTTCTCCTGGGCAGCTGTTCATCATCTGGTGAACCCTCCTCTAAATTACGAACCAAATCTCCCGGAATGGATGTTACTGAGCTACTATTTGGAAGGGTTGGAGTGAGTGACACTGAATGTTGCGAGGTTGGCCATGCAGGGCTGTGACTCAGATTGAGAAGGGACACACAGGTCACAATGTTGTCATCAAGACAACACCTGAAATAAAGCTTGCAGCACAATGAGTCACATGGTGTTGTGTTTGAGTAAATGCTTTTTGTGGCAGTGAGTGAATGATTAGGTTGTTAAGAAATTTGAGAAGGAATCTGAGCTGGAGGAAGCATTTGACTGAAACTTCAGTAATTCTATCAACGCTGTCTCAGTCATTAAGGTGAAGGATGGTCTCCTCAAAATCGCTCAGTGGCCTCAAGTTCCGGGGTCTTGCTCATAGTCGTCTCCCTCTTGTTATGTGCAGTCTTCTGCAAAAGCAGAGAAGCATAGGTGAGATGGTGAAATTGTTGGGAAGATATATATTCTCCGAAGTTTTGAGTTTTGCTCTACAGTATCACAGTTCGGAGAATCAGATGCACTGAACTCAAATTCAGTTTTCCAATCTATGTTCCTGTCAAGCAATATCAGGGTTAGAGTCATACCCAAGTGTCCTGCTGAAGTCCATAGGAACCATGATAACAAGTGCACATAGGGGGAAGAATTTGCTTTGGACGAATCCCTTTAAGAATGTGACTGAAGGAACACCTACGGATGTAAATTGCCGGTACAAAGTGTGTGCTTCTGCACAATAACCATGCATGATAACTCTTTAAAAGTGCCACAATGCAATGTGAGGGGGAGAAAATATATGCACCATGCACACTTTGGACAGCAATTAATATAGTGTCATGGTGGGCAGTCATACCTTGGCAGACCCAGTGAAGTCTGTAAACTTCTTCCTGATTTGCTTCCAGATCTTCTAAGTGTTTGATTCAGCATTGATATATAACATTACCTACTCCCATGACGTTGGCCAGCGGACCAAATTCACATTGTCCTGCCTCTGACCTTGTTAGGTGCGTGCCGCCTGCACTGCACCAGAATCGTGCCCAGTTTAATTCCTAGGCCCTAGTGTACTGCTCCTCTGGGGGTAATTTTAACCTAACCTGCCTGTCGGGAAACCGATGGGATCAGGCGGAACATCAGTTTTACACCCGGTCCAATATTACTCATCGTTGACTTCAATGGAGAGTAATATTGGGTGGGGTGTAAAACCACCCAATATTACCCGATCTCGTCAGTTTCCCGACGGGCGGGTTAGGTTAAAATTGGCCCCTTTGTTTCCGACAAAAATTCCAACCCTTTATCCAGCTTATTCCCTTCTGAGGTGATACTGCAGAACTTTGATTCCTGCCCACTGGATTTCCTGCTACACAAACAGAGAGCTTCCATTCTTCGTGCCGAGAGCTCACTGAAATTAGAACAATGAAGTTGTCCCTTTGCTCCCCATGATCAGTGCTCATCTAATCAGGCCATCACACTTCCCACTGAGTCCACTCACAGACCCAAAGAGAGTCCTAAGCTGAGGAGAACCAGGAGAATTTTATTAAAATCTATTGGCTTTAAAATTAGAGGCTAAAACCTTCGGGCTCAATTTAGTCTAGGATAGCCTAACTTCTGTGATTATCTACAATTTTCACTTGTATGTTTTGGTTCCTTACTGTGTTAATACTGGAGTCTCAAGTTCTTGGTAAATTTGCCATTGAATAAGAGATGAGCAGTGGTTACTCTGCAGTTCAGTTCACAGTGGATGTACTTAATATGAAATGGTCCTATTGGACTTGACTATCTGTCGCCATTGATTGAACCAAAGTACAACGTAATAGAATTACTGAAAACCTTCAGCGTTACAAGAATCACATATTGGTCAAGGAAAATTGTTTCATGAATCAATTTTTTTTTGAGCCATAAAGCAAAGTTCATACTCTAAACTGAATTTTGCAGACTTGACATACCTATTCTTCATTGGTAAATTCCAAACAGCATTGAATTTAACACAAAACAAACAGTATTGTGCAGACGGACTCCAAGTCCTTCAAGTTGTCAAGGCAACCGTGACATGAAAGCAGAAGCTCTGTCGAATTCACAATGGATTCCTTTCAAGATTGGGGAATATCATTATTTCCCAATCCCAGAGCTGCTGGTCTTTTCCTTGAGGATCTGAATGGGCTTTGCCAAGGACAATGCTGGCAATTGGAGATAATTCAAGAAATTTGCAGGTGGTCAGATTTTTCATACACAACACATCGGTAAATTAATTCCTTACACAATGTAAAAGATTCGCCTTGACATCTGTGTACTGGGGGTCTCTTTTCCCCAACTAGGCTTTATCGCTGATGAAGGACACAATATAAGGAAGAATTATGACTATGTTGCTCATGTTGGATGTTACATATTTTGGGGGGAAATTTTGAATTAAATAGCGATAGCTACAACATGTGAAGAAAAATAAAACCCGAGCAAAATTACAAATAAAGAAAAATAAGGATTAAAGATTAATGTCACACTATATGTAGTAGAATAGCACTATTACAAATATAACAAACTTAAATACAAGGTTGTAATAGTCACACTGGAAGCAAGATTAACAGTAGTGTATCCTGCTGAGAGTCCTAAGCTGAGGAGAACCAGAAGAAGTTTATTAAAATCTATTAGTAGTGATGGTTGGAAGCAAGACTGCAACTCATAGAAGTTTCACTAAGAAAGGCCTTAGGCAAGATTCTGTAAGCACCAAAGGATCAGACCAACACAGGAATGAGTATTTGGGTCAGACATGTGTACGTCACAACTGCGGGAGGGTAAAAATGAGAGGAAAATGAGCAAACAGTATATGGGGAGGGGAAGGAACAGGTAGAGTTGGGGCAATGCCAGGGTTAAAAGCCTCCCATGCGGTAAAATGGAGAGGGGTACTGTAGAGCCTTTCAAAACTGCAGCATCATCAAGTCTAGGCCGAGAGCATACACAAGCGACAACTCAGAACCAAACTAGAGGGCATTGCTGTCTCTCTCTCTCTCTCTAGAGAACTGAAAGGCAATAGCATGCCACAAACCTTTGTACCACTTTATTTCTCCCTTGTGTACACATAACTAACACAGACATATATATGTATATACTCACACACAATATCTTCTCCATTACTGTCATTCTTCTGTCTCTTTTCCCATCGTTACACAACTCTAAAATCTGCCTTCTTTCCATTTCTATTTTCCCTCTCCACAACCAACCATCCTCATATCTCTCTCGTGCACTTCTTTTGCATCCTTTCTCATCTTATGGCTCTCTTTCCCTCAGTACCTCTCTGACCCTTGCCTTCCCCTTTACTTTTGTACCCACCTCTCTCTCCTCTCTCACTATTACAGTCAGCCTTGCTTCTTCCTTATTTTAATTTCCTTCTCTAGCGCTTTGCCAAATTTGTCCCCTTAAGCCTCCCCTTCTGTCTCAATGTATATCTCCCTCTATTCCCTTTCCTTCAAAACTTCTTTCATTTTGGTGTTTCTATCCCCACAGCCTTTTTTAACTTGAAACATACCAAATCAGGAAAAATATATTGAATGGGGTACGGTGCAGATTCACCAGAATGATACCAGTGCATAAAGGGTTAAATTGTGAGGCCAGGTTGCATAAAAGTGGCTTGTATTCCCTTGAGGGGCGATCTAATAAAGTTGTTTAAAATAATTAAGTGATTCAATAAGGTAGATACAGAGAAACTATTTCCTCTGGTTGGGGAATCCAGAACAAGGGGGCATAACCTTAAAATTAAGGCTAGGCCTTTTAGGAGTGAAATCAGGAAGCATTTTTGTCACAAAGGGCAGTGGAAATCTGGAATTTACTCCCCTAAAAAGCTGTGGATGCTGGGTCAATTGAAATTTTCAAGACTGATATCGATAGATTTTTATTAGGTAAAGGAATCATGGTATATGGAACAAAAGCGGGTAAATGGAGTTGAGGTACAGATCAGCCATGATTTAATTGAATGGTGGAACATCCTTGAGGGGCTGAACAGCCTTTTCCTGTTCCTATGTTCCTAAATATTGCAACTTTAAATTCAGCCAGTTGCATTTTTTTTGCACTCTAATTCCAATCATGACCTGAACTCCATATTAATTGGCACCTACCCTACCATGATTGTTTTTTATTATTATTCGTTCATGGGATGCGGACGTCGCTGGCAAGGCCAGTTCCTGAAACTGATACAGGGGATTGTCTGATTGCTGCATCGGTTTCAAGACATGAATGACACTGCTTACATGTGCTTACAAACCCATTAGGGACCATTCTTATTAAATTCTTTATTTGACCTGCTAGTGACTATCTTATATTTATATGACATTTATATATCCCCTTGTTTTGGACTCTCCCACAAGTGAAAACTATTTCGCCACATCCATCCTAGCAAACCCCTTCATAATTTTAAAGGCATCTATTAGGTCTCTTCTTAGTTTTCTCTTTTCCAGAGAAAAGAGCCCCAGCCTGCTCAATCTATTTTGATAGTTGTTAGGATAAAACTAGCTGAACTCACATTTCACATCCTGAGAACCAGTGACAACCTGCCTGTTCCCTGAAGGCACGACTAGGGTGGCCCTGCTACTGCCTCAGAGTATGGACCAATAAACAAACCATATTTCTCCCTGTGCACTTAGAAACAAGCAATAGTAGGCTAAATTAATCACATAATATTAGAGTTCAGGAGAGAATTCAATTCTTTTTGGGTTTCCTGAAGACACTCGTCCAATTCATCTGGTCTGCAGGTTCCAACACTCAAATCCACTCTTCCAATCAAAGATGGGAAACTTATACTTCATTATGTTTCTAAAGAATGTTTTTATGATATAAAGTATTATTACAGCTGATAGATGGGAGTGGGCCATCTGGTCATTATGATGTCACTAGATTGGAAACATGATACTTGCTGTCAGAATAACAGATCAGATAAGTGCCCTGACAAGGCATATTTGTTAGTAGTAATTCACATAGCCCAGACTGCATTGTATCTATTGTATGTAGCTCAGACCACTGAGCACAAGTATTAGGTTCTATACTAAGTGACTGGTAAAATATATACTCATACCAGCTTTTTTTTAATTTCCAGATTTTTTTAACTGAATTCAAATTCTCAAACTGCCATGGTGGGACTTGAACTGACATTCTCTGGATTGCTAGGACCAGTAACATAACCACTATTTTACCATACCACAGTACGTTTATATTTCCATCAGCCAGACGCTACAGGGATTGAAACCAAAAGTTGATGACAAATTGTGTAGTTGCCTCAAAAGATCTGCAGCGTAATGTGAGGCAATCTCTTAGTGGCAGATTCACTTGCTTCTGCATAAGTTGCCACAGTACAAAGCATTAATCACATTCATCCATCTCCCAGAGGTTCCACACAACATCTGGATCAAGGTTTCATTGCATAGTACTGTGCCAGTCACTACCCAATATCCATGATTATTACAGATTATTTATAAAAGGCCTGTAAGAATTCACAACTGAGCTACACCTCTTGCCTGCATTATCATTATGTGTATAATGCCATCAAATAATACACATAATAAGAGAAAATTGGTTTAAAAACATGGCTTATGTAGCAATATAAAAGGCTTGTGTTTGTTCTGGTAGTCCTTAGTCACTTCAGTCAAGTTTCAATTCTGTATAAATATCAGTTTCAATTCTACATAAAACAACCTTGCAGCAGCAATTGAATCAGGCGACATTGCAAAGGTGGCAACAACTGAGTTAATGCCCGTGCGTTGTTCAGGTTTGTCGTTAGCAGGTATATGGCAGCAGCTGTGTGATTTTTGTTCCAGGCATCTCACCTTTCCTGTGAGGCAGTTCCCGGCCTCTGCAAGTGCAGCTGAGATTAAGAACTTACATTGTAGGGAATTACAGGTGAGAACTTATCTCCTACTATTCAGTTGCACATTGTGTTGTTGCTCCAATGAACTGTGCCTTTTGTCATCATTTGCTGATCTATAATGTTTCTTGACTTAGGGAATTTAATAGTTTCATATTGCATTCCAGAATTCATCGCTGGTAAAATTATTAGTCATATACAATCTGAAAGGGAGGCATGATACTAAAACTGACCTGTATGTGACTGTGTTGGATTACTATGCTTTCACTTCAGTACCTTGGGCTTCATTCCAACATAGACAAATGATGTAAGGATCTTCTATATCTCCAGGTTGTTGAGACTTGCCAAAAAAATGAGCTTGGGCAGTCTCCAGTTCTCAGCAGACGCATCATAAAGCTGCTGTGTTTTAAGATTTAATTGGCACTAACTTGTCAATCTCACTCTGAGAAGCTGCAGATGGGGGATAGAAATGCCATCCCGATGTTTTTCAAGGCTGGCCCTAAAGGCATGAACAAAAGATTGAAAATAAAGTGTGAATTTTGTCTGGCTCATAAAATATCTGAACTAATATTTGATTCATGTTATCAGTTTGTACAAAGTGTGATATATATTTATTCATTGATTGATTGACAAGGGTTACCCTTCTTGATTTTAACTTCAGCTTTGGATGCAATTCAAATGCTTAAATGCAAATATTTTGTTTTTCATTATATAAGCTTTAGATTTGAAGAGATGAAAAAAAAATTACATTAGAATTTAGATCTGATTCATCCAAAGCCAAGCTCTGGCTGCTTGGTATTTAACTATCCTTTTTATTACCAGTGAGTGTACAGAAGCAAAATAAGTATAAGAACAAATTGTTGCAAATTCACATTTTATTCTTTTATCCAGAGTTGCTATTTATCAGATCTTTTTAATACCTCCTCAGGGCAACTAGGTTTTGGCAACAAATGCAGCAATGCTCACATCCCAAGAACAAATATTTTTAAAAGTGTAAATGTAGACACACAAGGCTCATGCATTGTTTAGGATTAGACAGATTCTTCAAGAGTCAATGGGGGGGGGCAGAATTCAACAGGTTTGCGCCCGTTTTACGGGCATAAAATCGGCGCCACAAGACGAAATTATCATGCGTTGATGCAGGACCGATCTGCGATTACATTCAGGAGACTGGTAAATTTATCAGGGCTTTTTGTTGGGCGGCTGCCAGGGATGTCTAAAATGGGCATTAGGCCCATTCAATATGTCAATGAGCGGCCTAACGCCTGTTTTAGGACCCCTTGGAGAAATTTGTCAGCGCTGAGGCACTGGGTCTGCTCCGCTCAGCGTTTCAGGAGTTTGCTGCGTCGTAACCAGCAGGCGCCAACAAACAGATCATTTTTTAAAAAACTTTCTTTAATGTGGAGCCGGGTCGATCAAAGGTTACCCTCTCGCTCCACAGCAGTACTGTTACGCAGCTGCAGGCTAACAATCTCGGTCCCTCCCGTTATCTACTCCCCTTCCCTGGACTTATCTGAGGGCTGCAGCTGGCAGGCAAGTGGCCCAAATTCCATATCATCATAGTATGGTACAGCAAAGGAGGAAGTAATTCGGCCCATTGTGCCTATGCCGGCTCTTTGAAAGAGCTGTCCAATTAGTCCCACTCCCCTGCTCTTTCCCAATTATCCTGTAAATTTTTTTCCTTCAAGTATTTATTCAATACTCTTTTGAAAGTTACTATTGAATCTGCTTCCATTCAGCCACACGGACAAGCTGCCTATGGAGACGCCAGCAGCACGCCCCATTTATTACAATGAGGCTAGAGGCCCAATCATTTTATGTTCCTGCTTTTATTGCTTTGACCATTTTCCCTCACGTTTCAATAATAGAGAACAAGATTGGGTTACATTTATAGTTTGAACTCCTAATACTAAAAGGAATCAAAGATGTTGAGAAATATAGGGCTAACAATTCATTTAGGCCCTTTATCGGGTGCAGGATTGACAACACGCTGGGAGCGCATGCCAGAGGCCGGAGCCCTGAAGCTCACACGATATTGGACCTCCAGCCTCATTGGCATATTTTCAGCGAGCTGCAGGCGCCATTCGGGCGTCCAGAGGAAGTTCGGCGGTTTGATCTGGACCGTTTATGGCCAGCTGCTTTGCCGGCAATGGCCCTCAGATAGATCGTGGGATGGGGTGGGGGGGGGGGGAGGGAGGAGGAGGAGAACAGTGGTAGGGTGAACATGGGATGGCAGTAGCCCTCAGGAGTGCTGTCGAGCCTACAGGGGCAATCCTCGTCCTACGGGCTCCACATCAAAGTAAAGTAATTTTTGGAAAATGTATCCTTTTGCTGCCAGCTGCTGCTTAGGCCACTGCAATTAGTGGAAAACCTGAACAGAGCATGCCCGGCACATGCTCCGCTCAGTGCTGACCAATTTTACGGTGGGGTCCTTAAACAGGAACTTATCATCATATGCAAGAGACCTAACACCTATTTAAGGTGACCACCCGGGATGCCTGACTATCATAAGAAATAGGAGCAGGAGTAGGCCAATCAGCCCCTCGAGCCTGCTCCGCCATTCAATAAGATCATGGCTGATCTGATCCTAACCTCAAATCTAAATTCATGTCCAATTTCCTGCCCGCTCCCCGTAACCCCTAATTCCCTTTGCTTCTAGGAAACTGTCTATTTCTGTTTTAAATTTATTTAATGATGTAGCTTCCACAGCTTCCTGGGGCAGCAAATTCCACAGACTTACTACCCTCTGAGTGAAGAAGTTTCTCCTCATCTCAGTTTTGAAAGAGCAGCCCCTTATTCTAAGATTATGCCCCCTAGTTCTAGTTTCACCCATCCTTGGGAACATCCTTACTGCATCCACCCGATCAAGCCCCTTCACAATCCAAGTCAATATGGCGTCGGAAGTATTTCAGACGTCCTTGGGGAATGGGAGCTGGCCCTGCAAAATTGGTAAGTTTTGACCCCGTTTTATGCCTAAAAAATGGGCAAAACGGGATCCAATTTCTAGGCCACTGATGTTTTTCAATTATCATCTGCAGTTAAAGAGTAAGTAGCGGTACAATCTTCAAATGGAAGCATCATAATGTATTAGTCAAATAATTGAATAATAACTGTATCGAGTAAGTCTTCAAGGAAGGTATATTAGTAAAATAAAAAGGCATATTAAGAAACTGTGCGACTGGATTCTTACCAACGAAAAAGAAAGAATTGCCTGCATGTTATATCTGAGATAGAATCAGTGATGGGTGTGTGAATGGAACAGTACTAGGAAAGTTCAACTATTCAAATAAAGGCTGCCAAATAGTGACATAAAATTTCACAAGATGTAATTTAGAAAAGATTAATTTATCCCTTAGAAAGTAATTTGGGGATTCGTTAGTTCTAAAAGTGACAATACATCAAAAAAGAACAACTTTTGATTTATCTGCAATGACAGTGCTAAGTAATCTTACAACAACAAGCATTTATATAGCGCCTTTAACGTAGTAAAACATCCCATTCATAGGAGCGTTATCAAACAAAATTTGATACATGAGGAGATATTGGGACACGTGACCAAAAGCTTGGTCAAAGAGGTAGGTTTTAAGGAGCGTCTTAAAGAAGGAGAGAGAGGTAGAGAGGCGAAGAGGTTTAGGGAGGGAATTCTAGAGCTTAGGGCCTAGGCAGTTGAAGGCACGGCCGCCAATGGTGGAATGATTAAAATCAGGGATGCGCAAGAGGCCAGAATTGGAGGGGTGCAGACATCTCAAGGGGTTGTAAAGCTGGAGGAGGTCACAAAGATAGGGAGGGGCGAGGCCATGGAGGGATTTGAAAACAAGGGCGAGAATTTTAAAATCGAGACATTCCCAGCCCAGGAGCCAATGTAGGTCAGTGAGCACGGGGTGATGGGTGAACAGGACTTGGTGCGAATTAGGATATGGGCAGCAGAGTTTTAGATGAGCTCAAGTTTATGGAGGGTGGAAGATGGGAGGCCGGCCAGGAGAGCAGGAATACTCCAGTCTAGATGTAAGAAAGGCATGGATGAGGGTTTCAGTAGCAGATGACCTGAGACAGGGATGAAGATGGGTGATGTTACAGAGGTGGAAGTAGGCGGTCTTGGTGATGGAGCGGATATATGGTTGGAAGTTCATCTTAGGATCAAATAGGATGTCAAGGTTGCGAATGGTTTGGTTCAGCCTCAGATAGTGGCCAGGGCGAGGGATGGAATCGATGGCTAGGGAACGGAGTTTGTGGTGGGGACCGAAGATAATGGCATTGGGCTTCCAAATATTTAGCTGGAGGAGATTTTTGCTCATCCAGTCAGACAAGCAGTGTGACAAATCAGGGAGAGTGGAGGGGTCGAGGGAGGTATGATGAGACAGAGCTGGGTGTTGTCAGCGTACATGTGGAACCTGACGTCGTGTTTTTGGATGATGTTGCCGAGGGGTAGCATGTAGATGAGAAATAGGAGGGGGCCAAGGATAGATTCTTGGGAGACCCCAGAGGTAATGGTGCGGGAGTGGGAAGAGAAGCCATTGCAGGTGATTCTCTGGCTACAACTGGATAGATAAGAATGGAACCAGGCGAGCGCAGTCCCACTCTGCTGGACGATGGAGAAGAGACATTGGAGGAGAATGGTGAATCAACTGTGTCAAAGGCGGCAGACAAGTCGAGAAGGATAAGGAGGGACAGTTTACCACAGTCACAGTCACATAAGATGTCACTTGTGACTTTGAAAAGGGCCGTTTCAATACTGTAGCAGGGGCAGAAGTCTGATTGGAGGGATTCAAACATGGAGTTGTGGGAAAGATGGGCACGGATTTAGGAGGCGACAACATGTTCAAGGACTTTGGAGAGGAAAGGGAGATGGGGCAGTAGTTTGCAAGGACAGAGGGGTCACGGGTGGGTTTTTTTGAGGAGGGGGTGATGACGGCAGATTTGAAGGGGAGGTGGACAGTGCCTGAATGAAAAATGCATGGGCCAGGTGTTATGCAAGTCTTCTTTATCTTGACCATGCACATCAGTGGGAACCACATTAATACCCTTCCCCAGAAAAAATTCTTACCGTCCCCTAGAAATATTACAGCTCTCAGTTTCAAAGAGATAACACGCTCAAAATGTGCCCATTTTTCACTTAGAATCCTACAGTATCATCAACACAATGGCCACAATCACCTGATTTTGCCTTTATTTACTACAGACTCACAAAGTTTTTTTTAAATCCTGATAGATTAGGCCCACACGCATTGTTTCCCCCCCCCCACAACCATTATGAGTTGGCAAAATGAATCAGTGATACGTTTGGTGACCCAGGGAGGTTTCCATCTGATCTACGGCATTCAAAGATAATTAATTCTGCCTAAACTGGGACTCCATTGAGACAACCAGGATTTCAATGAACTTTTGGAAAAACACAAAGAAAATCGCTATAAAATTCCAGAAATCTCAATTACGCTGACTTTGGCCTAAATTTTTGGACTCAGATCTACATTCACAAAAGTCCAGGAAATTCGCCAGTCTTTTGCATGGGGTGGGGGGGGGATTATGTAAATGATCGGCAGTGGCTTGAAATCTGAGCTCGCAATGTTTCGGCGTAAAACCAGCGTAAATCAGTTACCCACGAATTTCTTTGGAAAAAACCGGCACAACGCCACTCTTACGCCGTAGTTACGTCGAAACTTTACAGGAAATATTCTGGGATTACATTTGTAACCATCTGAATGCTTATGATTGAATTGGGTGCTTCATTTTGTTTTGTATTAACAATTCATTACAGAAGGGTTTCACTGTGAGATTGATATTTCTTCTAGTCGTTACCAACTATGCTCTTTCTAACTCTATTCATTGCTATGAAAATAGTGGAAAGCAAAAAGAAGGGCATGAAGAAGGTGTTGTAAACTGGTTGTATAGTGTGAAGGTCATTTACACTGAAACTTAATTATTTTCTGTCATGTTCCGTCAATAGACGAAATCTCTATTGGGATCAGCTTAGTACTTTTCAATCTGCCAAAGCCTCTTTTCAATTACTGACGCCACCATACAGGGAAGTTCAGTCACGAAAACTATTGTAGAATCACTCGTTTGTTTTGTTTGTTGTATTATTCCACAGTGACCTATTAAATGCTACCAAGTCACGCCCATTGAATGAGTCCGAAGAGCTCTTCAATCAGACTCAGCAGTAGCTATTGACTTATTGCTTCATAATTTCTCGCTGAATCTTTAACAATTAAATTGGTACCTTTTGATCTGGGCCTGGCTTTCATTAAAATGAGAGGCAGATTGAAAACAAGTGCTAGATATGTGATTAAGATTTCCAATTATTTCCTTTGATATGACGCACTATGGTAATTTGAGTATTTAGCACATGCTGTAACTTAAAGCATCCAATGGTGTCTCAAACAAAAAATAAAAGATGCCTTGTAGCAGCACGCAATGTCCGAATTAAATACTAGCATTACAAATTTCTATTGATTTCTTTTCAATGCATAAGTTTAAATAATTGGTTCAAAATTCAGAATAGCATCTCATCCCTGAATCACGCAGCGTTTCATTCCCAGCCAAAATTCATGAGGTTTTCTACTCAGCCTGGTCACCAAACTTGGGTGAGTATCAAAACTTCTTGCTGTCAGATAGACAAGCCTACATTTGGCATTGCTGCCTGCCCATTGTAGTAGTGTAAATCAGACAGCTGGTAGCCGAAAGTGTTTATCCTGCTGGAAGACCACTCACTTCGCACCGCAGCATAGCTTTAGGGGAGATGAGGACCAGCTTTACAGTTTACTTTGACAAAGCTTTCTTTTTTGGTCTACACACGCACAATACAATATGCAATGGTGTGGGAATTGTACGCGTTGCGCCCATTTATCAGGCGTAAAACGGGCGCAAAGCAAACCAATTTAGCAGTTTGACAGCCTGTGTCCATTCTGCGCAGGCATCGGTCCTGTTGCTAAAATCATCAGGCCCTTTTTTTTCAGGTGGCCCGGGCAGTCACCTGAAACAGACATTCGGCCCTTTATATATATAAATTGGGGCCTAATGTCTGTTGAAGGACCCCATCCAGAAATTAGTCAGTGATAAGCCGGGCAGATGTCAGGTTCATTTTTTTTCTCTCTTTAACAAAATGTATCTGTGAAGCCAGGAGGAAGAGGAGTGACTCCTGCTGGAAGTGCACGTGTAGGGTAATCGGGTAATTGCATCCTACACAATTGAATAGTTTGCTGAAACTCACTCTCTACGCTCACGCATGGAGAACATAAGAACATAAGAAATAGGAGCAGGAGTTGGCCATCCAGCACCTCGAGACTGCTCCGCCATTCAATAAGATCATGGCTGATCTTCAACCTCAACTCCACTTTCCTGATCTATCCCCATATCCCTTGATTCCCTTAGTGTTGAAAAATCTATCGATCTCCGTCTTGAATATACTCAACGACTGAGTATCCACAGCCCTCTGGGGTAGAGAATTCCAAAGATTCACAACCCTCTGAGTGAAGAAATTTTTCCTTATCTTGGTCCTAAATGGCCGACCCCTTATCTTGAGAATATGACCCCTAATTCTAGACTCTCCAGTCGGGGAAACAGCCTATCAGCATCTACCCCGTCAAGCCCTCTAAGAAATTTATACGTTTCAATGAGATCACCTCATATTCTTCTAAATTCCAGAGAATATAGGCCCATTCTACTCAATCTCTCCTCATAGGACAACCCCCTCATCCCACAAATCAGCCTAGTGATCTTTCGTTATACCCCCTGTAAGGCAAGTATATCCTTCCTTAGGTCAGGAGACCAAAACTGTACACAGTACTCCAGGTGTACTCTCACCAGAGCCCTATATAATTGCAGCAAGACCTCCTTACATTTGAACTCCAATCACCTTGCAATAGAGGCTAACATATCATTTGCCTTCCTAATTGCTTTCTGTACCTGCATGTTAACTTTCTGTGATTCATGTACAAGGATACCCAAATCCCTCTGACTACCAACATTTCTTAATCTCTCATCTTTAAAAACAATTTTGCTTTTCTATTCTTCCTACCAAAGTGGATAATTTCACATTTCCCCACATTATACTCCATCAGCAAAGTGATGGAAGGTGTCGTCAACTGTGCTATCAAGCGACACTTACTCACCAATACCCTGCTTACCGATGTTCAGTTTGGGTTCCGCCAGGACCACTTGGCTCCATACCTCATTACAGCCTTGGTCCAAACATGGACAAAAGAGCTGAATTCTAGAGGTGAGGCGAGAGTGACTGCCCTTGATATCAAGGCAGCATTTGACCGAGTGTGGCACCAAGGAGCCCTAGTAAAATTGAAGTCAATGGGAATCAGGGGGAAAATTCTCCAGTGGCTGGAGTCATACCTAGCACAAAGGAAGATGGTAGTGGTTGTTGGAGGCCAATCATCTCAGCCCCAGGACATTGCTGCAGGAGTTCCTCAGGGCAGTGTCCTAGGCCCAACCATCTTTAGCTGCTTCATCAATGACCTTCCCTCCATCATAAGGTCAAAAATGGGGATGTTCGCTGATGATTGCAGTGTTCAGTTCCATTCGCAACCCCTCAGATAATAAAGCAGTTCATGTCCGCATGCAGCAACACCTGGACAACATCCAGGCTTGGGCTAATAAGTGGCAAGTAACACTCGCGCCAGACAAGTGCCAGGCAATGACCATCTCCAACAAGAGAGAATCTAACCACCTCCCCTTGACATTCAACAGCATTACCATCGCCGAATCCCCCACCATCAACATCCTGGGGCTCGCTATTGACCAGAAACTTAACTGAACCAGCCACATAAATACTGTGGCTACAAGAGCAGGGCTGGGTATTCTGCAGCGAGTGACTCACCTCCTGACTCCCCAAATCCCTTCCACCATCTATAAGGCACAAGTCAGGAGTGTGATGGAATACTCTCCACTTGCCTGGATGAGTGCAGCTCCAACAACACTCAAGAAGCTCGACACTATCCAGGACAACGTAGCTCACTTGATTGGCACCCCATCCACCACCCTAAACATTCACGCCCTTCACCACCGGCGCACAGTGGCTGCAGTGTGTACCATCCACAGGATGCACTGCAGCAACTCGCCAAGACTTCTTCGGCAGCACCTCCCAAACCCACAACCTCTACCACCTAGAAGGACAAGGGCAGCAGGCACATGGGAACAACACCCCACCTGCACATTCCCCTCCAAGTCACGCACCATCCTGACTTGGAAATATATCGCCATTCCTTCATCGTCACTGGGTCAAAATCCTGGAACTCCCTACCTAACAGCACTGTGGGAGAACCTTCACTACACGGACTGCAACAGTTCAAGAAGGCAGCTCACCACCACCTTCTCAAGGGCAATTAGGGATGGGCAATAAATGCTGGCCTCACCAGCGACGCCCACATCCCATGAACGAATAAAAAAGCTCTGCCACCTTCTCGCCCACTCACCTAACCTGTCTATATCCCTTTGCAAGAATGGTCACTTTGATGAGCTTCCAAAGGAGAGCTGGCAGCCATTGAGCTGTGTTCCAGCAAGAATCAGCACCTTCAGGAGAAGAGGGGGGGAAATAGAGAGAAAATTTCATCTTGTCACTTGTATGTTTTATCATTGTGTGTCAATAAGCATCACCCTCATCCAATCAAACATTCCTCCTTTAAAAAAAGGCCATGCTTTTGGCATTAAGTTAATTTAAATTTCCCAACATCCACAACTAATGTTATTGCTACTGTGATTTGAAGTGTTTTCAATAAAACTTCTCACTTAAAAGCTATAGCTCTGGTGTGGGTTTCCACTGTGATTAAATTATTACAGCACACAGCGGTGAAGATAGAACATAAGGAAGAAGGCAGTAATGTATCAAGATTATTATCTTGCAGCCGTTGTTACCTGTCACAGAAGCAAGACAATAATTAAGTTTATCGCTGGCCTGACATTCTTTTTAATTTTCACTATTTCCCCTTCATAAGTATCACAATAAATACACGGGTTGCTGAATTTGCTGAAAGATGGATGGCCCTTTCAATTTCCAATGTGCTCCCTGACATGCAAAGCTCTGTGGAGATGAAATGATAGAATTTGCCCTTATAATTGCTCTATTTCCTTGTATTTCTGCTTGATAAACAGCCTGCTCACTGAGCAGACACAAGAATTAAAAATACAAAATGCCAAGATGGGACAAAGTTGGAAATTAAACCCTGGGCAGCAAGCGCAGCATGAGGGCTGCTGAAAGTGAAGGATGAGATGGTTGGGAGCTGTCCCAGCAATAGGTGCCACAATGGACATGGTAGAGAGTCCATTAGGAGGATCAGAGGCAGCCATGGTCTCATTCAAGAGGAACTCAAGTCTGGTATGGTGCCAGACAGAATCTACACTGGGGAGTAGTGTCAAGTGGGAACAAGATTCAAAGGGATCATGATCGTGAAGAAGGGGGAGATGGAAGAGACATGGCTGATGAAGATGAAGAGATGATGAGAGCAGATCAGGACCAAAGGACGAATGGGAGGGCCTTGGGAATGGCAAGCAATACACACATATGAATGGACTGTATTTTTTGCTGGCCAGTAACAAAATTGTTGAATGTGTTGCTGCACAAAACATAGATTGGTGACCAATGTCGTAGAACCTTCCCTCTATCCAGGTGTAGCATCAGAAGTGCTTTCACAGGAAGTGCAGGAAAGGAAGGCTACCCTGTTTGTGTCTCCAGGAAACCTGTCCCCTTCCTCCTCTCTACAATCTGCTTGGGAGGAGATGGCCCAAGGAATTAATGCTGTATTCAATGCTGTATTCTTTTTTAAGCATTTTAAGTAAAAGGTATAGAGGGCACAGAATTCTTAAAATGCATTCAGGAGAACTTTTTTAGCCAGTACGTAGGAAGCCCAACAAGATTCTGGATTTAGTTTTAGGGAATGAAGCTGGGCAGATGGAAGGAATCAGTGGGAGAGCATTTTGGTGGTAGAGATCATAATTCAGATAGATTTAGCATAGTTATGGAAAAGGACAAAGATAGACCAGGAGTAAAAGTTCTAAATTGGGGAAAGGCCAATTTTACCTCGCTGAGATGTGATTTAGCAAAAGTGATTGGAAATAGCTACTTGAAGTGTCAGAGCAGTGGGAGGCATTCAAGGAGGAGATAGTGAGGGTTCAGAGCAAATATGTTCCCACAAAGAAAAAGGGTGGGACTCCCAAATCTAGAGCACCTGGATGTTAAGGAGCATACAGGGTAGGATAAGGCAAAAAAGGGAAGCTTATGTCAGATACCGAGAGCTCAATACTGCAGAAAGCCTAGAGGAGCATGGAAAGTGCAGGGGTGAAATTAAAAAGGAAATTAGGAAAGCAAAGAGAGGGCATGAAAAAATATTGGCACGAAAAATCAAGGAAAATCCAAAGATGTTTTATAAATACATAAAGAGCAAGAGGATAACTAAGGAAAGAGCAGGCCCCATAGAGACCAAAAAGGTAACCTGTGTGTGGAGGCGGAAGATGTGGCAATGGTTCTTAATGAATATTTGCATATGCCTTCACAAAAGAGGGGGACGATGCAGAGATTGTAGTTAAGGAGGAGGAGTGTGAAATATTAGATTTTTTTATCCATTCATGGGTTGTGGGCAAGGCTGGCGAGGCCAGCATTTATTAACCATCCCTAATTGCCCTTGAGAAGATGGTAGTGTGCCGCCTTCTTGAACCGCTGCAGTCCATGTAGTGAAGGTTCTCCCAAAGTGTTGTTAGGTAGGGAGTTCCAGGATTTTGACCCAGTGACGATGAAGGAATGGCGATATATTTCCAAGTCAGGATGGTGTGTAACTTGGAGGGGAACGTGCAGGTGCTGGTATTCCCATGCGCCTGCCTTGTCCTTCTAGGTGGTAGAGGTTGTGGGTTTGGGAGGTGCTGTCGCAGAAGCCTTGGTGAGTTGCTGCAGTGCATCCTGTGGATGGTGCACAATACAGCCAGGGTGCGCCAGCGGTGGAGGGGGTGAATGTTTAAGGATTTGGATGGGGTGTTTAAGGTGGTGAATGGGGTAAACATAGTGAGAGAGGAAATATTAAGGGGTTTAACATCCTTGAAAGTAGATAAATCGCCAGGCTCGATGAAATGTATCCCAGGCTGTTACGAGAAGCAAAGAAGGAAATAGCGGAGGCTCTGACCATCATTTTTCAACGCTCTCTTGATACGGGCGTGGTGACGGAGGATTGGAGGACTTCTAACATTGTACCGATGTTTAAAAAGTGATAAAGGGATAAACCGGTTAACTACAGGCCAGTCAGCCTAACCTCGGTGGTGAGCAAATTATTCAAAAAAATTCTGATGGACAGTATTAATCGTCATTTAGAAAGGCACGGATTAATCAAGGACAAGTCAGCATGGATTTGTTAAGGGAAGATTGTGTCTGACTAACTTGATTGAATTTTTTGAGGCGGTAACAAGGAGGGTCAAAGAGGGTAGCACGTTTGCTGTGGTCTACATGGATTTTAGCAAGGCTTTTGACAAGGTTCCACATGGCAGACTGGTCAGAAAAGTAAAACCCCATGGAATCCAAGGGAAAGTGGCAAGTTGGATCCAGAATGGCAGGAGGCAAAGGGTAATGGTTGATGGGTGCTTTTGTGCCTGAAGGCTGTTTCCAGTAGGGTTCCGCAGGGCTCAGTACTAGGTCCCTTGCTTTTTGTGGTATATATTAATGATTTAGACTTAAATGTAGGGGGCATGATTAAGAAGTTTGCAGATGAAAGTTGGCTGTGTGGTTGATGGTGAGGAGGAAAGCTGTAGACTGCAGGAAGATATCAATGGACTGGTCAGGTGGGCAGAAAAGTGGCAAATAGAATTCAATCCAGAGAAGTGTGAGGTAATGCATTTGGGGAGGGCAAACAAGGCAAGGGAGTACACAATAAATGGGAGGATACTGAGAGGTGTAGAGGGATAGAGGGACGTTGGACTGCATGTCCACAGATCCCTGAAGGTAGCAGGATAGGTGGTTAAGAAGGTGGTTAAGAAGGCATACAGAATACTTTCCTTTATTAGCCGAGGCATAGAATATAAGAGCAGGGAGGTTATGCTAGAACTATATAAAACAGTAGTTAGGCCACAGCTTGAGTACTGCATACAGTTCTGGTCACCACATTACAGGAAAGATGTGATTGCACTAGAGGGGGTACAGAGAAAATTTACGAGGGTGTTGCCAAGACTGGAGAATTTTAGCTATGAGGAAAGATTGGATAGGCTGGGGTTGTTTTCTTTGGATCAGAGGAGGCTGAGTGGAGATTTAATTGAGGTTTATGAAATTATGACGGGTCTAGATAGAGTGGATAGGAGTCAATAACCAGGGGGCATAGATTTAAAGTAATTGGTAGAAGGATTAGAGGGGTGCTGAGTAGAAATTTTTTCACCCAGAGGGTGGTGGGGGTCTGGAATTCATTGCCTGAAAGGGTGGTAGAGGCAGAAACCCTCATCGCATTTAAAAAGTACTTGGATGTGCACTTGAAGGGCTGTAACTTACAAGGCTACGGACCAAGAGCTGGAAAGTGGGCTAAGGCTGAATAGTTCATTTTTGGCCGGCACAAACACAATGGGCCAAATGGCCTCCTTCTGTGCCGTAAATTTCTATGATTCTGCGTGTTCTATAAATCAATTTCTGGCCCAATACACCCCTTTCAAAGGTTCCCATTCATGCCCATTCTACAGCAGGGCACGGTTTATTATTAGCACTTAAAGCTGGGAATATTGTCACATTGGCATTTGGCTATGTGAGTGCACAAAGCAAGCTTCTAGTAGTTGTATGATGCACATCTATTTACTTTACACACATCCCCAGATTTAGGGCGGGCACTAGGTACAATTTATATGCTCTCCAAAATTCCAATATCTCATCACATTTTCCAGCCATTGAAAGTGATGAGTTTATTATTATTTTCAAATCCCTTTCTACATCTTCCTTTGCTAATTTTATTCCATTAATTGTATGTTTATACTTCACATTTTTCAGCCAATGAGCTACCCTTTACCTTTGTCAGTATTAAACTGAATTTGCCATTTGTCTGTCCTATTGCATAACTGATCTAAACGCTTCTGTAAATCTTTAGCTGCATCCTCCGTGTCTACTGCACTCCCTATTCGGCACCATCAGCAAAGTTGACAACATTACAATTTATTTTGAGAGCTGAACACTAGAACCATCAGCAAACAGCCCCACTCTTGATCTTATGACAGAGGGAAGGTCATTGATGAAACAGCTGAAAATGGTTGGGCCAAGGACACTACCCTGAGGAACTCCTGCAGCTATGTCCTGGGGTCCTGACGATTAGCCAACACCCATGACCATTTGCTTGCGTGTCATTGTATGACTCCAGCCACTGAAGGATTTTCTCCATTACCTCCATTGACCTCGGTTTTTCTAGGGTTTCTTGCTGCCATACTTAGTCGATTGCTGCCTTGATGTTGAGGCCAGCTACTCGCACCTCTTCTCTGGGTTTCATCTCTTGGGTCTGTATCTGGATCAAGGCTGTGATGAGGTCTGAAGCCAAATGGTCCTGGCAGAACCCAAAAGTGTGCATCCAGTGAGCAGCTTATTGGTGAGTAGGTGCCATTTGATGGCACAATCGATGACTCCTTTCATCACTTTGCTGATTATTGGGATGAGGCTCTTAGGTTGGTAGCTCGGAGGGTTAGACTTATCCTGTTTTTTGCAGATAAGACATACCTGAGCAATTTTACACATCGTCGAGTAGATCATACCTTGTTGTCTTGAAGTTTCAAGAATTCTGAGGTTGAGCAGTAAGTTGGAAGGTTATCTGGAAAAGAACAATACAATCCGGCAATGCTTAGGATCATAAACAAAGGGATTTTTTTTGTTCACTTTGCATGAAAATAGTAACAAATACAGTTGCACTGAAGCAGTAGAAGGTAGGGGAAGGTTTACTTACCCAGTCAGATAATAAAGATTCATTGACCTGTTGCTCAGACTTCAGCATAATCTACTCAGATTGGCTTGCAGCCAAGAGAGAAACCTGTACTGAGGCAAGGGTAGAAATAAATTCCAGCTGCCCTGCCTTGACCCACTATTACATTATTAACTAAATCAATTCAATTCTGTGCTACGAAGCTATTTTAAAACTGGCAGCAGCCTGGCAGCATGGCAAATTCATGATGAGATGCACCAATGTCAGGAAGAAAAAAACAATTACTGAAATGACTGAAATTTCCTTGTGCATTAGTAACATATTTGTATAAAATTCCTTTGCTCTTTGAATTTAATGAAAAGGGTTAATGCCTTTGTTAAAATAGGGGACAAAGGAATTTCAATTCAGAGGGTTATTTTAGCTAATATTTTTACTAATATCATACGGCATAATTTTGTAAGAGAAATGTTCCTTTTAAAATTTGCGGAGCTAATTGTGTATCCTTAAGCAGCATCTCTTTGCATGCTGCAATTTATTTTATGCCTCATTAAATACTATTTTCACAAGTGAATGAGCACATCATGTATAAATATTGGATTTCTTTTGTCGTAACAATTACCAGTGCCTATTTCTGATATTCTCATATTCGATGAGACAGTATTTTAGCAGATGTTAATTGCCAAAGTACATAAAGTACTGAGAGATTATGTAAAAAAAAATGCTTCTCCCAGTAACACATGTACAATAGATTACTTTAGTATAAGACTATCTAAACCAGACAAAGATTCTTTGATATGCCTTTGCGTAGATTAATGTATTTGTAAAATAAATTCTAATTACTTTTTAATTAAGTGAAATTAAATATCAATATAGTCAAGGTTCCAGTATTGATGGAGCAATTAAAATAATATTAATGGACAATTGAGGCCATCTACATTAATGACTTGGATATGAATGTAAAAGGTATGATCAGTAAGTTCGCTGATGATACAAAATTGGTAGGGTGGTAAATAGCGAGGAGGATAGCCTCAGTCTGCAGGACGATATAGATGGGTTGGTCAGATGGGCGGAACAGTGGCAAATGGAATTTAACCCGGAAAAGTGCGAGGTGATGCACTTTGGAGGGACTAACAAGGCAAGGGAATACACAATGAATGGGAGGACCCTAGGCAAGACAGAGGGTCAAAGGGATCTTGGTGTGCAAGTTCACAGATCCCTGAAGGCGGCGGAACAGGTAGATAAGGTGGTAAAGAAGGCATATGGGATACTTGCCTTTATTAGCCGAGGCATAGAATATAAGAGCAAGGAGGTTATGATGGAGCTGTATAAAACACTGGTTAGGCCACAGCTGGAGTACTGTGTGCAGTTCTGGTCGCCACACTACAGGAAGGATGTGATCGCTTTGGAGAGGGTGCAGAGGAGATTCACCAGGATGTTACCAGGGCTGGAGCGCTTCAGCTATGAAGAGAGACTGGGAAGATTGGGTTTGTTTTCCTTGGAGCAGAGGAGGCTGAGGGGGGACATGATTGATGTGTACAAAATTATGAGGGGCACAGATAGGATGGATACTAAGGAGCTTTTTCCCTTCGTTGAGGGTTCTATAACAAGGGGACATAGATTCAAGGTAAAAGGCGGGAGGTTTAGAGGGGATTTGAGAAAGAACTTTTTCACCCAGAGGGTGGTTGGAGTCTGGAACTCACTGCCTGAAAGGGTTGTGGAGGCAGGAACCCTCACAACATTCAAGAAGCATTTGGATGAGCACTTGAAATGCCATAGCATACAAGGCTACGGACCAAATGCTGGAATATGGGATTAGAGTAGACAGGGCTTGATGGCCGGCGCGGACACGATGGGCCGAAGGGCCTCTATCCGTGCCGTATAACTCTATGACTCTATGACTCTACAGAAGCATGAGTGCTTGCAAGAGCAGTTCCCTAAGACGCAAGGATATGGGTCATTTACTAAATAATGTGGAGAAGATTGTCCATACAAGGGCAACTGAAACAGACTTTGCCTCTGTAGAAGAATAGCATAACACATCACAAAGTATGCATGATCTGTAAACTTAAGGATAATTGTAAACATTTTAACGAATAAAGTAATTCATTCATTTACTTATGTGCAAGTGGGGAGATTAAAAACAAACAGCTCTGAGGAAGGGTCAGACCCAAATGTTAGCCTATCTTTCCCTTTTAGATGCTGACCAACCTCCTGTGTCTTTATAGAATTTTCAGTTCCATTTGCAATATTGATACAAATTAGCTGCAAACACTGATGGTTAGCAAAGAGTCGGGCCTATTGTATAATAGTCTGGCTATGCATAACCTTTTCTGGTCCTCTTGGTCAGGAGTCCACTCTTTTTAAATACTGAGTAAAGTGAAATCATTCTAATTTAGAAAGATGAAAGGACCACATTTCAGCATTTATAGTTGAACCTGCTTGTATATAGCTATCTACGTTATGATGCGTGCTATTCTCAGTTGTGTCATGTCTTCCCGTAACATGATTCCTTCAATACAAATATTTCCCTCTTCCTCTCCCCTCCTCTGCTAAAGGCAGTGACTCAGGCTGGACGATGGATTCCATGAGGTCAATAACAGGGCGATAATGGCTTCTAAATAGGGTTGGTAGCCATAACGCCTGGTAAACGCTGGCGATACGGCTGGCACCATTTTGAAAGGGGCCTACTGCTTGGTGTCCAAACCACCTGCCTGTTTCAAGCGAGAGGCTCCTTTTAATATGGAAAATCAGGGTCTTATAAGGTAAATAAGACCCTGATTGCAATTTTAGGTCAGAACTGGTCAGAGCCTGCGCAGTGCAGGCTCCGACTAGTTCCATGGCTAATGGAACTGAAGAGGCTTGCTAAAAGTGACAAATTATTTTTATGGGTCCTGAAGGAGCAGGTGCGTGTGTCAGCAGCCCTTTTCATGTATGAGCAGAGGCTTTGAATGTCAGTAGACTTTTCAACAGTGAGGCAATCATGCACAAACCTGATCCTGTCCTCATCCAGTTGTTCACTTACACATACTCTTTACCAGGGATCACTGGTTAATAATCAGGAATGTGAACCGATGTTGGTTTTCTTTTTTGTTCTCCCTAGTCCAATTTTACTATTCTGACTGGTGCCCAGGGTGAGACTAGCTACCTTAGCAAAGACCAGTGACTTACTCTGGATTCTTCATGATTGGCATGGCTCAGTAATACACTTTGTGGACTTCAAGATTGAATCATAGGGATCTAAATTGGGCCACGTAGTGCCCCTTGTGTAGGCACTATGCAGACTCCTAAGGACCCACAACAGCGTCTGGAATGTGCATGCATACTTCCAGCGTGACGTGCACCGGACGCCATATTGAAAAAGGCATTCGCGCACGCACAAATAACGAACGGCAGCACCATGCAAAGTAGGGAGAATATGCGGTAGATCAGTGTGCAACGCTGATTTAAAGAGACAGATGCGATTTTGGCACTCAACACTCCAGCCAACGCACTGTCTTAACCTCACACAGCTGAACAGGTCTTAAACAGCATGGAAGACCCCCCCACCTGCACTATATAAAGGCATCATGCAGGATTTACAGATTAGTTGCTGGATTATTGCTTCAGGCTGCTGATGCATTTGTACCTGTTCTTGGAGGTCTCCTATACTTGAACACTAGGACGAGGGGGCATAGCCTAAAAATTAGAGCCAGGACTTGCAGGAGTGAAGTTAGGAAACGCTTCTACACGCAAAGGGTGGTAGAAGTTTGGAATGCTGTTCCACAAACGGCAGTTGATGCTAGCTCAATTGTTAATTTTAAATCTGAGATTGATAGATTTTTGTTAACCAAAGGTATTAAGGGATATGTGGCTAAGGCACATGCAGTTAGGTCACAGATCAACCATGATCTCATTGAATGGTGGAACAGGCTCGAGGGGCTAAATGGTCTAATCCTGCTCCTTTCTTCCTATGTTCCTATAATAAAGTTTAAAAGCAAGATCCCATGGAAATAAATTGGAAGTTTGAACAACTTGTAAACACCAATCGGCGAAGTATCGTGTGTGATTTGCGTATGAACAAATGTCCCTGATATCGCACAGTGCAATTTCACTCCACAAAAGTGCACGAATTAGGGATGAGGACAATGTAGAAAAAAAAAGGGTCATTCGAATGTTGCTAGAAATATCATATCATTATTGTATATTGTAAATATTTTTAATACGTAGGAAAAAAACCTGCAACAATTACATGGAAAAACCTTTCGACCATTATAACAATCAAAAGGAAAAGAAAAAGAAAAACAGAAAATACTGGTAACACTCAGCAGGTCAGGCAGCATCTGTGGAGAGAGAAACAGAGTTAACATTTCAGGTCGATGACCTTTCATCAGAACTGAGGAAAGGAGAGGGGCTTCTTCATGCTTATGTGGTGTCCCCATACTTCCCTAAAGTAAGAGAGAAAATAATTTCGGTCTATGGCAGCACCATGTTCCTTTGTATCGTTCTTTGCCGGCAGCACAGTATTGTACCACAAGATACAAATATGAAATCATATTTTATATCACTTGTGTAAACTTTACCCCGATTGTGCCAAAATTACATTGCAACCAGCACTATTCATGGCAACTGAAAGTGTAGAGCTGCCATCTCTTGTTTGCTAATGGTGTTGCAATGAATGTTTCAGAGCCTCCGGAAAGAAATGCATTTGCGTGACTGTTGCACTCTGACTGATTGGGGCCGATTGTGAGTTTCGGATGACCGACTGGTGGAGCGTGCTGACCGGTTGCCCGCACTCGAAGCGAAGAAGCGGCAGTGATTTTGAGCCGCGCCCTCATGAATACCGTGCCGGTGAGCTGCGAGGTGCCAAGCGGGAATCCCGATGTAGCTCGCCCAGATTGAGGCCTAACAATATTGTGCCGCCCTTACTGGTAGAAAGGTGAGTGCAGATCGAAGGTGGCGGGGTGAGGGGGGAGGGGCCCAGGCTAGCAGTGATACAGGTTATTTTTGCGGGGCCCGGAGGAGCACTCCAAACTTACCTTGGCTGAGCCTCTTCTCCTCTATTGCCTATGGAAATGATCAGTGTGCACAGCGTACACTAGGACCATTTCCAATCTAAAATGGCAATTGGAGTCATTGGACCCCACTTTGCATATTGAAATGGACCTACTTGCTGAAACAGGCAGGCAATTTGGGCATCCAGTAGTAGGCTCCTTTCAAAATGTCGCCGGCCGCATTGCCGGGGTTACAAGGCGGTAAGGCTCCCGACCCCATTTTGAGGTCATTACCGCCCCATTGACACCAGGCGCTATAAAATAGAATCAACCCCATTCGGTCATCAGGATGCTCAAGTTTCTGCAGAGAAATCGACAATGTAAAGCAGAGCAGACATGAGGAAACATTTTTTTACGCACCGAATTGTTATGATCTGGAATGCACTGCCTGAAAGGGTGGTGGAAGCAAATTCAATAGAAACTTTCAAAAGAGAATTGAATAAATACTTGAAGGGAAAAAGTTGCAGGACTATGGGGAAAGAGCAGGAGAATATGGAATTGTGGAACGTTGCCCAGGTATGTCCTGTCCACAAAAAGCAGGACAAATCCAATCCGGCCAATTACTGCCCCATCAGTCTACTCTCAATCATCAGCAATGTGATGGAAGGTGTTGTCGACAGTGCTATGAAGCGGCACTTACTCACCAATAACCTGCTCACCGATGCTCAGTTTGGGTTCCGCTAGGACCACTCGGCTCCAGACCTCATTATAGCCTTGGTCCAAACATGGACAAAAGAGCTGAATTCCAGTGGTGAGGTGAGAGTGACTGCCCTTGACATCAAAGCAGCATTTGACCAAGTGTGGCACCAAGGAGCCCTAGTAAAATTGAAGTCAATGGGAATCAGGGGGAAAACTCTCCTGTGGCTGGAGTCATACCTAGCATAAAGGAAGATGGTAGTGGTTGTTGGAGGCCGATCATCTCAACCCCAGGACATTGCTGCAGGTGTACCTCAGGGTAGTGTCCTAGGCCCAACCATCTTCAGCTGCTTCATCAGTGACCTTCCCTCCATCATAAGGTCAGAAATGGGGATGTTTGCTGATGATTGCACAGTGTTCAGTTCCATTCGCAAACCTTCAGATAATGATGCAGTCCGAGCCCGCATGCAGCAAGACCTGGACAACATCCAGGCTTGGGCTGATAAGTGGCAAGTAACATTTGCGCCAGACAAGTGCCAGGCAATGACCATCTCCAACAAGAGAGAGTCTAAACACCTCCCCTTGACATTCAACGGCATTACCATCGCCGAATCCCCCACCATCAACATCCTGGGGGTCACCATTGACCAGAAACTTAACTGGACCAGCCATATAAATACTGTGGCTACGAGAGCAGGTCAGAGGCTGGGTATTCTGTGGTGAGTGACTCACTTCCTGACTCCCCAAAGCCTTTCCAACATCTACAAGGCACAAGTCAGGAGTGTGATGGAATACTCTCCACTTGCCTGGATGAGTGCAGCTTCAACAACACTCAAGAAGCTCCACACCATCCAGGACAAAGCAGCCCACTTGATTGGCACCCCATCCACCACCCTAAATATTCACTCCCTTCACCATCGGCGCACAGTGGCTGCAGTGTGTACCATCCACAGGATGCACTGCAGCAATTCGCCAAGGCTTCTTCGACAGCACCTCCCAAACCCGCGACCTCTACCACCTAGAAGGACAAGAGCAGCAGGCAAATGGGAACAACACTACCTGCAAGTTCCCCTCCAAGTCACACACCATCCTGACTTGGAAATATATCGCCGTTCCTTCATCGTCGCTGGGTCAAAATCCTGGAACTCCCTTCCCAACAGCACTGTGGGAGAACCTTCACTACATGGACTGCAGTGGTTCAAGAAGGCGGCTCACCACCACCTTCTCAGGGGCAATTAGGGATGGGCAATAAATGCCGGCCTCGCCAGCGACGCCCACATCCCATGAATGAATATTTTTTAAAAATGGGACTAATTGGAAAGCTCTTTCAAAGATCATGCACAGGCTGATGGGCTAAATGGCCTCCTCCTATGCTGTCCTATACTGTGATAATATGAAAACAGATTATTTTTTGAATCTAATTCCTGGATAAAATAAAAAAATTAATGAAGCAACTCATGGCTTTTATTATTATTGAGAGTGGTCTAATTGGACTAGATGATGTCCATGTGCTTTATAAACCTTGTTCCATAAATGCCAACCTACAAATCTTAGAAAAGCTGATCAACACCTTTAAAAAAACTAACATAGCCCCCAAAAAGCTGGCAAGTCAAAAAGCATCAAATAACTGAAAATCAGGTCTGAATAAGGGCCTATGTCCCAAGCCACTGCTTCAAGGCAACTGACTAAAGTTAAATTCCTTTTTTGATTTCAGAGCTTTTATTGCTGTTTCTAGATCTCATTTCGGTATTCAATTTGTTTTTCTATGTAAACTGAAACCCAGTGACCTCATGTATGACATACAAAAAGAAATAGTTACAATAGGAGTGCAGTGGGACACAAACTCGTCATGGCTTACGCACCAGCTGTACCCAATATTCCATCAATTGTATTAAAGGGAAAAATAAAGAATACAAAAATATCATCATTGCAGGGGTGGATTTAAGAATTTTTGAATGGGGAATTGAATTCTGATGGTGCCAAATTCTGACTTTTGACACGTTTTTGGTGCATTTTCCAGCATTTTGTACTGTGATTATTTTCCTTTTATTGCTTTCTCTTTTCCATATAAATTTCTGATTTTCTTTTGTCCTGCTGTTAAAATTCACCTAAATTGTGAATCTTTCTACCTTCCATACATGTGTGCTTATACAATCCAATTCTGTCAATTTATGATCAATGCCATTGGACTTGAATTGGTTAAATTAGAAAACTCAATGGGTATGCCTGAAGTGAAGCAAACACAAAAATAAAATGTAATGTGCAGTAGGTAATATGAGAAGAATGCCATTGAACAAACTGTAAATGTTCTGTAACCATTAGGCTAATCTGTGGTTTGACTTAGTTTCGAATCAAATAACCTGGGAGAGTTTATATACAGTATCAATAACATTTTACTGAGGACGAGAGCCACATTCACTAAGCTATTATCTTTCCTTCCCTTGGGTAAGAAATTGGTTATTTGTTTGCATTGACAATTGTAATTGGGTGAAGGTGAAGAACAATTATGGAGCATAGTGAGATTCGATAGGTCTGTTCACAGCATGCCACGTGCAGGTTTAAAGGAGCAGATCTCAGTGAAGCTAAATGCAAGGATAAAGAGGTATCATACTGTTTTTTCTTGTAGAAACACTGATTAAATTTAGGTCAGTGCTACTGACAATGAAATAAGGTATTGACAACACCCATAGGAAGCTGGCAAATAAAGTTAAGATATAGAATCATAGAGTCATAGATTCTTACAGCACAGAAGGAGGTCATTCAGCCTATCATACCTGTGCTGGCTCTTTGAAAGAACAAACCAATTAGTTGCACTCCCCTGCGCTTTCCCCATAGCTCTGCAAATTTTTCCTTTTCAAGTATATATCCACTACCCTTTTGAAAGTTACTATTGAATCTGCTTCCACCATCCTTTCAGGCAGTGCAATCCAGATCATAACAACTCGGTCCGTAAAAAAAATTCTTCTCTGGTTCTTTTGCCAATTATCTTAAATCTGTATCCTCTGGTTACCAATCCTCCTGCCAGTGGAAACAGTTTCTACTTATTTACTCTATCAAAACCATTCATAATTTTGAACATCTCTCTTAAATCTCTCCTTAACTTTCTATGCTCCAAGGAGAACAATCTCAGCTTCTCCAGTCTCGGCACATAACTGAAGCCCCTTATCCCTGGTAGCATTCAAGTAAATCTCCTCTGCACCCTCTCCATAGCCCATATAGATCAGCCCTACAAGTGTCTCAGGCACCGTTCAACTTTCTGACACTAAAATGTGGGATATTGTTCCCCAACTCCCTGAGATGATGGGACTTAATGTGGGATAGCATCTTTTGCATTCTTCCCATCATTTTTAATTTACCCATTCAATTCTCATTAACTTCCTCTTACTGCCCCTTATTTTTAGCCTCTATTTCTCCCTTCACTCTTACTCCCTTTCACTCTCCCCCATCTCTGTCCCTCAATCTGTTCTGGCTGGCTTTTTCCTTTCCTCCCTCCCCAACTAGCTCCCCCTTATCTTTTACCCTCTCTCATTTCCATCATTATGATTCCACTTTTACTCCCTTTTTGAGAACCGTGGCACTTATTTGAAACACGAAAGAGAAATAAAAAACTCAATCAACTTGCTCTTTTTGTTATATTTTGATCAAAAGTCGAAAAGATTAGCTGCAGAATTTGTGTCCAATCTGAGCTTTCTGGTATTTAGGTTTAATGCTACAAAATATATTTAATTCCGTTTAATTCCTTCCCTTCATTTCTAAGTTCAGAAAAAAGACCAGGCCAACCTCCACAAACAAACACTGTCTGCACTCGGAATCTAAAGTGCAGTTAATACAAAGCCCCTGATATTTCATGGAGCTAACACCTGCCATAACTCCAGCAGGACACCCCAAAGAAATGGCATAACTAGTTTTCAGCCATTTCCACTGGAGTTACAGCAGAAGGTCTCTGGTAGATCCATAGCTTGTCAAAGCCAGACTCTGAAGTCTTCCACAAATCACTTTTATCACCTTACTATTAAGGCTGCTGAAAATCAAACCTACCTCTCAACCTCTATCCGCATAGGCTTAGAAGTGGCAAATTCTGAGCTTAGTGGGAGTCAGTTAGTGTCAGCAACACTGTTTTGGGAGTTGCCAGGTAAACAGAGCACATGTGGGTGGGTGAGGAGAGGGGTCAAAAAAGTGAGCTGCCCACTCCGAACACAACTATGTGTATCTACTGTTACCTGAGAAGCAACCCCATGGACAGGAAGGCCCATAATTCAAGTGAAAGAAAACAAAAACTAAGACTTTCTCAGTACACAATGATGAACTTTTTAAAAATTGATAAATCTAGGTGATGCCTGAGGCCTTAGTGCAACTTAGCACCAAAGTTTAAAAGAGTAAGAAAGAGCAAGAAAGAAGATGACATAAATCAGTAACTATGGTTAGGTTAAGGGAAACAAAGTCTGAGAGAGGGAGATGCCTTGCATTATAAGAACAATGTGATCTCACTCCCATCTGGCACCTGAGTCCCAATAACTAATTTAAGTAATGATCTGGCAAAAGGAGAAAGAAATTTATCCTGTTGGGAGAGTAGAACACTCTATGCCATATGTTCTTTACATCTACCATAATGGTAGTCTGCGGTTAGCTGGCAGGTTATACAATTAACACAAAGCAAGTCATACCATCAGAATTTTCCCTTCCCCTCGAGATGGATCACCCCACATTCAGTAGCCTGATTGAGAACTGACTAAATTCCATCAAATGTAACTTTGATTGGCATCAAGCTCCAGGATCTAAACTCAATTGCAAATCAATCATTCAACCAGTTAAACGGCCAAATCATCTGGAAAACATTTTTCTATTGTTGTACACTGTCGGCGTAAAAGAACTAAATACTGGTATCTGTCCTTAGGGGGGAAATATTGCAGTGAGAAACTTTAATGCAAACATCAACATGAGCCCCAGAAAAAACACAATCTGACTCCACCACTGTGGAAGAGTGGAATTTCTGGAATGCCACAGTTGCATGCCTGAATCCGTCCAAATTCCCAGGTCAGGATATTTACATGAAGTGGGCGGGGGCAGGTGCCCATGCCAATATGGGGTGTTAGCTGGGGGAGGGGAGGGGGGGAGCGGGTGGAGGGGAGGATATGCGGAAATAGTAATGTTGCCCAGCTACGAAAGCAAGTACTGACAGATTTGGTAGAAGATGACAGAATGGAGCACAAATGGGCCCCTTTCCTGGGAGACTGCTTTCCTTCCACAGCTGATTGCATTGCAACCAGACTGGAAGCTTTGCTCCAATAGCACACCAGATGCCATGGAAGATCAATGATTTTTGGGGCCATAGTGTTCAAAGATACTTGCAGGGATTCTCTCACCTGGTCTGACCTATAGCACTGCAAAGGTTTGAGAGACGTTTTGCGGGTAACTTATAGTGGCTAAAGACAAGTTACTCAATTTTACTTGTAACGCCTGGACAACCTTCCGAAATGTTAAGGGGGTTCTGGCAAAGACCTTTATTTCAAAATGGCCATCCTTCTAGCATTTCCATTGCGGCTAGAGGAAGAGGAGAAAGAGGAGCAGCAGGAACAGATGGAAGAAGCACGTGCAGCCACAGCTGCAAGTGGACATGAGCTCCTTACCCTATAGGGTAGGGTCCTGAGAAGAGCAGCCAGAGCGCCTACTGGCTCCTGGTGAGAGGCTGCTCTTAATATTGCTCATTGTGAGCCCAAACTGCAAATCAGACCCACTAAGTGTGGGTTTGGACATTCATCTGAGAGCAAACTTAAGCAAACTCACGCTTATTTTTTTTATTCGTTCATGGGATGTGGGCGTCGCTGGCAGGGCCAGCATTTATTGCCCATCCCTAATTGCCCTTGAGAAGGTGGTGGTGAGCCGCCTTCTTGAACCGCTGCAGTCCGTGTGGTGAAGGTTCTCCCACAGTGCTGTTAGGAAGGGAGTTCCAGGATTTTGACCCAGCGACGATGAAGGAACGGTGATATATTTCCAAGTCAGGATGGTGTGTGACTTGGAGGGGAACGTGCAGGTGGTGTTGTTCCCATGTGCCTGCTGCTCTTGTCCTTCTAGGTGGTAGAGGTTGCGGGTTTGGGAGGTGCTGTCGAAGAAGCCTTGGCGAATTGCTGCAGTGCATCCTGTGGATGGTACACACTGCAGCCACTGTGCGCCGGTGGTGAAGGGAGTGAATGTTTAGGGTGGTGGATGGGGTGCCAATCAAGCGGGCTGCTTTATCTTGGATGGCGTTGAGCTTCTTGAGTGTTGTTGGAGCTGCACTCATCCAGGCAAGTGGAGAGTATTCCATCACACTCCTGACTTGTGCCTTGTAGATGGTGGAAAGGCTTTGGGGAGTCAAGTGGTGAGTCACTCGCCGCAGAATACCCAACCTCTGACCTGCTTTCGTAGCCACAGTATTTATATGGCTGGTCCAGTTAAGTTTCTGGTCAATGGTGACCCCCAGGATGTTGTTGGTGGGGGATTCGGCGATGGTAATGCCGTTGAATGTCAAGGGGAGGTGGTTAGACTCTCTCTTGTTGGAGATGGTCATTGCCTGGAACTTATCTGGTGCGAATGTTACTTGCCACTTATGAGCCCAAGCCTGGATGTTGTCCAGGTCTTGCTGCATGCGGGCTCGGCCTTCGTCATTATTTGAGGGGTTGCGAATGGAACTGAACACTGTGCAATCATCAGCAAACATCCCCATTTCTGACCTTATGATGGAGGGAAGGTCATTGATGAAGCAGCTGAAGATGTTTGGGCCAAGGACACTGCCCTGAGGAACTCCTGCAGGGATATCCTGGGGCTGAGATGATTGGCCTCCAACAACCACTACCATCTTTGTGCTAGGTATGACTCCAGCCACAGGAGAGTTTTCCCCCTGATTCCCATTGACCTCAATTTTACTAGGGATCCTTGGTGCCACACTCGGTCAAATGCTGCCTTGATGTCAAGGGCAGTCACTCTCACGTCACCTCTGGAATTCAGCTCTTTTGTCCATGTTTGGACCAAGGCTGTAATGAGGTCTGGAGCCGAGTGGTCCTGGCAGAACCCAAACTGAGCATCAGTGAGCAGATTATTGGTGAGTAAGTGCTGCTTGATAGCACTGTCGACGGCGCCTTCCATCACTTTGCTGATGATTGAGAGTAGACTGATGGGGCAGTAATTGGCCGGATTGAATTTGTCCTGCTTTTTGTGGACAGGACATACCTGGGCAATTTTCCACATTGTCAGGTAGATGCCAGTGTTGTAGCTGTACTGAAACAGCATGGCTTGTTCTGGAGCACAAGTCTTCAGCACTACAGTTGGCACGTTGTCGGGGTCCTCTGCTGCATTGCTCAAATCCTTCATTAAGTTCATTCCCTTTTAAGGTGCTGCAATCCTTTAAAATCCTGCAACAGAGTCAGATATCCCACTCTCAATGACTGGCATAGTACATGTCAGGAGGTCACTCTGCATTTTTTAATCAGGCCTGATCCTAGAAAATTCAAAAGTTCAGGTGTGTGTATGTGTGTGTTTACAATTCACTCCTAATCTGCAAAGTTCTCAGAAAACTTACAGTAGCACCTCTAATCACTTCTCACATCCCAAGTAAACTCATGCTCAATATATGGAACCTATTCGGCGAAAGCATAATAAAGTTGGACCTTAACGTATCATAGAATCATAGAAATATAGAATCATGGAATCATACAGCACAGAAGGAGGCTATTCGGCCCATTGTTCCAATGCCAGCTCTTTGAAAGAGCTATCCAATTGGTCCTACTCCTCTCATCTTTCCCCATAGGCATGCAAACTTCTCCTTTTCAAGTATATATCCAATTCCCTTTTGAATGTATTACTATTGAATCCGTTTCCTTCCACCACCCTTTCAGCTAGTGTATTCCATTTGAGAACAACTTGCTGTGTAAAAAAATTCTCCTCCATTCCCCCTGGATTTTTTGCCAATTATCATAAATTCGTGTCATCTGATTATTGACCCTCCTGCCAGTGGAAACAGTATGATAATTCCTTTAAACTAGAATGTGAACAGATCTGATTTCATGTTAAAAAAGATTTATGTCCAAGACATAGGAGCATCTGTAGCCTGACGGAGATGCTCTGAAACGTGAAATGGGGCAGCTGTGTAAACTACAATGCGTCTGCAGAGACCCATGTTGCCCGGGCATTCACCTACTTCAGGGGTGAGTACCTTCGCCCCTGTCATTTCTGTCTTGCTTGGCTGAGCAGCATTTTCAAAAGGACCAAAGAATCAATAACAATAAAAAGAGGTTTCCAGAAGAGGAAAAAGATTTAGAAGTCTTTTTAAATATTAACTTCAGATAATTATCCTCTACCAACTCCCAATATTTTTAGAGCTATATGTGTGTATATTAATATTGCCGCCAATCTTTAAAATATGTTAGTCGTTATAACCTGGTCATCTAGGCTTGTTGTTTATCGAGTTGACCTGCAGTTAGTCCATTGTCCTTTCAAATCCTTGATTTTCCAGGCCGTATGAAAAAGTACAATTCTTTATATTGTAAAGTGTATTTTAATTGTTCAGTTTTTCAGACAATCATCTTTGATGCTATATTATCTTAGAGCCTTCTAAAATAATGTAGAAATTAGAGTCCGCTATTGTACCGTTTGGATACAGACTAGAACTGATCTGCTCATTATTTGGTGAATGCTCTATGGGTCAAGATGATTGTTTCCACATCAGTGCCTAATTTAGCACTGCCAGTTGAACAAAGCTTATGATTAATAGAATGATTTTGCTATGTTTACAATACACAATATTTATAGTATATGCAAGTGGGTTAGTGCAGGCAAATACCATAATAATAATTTAGTTTATGCTCAATTAACGATGCACTGAGATGACATGTACCCTGCTGTGTATTAGTAGCTTAACTCTTGTCTTTATTTCCTGTCCTTCACATTTCTGTATTTCTTACAACTTTATATACACGACATGCATCTAATGTTTGCAGAACTCAGGATGTCACAGGAAATTCCTCCGAACTGAAGCAAGGCACAGCTGCAAGACAGATATTAATAAATAAAAGAAACAGCTGGGAAAAGCTTGTAAAGCAGGTACTTAAATCCTAAGTGCTTGTGGTCTAAATACTAAGTACATTTGCTTTTTAAAACTTTTATTTTTCCGTCAGATTTTATTTTACAGCTACTTCCATAGTCCCACACAGCATATTATCCTAAATCCAGAACCGTGGGCAGAAAATAAGGTTGCCAACTCTGGTTGAACTTATTCCTGGAGGTTTAATCACATGATCTCTGGTATTCTGGTTGCCTTTTCTTCCATTGTTAGACAGTTCTTGGAATCTATCCATTATTGTAATATCATGGGTATCTTTTCAGGCTTTCGTATCATCTTTGCTTCCTTCTCCAACCTTAATCCATCAAACATCCCCATTTACTTGGTTTCCCTCAGCACTCATAGTATCACAATATCATTATAGGTATAGCACAGGAGGAGGCCATTCAGCTCATCATGTCTGTGCCGGCTCTTTGAAAGAGCTATCCAATTAGTCCCATTCTCCTGCTCTTTCCCCACTGCCCCGCAAATTTTTACCTTCAAGCATTTATCCAATTCCCTTTTGAAAGTTACTATTTCAGGCAGTGCATTCCAGATCATAACAACTCGCTGCATAAAAAAATGTTTCCTCATGTCGCCTCTGGCTCTTTTGCGATCACCTTAAATCTGTGTCCTCTGGTTACTGCCACTGGAAACAGCTTCTCCTTATTTACCCGATTTTGAACACCTCTATCAAATCTCCCCTTATCCTTCTCTGTTCTAAGGAGAACAAACCCAGCTTCTCCAGTCTCTCCACATAACTGAAGTCCCCCTAGTCTCTATATTATCACAACCAGTCACTGGTTACACTGGTCTTCAGTCCCACTTCTTGAAAGTTGATTCTCAAGTTCTAATCTTTGCCTGGCCATCTCAATGAGCTGTGATTGCTTACTTACCAAGTTTAATACTAACCAGTCAGCCTCAAAAATCTCACTTTTTTCTTCCTTGGAAATTCTTGTACCTCTCTCTGTAAGGCCATGACCCTTTCTTTACGCTTACTGATCAACAGACAGCTTTTCACACCCCGTCACCCTTTCAATGCATCTGGACGTACATATTAATGCGTCTGTGTGAAATTCCTCATTGCATGTTAATGTAAATCAGTTAATGAATGTGCTGAAACAGAGTATGGAGGCATTTCATGATTCTTTGTTTGTTACAAATAATTTCAACTCAGCAATTTCAAACCTTATATCTTCTCTAATGCAAATGTTTGCAACACATTTTTATTTTTTTTCTTGAACTTAAAAACATTGTAGCTGCAGATATTACCATTGGCTCAGTGATAGGCTCAAATCCACAGTCAAATTATTGTATAATTTTCTGTTTACATTTACAACAAAATGTCTTGCAAGATATGTTAGCAGGAAAACTGCTCCTTTAAATCCAATTTTCCCTTATTTTCATACTCTTTGTCCTGATTAATTTTTTTTCAATTTTATTCTTTTCTATTTTAGTCTCTCTATTCTAACATTACAAATAATTTTAATCCCTTTTATTCTCCTGTTTCCCTTTTCTTCCTCGACCCACTGTCTATTTTAGAAGTAAAGTCACTTCAGGAAATAGTTTCTTTGCATCTACTCTATTAAATCCCTTTATCATTTTAAAGAAAGCAATTACATTGCCCCTCAACTTTCTAAACACAAGTGAATACATACCAAGTTTATGCAACTTGTCCTCATAATTTAACTCTTTAAGCCAAACAATGCAGAACTGAACAAGAAGGGCAGCATATCACTTCCCATATTGCTTCCCATATCACTTCCCATGCTTTATCTGCTCTACCTATCTGCACAACATCTGTGGATTCCAAACAATAGAAGGAAGGCTTCTGAGGTCCCAGCAGAGGACCTTGCATTGTCTGTTGACAGACCTTAGCAACATTCAATCATGTTGAAGGGATCAGTCAAGAGGCACTGCAATCCAAACATCAGTCAGAATTGACTTACAAATTCCAGAATATCCACTGTAAAAAGGATCCGAAAAGGGTAATGAACCCTGGACTATCCTTAATAAGATCCCAATGTTACCAGGAAGTTTTTTCTGAATGGGAATATCTGCTAGCAGCCACTGGGACCTGACAACATACAGATGAGTAAACTTGTCTATGGCACTCTGAGGGTTAAAAGAATAGTTGCTGAGGTAGCCTAGCTTGCAAGCTGTTGCTAGTAGTCGGAAAGTTGTCTGGCAAAATTGAACACCTCCCCACATCTTGATGGTAAGCTCGCATTAAATTTGAGCTCTATGAAAAACCATTTACTTATGTGATTAGTTTTTGCTTCCTGTTACACGGCAAATAAATGCTTAAAAAGAAACATTTTTATGTACACTGAGACAGACAGGGTGTCTGTTACACCAACATAATGCTACAGTAGATATAAATTTTCCTGATTTGGAGTAACCGACCAAAACCATGGAAGAAGTCCTCATAAAACAGAAAGGAATTGCCCTTTACAGCTGTATGTCGTTATGGCCTCTGCACTTCATTGACTTATTTTTGCCCTGCAGTTTTATGACTCCAGCAGTAATTCAGAGCTGTGCACCAAAAACAATTCCTGTATCAGTAATTATAAAAGCCCGCACAAGGGAAAGGGGCCAGAGCAGGGGCTATGTCTTCTGAATCCAGGTCTATAGGTCCAATGCCATTGACATTTTTTATTTTGTATGTACTTATACAATTAGTAGGCCATTTAGCCCCTCGAGCCTGTTCTGCCATTCAATGAGATCATGGCTGATCTGTGACCTAACTCCATATACCCACCTTAGTCCCATATCCCTTAATACCTTTGGTTAACAAAAGTCTATCAATCTCAGATTTAAAATTAACAATTGAGCTAGCATCAACTGCCGTTTGCGGAAGAGAGTTCCAAACTTCTGCCACCGCTAGTTGCTGTCTGCCTAGCCCCACTATCAGCGCAGTTTGGTCTTTTCTGATTAGTGCCAAATTATAGGTAGTTTAATACAAGGAGCTAGTTTTGTATATTCAAACTATATTCAAACTAGTGACAATGATAGTGTGCACCAAGATCGTTTCAAAATTTGCTGTATGTTTTGGGGTGTTTTATGCTGGATGTTTCCAGCAATGTACAGTAACAACAACAACTTGAATTTATATAGTGCTTTTAACGTAGTAAAATGTCCCAAGGTGCTTCACAGTAGCCTATTCGGACAAAAAAATTACATCGAGCCAAAGAAGGTGACCAAAAGTTTGGTCAAGAGGTAGGTTTTAAGGAGTGTCATAAAGGAAAAGAGAGAGGTGGAGAGGCAGAGAGATTTAGGGAGGAAATTCCAGAGCTTAGGGCCTAGGCAGCTGAAGGCAAGGCCACCAATGGTGGGGTGCAGGAAGTCTAGGATGCATAAGAGGCCAGAATTGGAGGAACGCAGAGTTCTCGGAGGGTTGTAGGGCTGGATGAGGTTACAGAGATAGGGAGGGGCGAGGCCATGGAGGAATTTGAACACAAGGATGAGAATTTTAAATCTGTGGCATTGTCGGATGCAGGCCAATGTAGGTCAGCAAGCACAGGGGTGATGGGTGAACGGGACTTGGTGCAAGTTAGGATATGGGCAGCAGAGCTTTGGATAAGCTCAAGTTTATGGAGGGCAGAAGACAGGGGGTCAGCTAGGTGAGCATTGGAATAATCGAGTCTGGAGGTAACAAAAATATGGATGAGGGTTTCAACAGCAGATGGGCTGAGGCAGGGGCAGGGACGGGCGATATTACATAGGTGGATGTAGGCGGGGCTTAGTGATGGAGAGCATATGGGGTTGCAAACAGTCTGGTTCAGCTGATTACAGTAATCAATAGAAACAATATAGTTATCGTAATTACAAAATTTTCTCCTCAAAATGTCAAAAGCAGTGAAGACCAATTTGTGAAACATGGTTGCTTATTTCTCGCTGGTTATCCACTATCACAGAATCTCTGATTAGAAATAAGCCAGATGGCCTCAGACTGACTGGTGTCTTTAGATAACAACGTCCATGATATCGATTCAAATTCTTTTGAAGATATTCCAGATCAAAAAGACATTAAAAATTGTTTATCTCAGAACTACATTGGATGGTCAGCCATTTACAGAATTTAAAATGATGATTGTCTACAAAAAGTATAGCTGCCAAACAGCTCCACAGGACATTTTGATTTGAATTGAATGACTTATCTCACTGATCTCTTCCAAACACTTGGAAAGATGGTTAGAGAGGTCCCTATCCATGGACCACTTTACCTCATAGGATCAATTCTGATTGATGCCAAATGGTCCACAACAACCGCAGCAAGCAGATAAACATCTGCATGTCAGACCAATAATCTATATTCTCTGTAGCTTGCACAAACAGTAAGTAGTAAACAATTGTAACTGTATGTGCTGTGAATCCAATAAAGTATTTTTAATAGACAAAAATACATAATTTTTGTCACAATTTGTAAACCACACCATTTGATTTTTTCAAATTCAGCCACATTGATAAGATCGCAGTAAATGCTGTCCTCCCTTATGTTGAGTACAGAAAATTGACACTTGGGAGTACATCTTAACTTCCAGCCCGGAAGGGAACGGAGGGGAGGATGTTTTCGGGGTGCAAAATCCGGAAGGTAGGTGGGCGCAGATTGCAACCTTAATGAGGCCCATCAATGGCACTTCCAGGTTTCGCACCCGGCAGCCAGCCTGATTGACAGGTCGGCTGGCTGTCAGCCAGGAAGTCCTGCTGTAGCAGGCCGCAGCCGGGGATCAGAGGGAGGGAGGGATCATAGGTCGATCAGAAGATCAGCAGTGGGGGGAGAACTGGGGAGAAGATTGGTGGGGGGGTGGTGAAGAAGAGATCGGGGGGCTGAGAAGAAGATTGGGGGCATGAGAAAAAGATCGGGGGGCTAAGGAAGAGATCGGGGAGCTGAGAACAAGATCGGGGGTTAAGGAAGAGATCAGGGGGCTGAGGAAGAGATGCAGGGGCTGAGAAGAAGATCGGGGGAATGAGAACAGACCTGGGGGCTGAGGAAAAGATCAGGGGGCTGAGAAGATTGGGGGGCTGAGAAGAAGATCAGAGGTCGCTGGAGGTCGGGTGAAGAGCCGGAGGTAGGTGGGGGTCCAACATGGGGGGGCAGGTGTTGGGGGGCATCATCGCCAGGGGAGGGGGGTCGGCCGATCATGGGGTTCCTATCGGCTAGATGAGCTTGGCGGGCCTGGATGAAGTACTCCTGTTCCTCTGGGCCCTCAAGCAGTGCAATAAAGGCACTCACCTTATGGATCAGACCCTTCCCGCCTGCTTTCACCTGACGTGAATGGGAAGCGACGGGAAATCTGAACAGTTAAGGTTAAATTCTTTTTATTATTCCAATACACAAAATATTAAGTACCTCAAGTATCTCAATGAGGTACATTGCCCTTTTAAGTATTGGCCCGTCGGCTTCAAGTGGGACGGGACTTCCTGGGGTCTGCTCTCCACATGCAGACAAACCTGCTTGGGTTAAACCCAGAAATAGACGTGTTGGAGCTGGGATACACTGAAAATGGAATATTTTTACTTCCTACTCGCCCCCAACCCACCCATTCTTGGGGTTTAAAATTTACCCCTTTGTGTTTTCCAATATGAAAACTGTGATGATATGGCACCTCATCCAACCTTAAGAAGGAAGAAAGCTTCAGCCCCTCAACTTGAGTTGGATTTGAAGCCAGTTCTCACTACCTTTCCTATTTCACTGAATTTTGATGGTATGAGATGCTTCCCATGCTATAGACCTATTTGGTAGTGACTGTTTTGCTTTCTAGCTGGAGTGCCTTTTAATAGCTGAGGCAGGAAAACACTGACATTTAGATGTCCAAAGACCACTTGCTCATCCTCCCAACTAGAGGTGGCAAGATTATGGGGGACAATTTGGGAATTAACTTGAAAGCTCCCAGGCCTAAAATTATGGCATAAGATGTGAATGTACATGTAGGCAAACACGTTCATTGAGATTCTATTTTCTCCTTTTTAATGCATATGTTAATCCTTATAAAATAAATGGTTTAACACCAGTGCTAAAATAGGAGAGAGAAGAATTTCAGAATTTCATTCATATGATCATATCCCATGGCGTAATTTCAGAGCAGTGTTCTTAACTGCAAAAGTAAGTGAAAGAAAGCATAATGACATTAATTTTGCATTGACACTGTTTTTTGAAATGTTAAAGTATATGTTTTCTGCTATACTGCACTGCAAAATGATGGCATTGCTATGGCAATCTAAGCTTGGAGAAGTATTCAGTCATAAAGCAATAATGTTATTTCCAATGTAATTGCTCTCAACTCATTGTCATTTCAGAACCATCATACCAGTGAATACGAAACATCACTGTGTCATTCAAAGCATAATGCCACCCTGATAAATTCCTCTAATTGCTTCCACCATGGCCTGAAATTGACTATTAGTCACAATTCATTGCTCTCATTCAAAAGGGAGAAAGAAGTATTGCAGGATACAATGTCACAGTCTAGTCACTTGCAGAAAAAATGAAAGTGTAAAAACACTAAAAACCTTCCCTGATGCCAGTACGACCTCCGGACTATCTCTGCTCCTTGTAATTACAAACTACAGCTAAAACAATTAGGATGTGTGGATTATCACAGTTTTCTGAATAAATATAGTACACATCACTGGGGAATAATGAACACAGAAGATCTTTTTGAAAATGTGAAAGGCCCATAACTTTCAAATGCAGCAGGTGCAAGTGAGTCATTTGGGCCCTTTGCAAAAACACAATAACTCTCCAATTACAAATTCCTTTTTTATTTTATTCAAAATTCAAGGCTTTTAAAATCATGATTTGGAGTAAATCCGATATGTCTCAGTCACCAGCTGCAGTAGGTGGTATAAGCCTAGTCTATTATTTGCTTTGTGTAATAACCCGTTTGGTTTTTTTTCATCAATGTTAACTATCATCCATGTCGTACTCAGAATATTTCAAACAAGACCGGCAAACAGTATTCGATACTTACATGAAGCAATAATTGTATGTTTGTATAACATCAGAAACCAATTGCAACTGTCAAATAACAATAAGATAATTAATGTGGTCCATGGTCATTGAAGCTCTAACATACTGTGCCATAGAGTGGCAGAATACAGTTGTGTGACTCTGATTCCCCAGGTGGTAAATTCCCTATTGCAATATGTGTCACTGTGGGATGTGCTGAGTAGAAATCCGGATCTTCTCCACCTGGAGGCAATCGAGGCTACTCTCGCAGCGGATGTGAATTATATGGATTTTCAAAAAACATAGGAACATAGGAATTGCTAGACGAATAAAGACCAAGGTCCATCTAGTTCACCTTCTACCCTCCTAGTGGTTGCATGATATAGCAATAATGAAGTTGTTTACTAAACATGGCAATCAATCTCTATCAATTAGTCTACAACAGACCCAGACATGAGGCAAGGAAAAACCCCAGAGGTGGAGAGCTTTGGGAACCATCGTCCAAAGCCACCTGCTTCTCTCAAGCATACTAAACTTACTATATGTTACTATAAACTTACTATATGTTATCTCTCAAATTTATCTAACTTGCATTTGAATGCATCAATACTATCTGCTTCCATCATCTTGCCAGAAAGCCTGTTCCATAGATTGACCACTTGCTCACTAAAATAATGAGCAAGTGGTCCGCAACTTAATTATGAATTTACCCTCCTTCAAGCGCAGGCCATATCCTCTGGCTCTACTGTCCTGGACAAGGTTAAACAGCTTGTCATGATCTACATTATATATTCCCTTTAGAATCCTAAAAACAGCAAGCATATCACCTCTCAATTTTCTCTTTTCCAGTGAGAACATTCCCAATTTACATAATTGTCCCTCATAATCCAATCCCTCCATACCCACAATCATTTTGGTTGCTCTCTCTTCTATATCCTGTCAATAGCTGCAATATCCTTTTTGTATTCTGGTGACCGGACTGTGCACAGTATTCTATGTGGTTGCACCAATGATTTATAAAGTAGCAGGATTACCTCACTAATTCAGTTCAATGTTGACCTTTTAATACATCCCAACATTTGATTTGCTTTACTCATTGCCACTGAGAATTGTTGTGATAGCTTCAATTTATTGTCACTCAGGACCCCCATACCTCTTTTATTTTCCATGTACATTATTTTCCTTCTATTTAAGTAATTGTCCCTTCCTGGATTTAATAAGGTACCACATATGAGACTATGGCAAAAATAATGGCACGTGAAATTAAGGGGAATATGGCTACATGGACAGAGAGTGGTTTTAGGGTAGAAAATAAAGTATGGATAAAAGGAAGTTTCTCGGACCGGAAAGGTGCAGTGAGTGGTGTCCCACTGGGGTCGTTGATGGGAAAATATGAAAACTTGCTAGGTGGGCAAATAGGTGGCAGTTCAATGTGGAAAAGTGTGAAATAACACATTTTGGAAGCACAGAAATGGGGGATGTAAATACACTTGAAATGGTAAGATTTTAAATAAAGTAAAGGCCCAAGGGATCTTGGTGTGCAAATACACAGGTCATTAAATGTAGCATTAACAAAGGCGAATGGAATCCTTGGTTTTGTATCTAGAAGAATAGAGTACAAATTCAAGGAGATAATGTTAAACTTGTACAAGACATTGTTTAAGCCACAGTTAGAGTTTTGTGTGTTGTTTTCGGCACCATATTATAGGAAGGATATAAAAGCAATGCAAAAGGTACAGTGTGGATTCACTAGGCTGTTACCACAAATGAGAGAGTAACAGTTATAAAGAGGCACTTGACAACATAGGCTTTTTTTACTAGCATTAAGGAGTTACCTTCAGGGGCCATAGGTTCAAACTAATAAAAGGAAAATTTAGGATTGATATCAGGAAATTCTTCTTCACACAAAGAATGATCAATGCACAAAATGGCCTTCCAGCTAAAGTAGTAGAGGTGAAAGCCCTGGATTCATTTATGAACTTATTGGATGATGTATTAGGTGGTCTTTAGGGACTTTCTTGATGAATGAACTAAAATGAGCCAAAGGCCTTCCACACCCGCAATTATTTTATCATAGTATCATAGCAGCTACAGCACCATTGTACCGGCTCTTTGAAAGAGCTATCCAATTAATCCCATTCCCCTGCCTCTTTCTTCATAGCCCTGTAAATTTTTTGCCTTCAAGTATTTATCCAATTTCCTTTTGAAAGTTACTATTGAATCTGCTTCCATCACCCTTCCCAGCAGCGCATTCCAGATCATTACAACTCGCTGCATAAAAAAATGTTTCCTCATGTCGCCTCTGGTTCTTTTGCCAATCACCTTAAATCTGTGTCCTCTGGTTACCGGCCCGTCTGCCACTGGAAACATTTACCCTATCAAAACTGTTTATGATTTTGAACACCTCTATCAAATCTCCTCTTAACCCTCTCTGCTCTAAGGAGAACATCCCCAACTTCTCCAGTCTCTCCACATAACTGAAGACCCTCATCCCTGGCACCATTCTAGTAAATCTCTTCCGCACCGTCTCTAAGGCCGTGACATCCTTCCTAAAGTGTAGTGCCTAGAATTGAACACAATACTCCGGCTGAGGCCTAACCAGCGTTTTATAAATGTTTAGCATAACTTCCTTGTTTTTGTACTCTATGCCTCTATTAATAAAGCCCAGGATCCCATATGCTTTTGTAACAGCCTTCTCAACTTGTCCTGCCACCTTCAAAGATTTGTGTATATACATCCCCAGGTCTCCCTGTTTCTGCACTCCCTTTAAAATTGTACCATTTAGTTTAAATTGCCCCTCCTCATTCTTCCTACCTAAAGGTATCACTTCACACTTCTCTGTGTTAAATTTCACCTGCCATGTGTCTGCCCATTGCACAAGTCTGTGCATGTCTCCTGAAGTCTGTTACGATCCTCCACATTATTTACTACATTTCTGAGTTTCGTGTCATTTGCAAACTTTGAAATTATACCCTCTATACCCATTAATATGGTCATTAATATATATCAAAAAGAGCAGTGGTCGTAATACTGACCTCTGGGGAAAACCACTGTATATTTCGAATATATTCAAGACTGAGATCGATAGATATTTGGACACTAAGGGAATCAAGAGATATGGAGATATGGCCGGAAAGTGGAGTTGAGGTAGAAGATCAGCCATGATCTTATTGAATGGCGGAGCAGGCTCGAGGGGCCGTATGGTCTACTCCTGCTCCTATTTCTTATGTTCCCCCCAGTCTGAGAAACAACCGTTCACCACTACTCTCTGCTTTCTGTCCCTTAGACAATTTTGTATCTATGCTGCCACTGTCCCTTTAATCCCATGGGCTTTAATTTTGCTAACAAGTCTATTGTCTGGTACTTTATCAAGATCTTGTGATCTTGTGATAGAGATCTACAAGATTATTGAGGGCTGTGATCAAGTAAATGGTAATAAGATTGTTTCCACTATTTGGCAAGGTGACAATCACAAAAAGACATAAAGGGGAGGTTGAGGAAAATAATCTTTACAAAGGGGATGGTTAGAATGTCAAATTCTCTGCCACGAACCACTGTTGAAGTAAATTCTATAAATTCTTTTAAAATGGACTTAAAAGACAGATGTCCAAAAAAGTGTAATATTGAAGATTTGAGGGAATGAACAGGCGAATTGGTTTAAACTAGTGTAACATAGAAACATAGAAACATAGAAAACAGGAGCAAGAGTAGGCCATTCGGCCCTTCGGGCCTGCTCCGCCATTCAAAATGATCATGGCTGATCGTTTAACTTAGTACCCTGTTCCCGCTTTTTCCCCATATCCCTTGATCTCTTTAGCATTAAGGAACTTATCTATCTCCTTCTTGAATACATCTAATGACTTGGCCTCCACTGCCTTCTGTGGTAGAGAATTCCACAGGTTCACCACCCTCTGAGTGAAGAAATTTGTACTCATCTCGGTTCTAAATGACAGACCCTGTATCCTGAAACTGTGACCCCTGGTTCTGGACTCCCCAGCCATCAGGAACATCCTCCCTGCATCTAGTCTGTCTAGTCCTGTTAGAATTTTATATGTTTAGATGAGATCACCTCTCATTCTTCTAGCTTCTATGGAGAAAAACACTACCACAGACTTAATGGACCGAATGACCTGTTTCCGTGCAGAATATTGGAGGTCACCTGCTTCTGTGACCTCCTAGTGATTGGATCAAAAGTTGCATTACCCAGGACTGATACATGAAATCAAAAAGGAAAAGGAGAGAAAATAATTGAAACAGCTTTTTATAACAAAAAAAATCTTATAGTTGATACGATTACATATATTGCCTTTTTGTTTTTGTTACTGCTGTCAAAGCAGCAATATTTTTATGTGAATTAACTTCATTGCAGTTTTGCATTGCTCTTATAATTGACTGGATTTAAAGAGGCAAGCACTTCTTTAGTAGTTATGAAGAGCCTTATTGGAAATTTGCACATTTTTCTTATTTTCTCACATGTATCTTAACATCCAATATTTCTAATAAAATGCAATTAAAGCTGTTAATGTGCAAAAGATCATTTTGCCTATTTCTTAATTAACGTTTTTTATTGTGTTATTAAATTACCAATTGCCCTGGAGAGCAGCACATAGATATTCATTCAAATTAAAATTAAAATTAAGTTTATATACTTCATATCCAGAAATTATGTTCTTCAAGGTTTATGACCTTATATTCTAGACTTGATTGTTAGTCCATTTTGTATATTAAATCTAGAATATCAGTTTCAGTAATCATATTAGAAATACTATAAAGATTAAATGTAGAGTCTGGCTGTATCTTGCTATTTACAAATCCTGTTCTTTATTAAAGTATCCATCTGGGACTCTCTACGTATACTATTAGCAATAGGAGTTGATTTTCTACCCATTCGGAACCAATGGGTGGAAAATCTAGCCTGGCTCCACAATGTATTGCCTACTCTTGCTGTATTTCTGTTGGTCTGATTAGTCTTCCTTGTCTACAGATAAGGGAGAATCTTGGTTGATAGTCTTTAAAGATCCAAAGTTTGTTCAAGTCAAGTCGACTGCCCCCTCAGTCTAAATGTTAAACTCTCAAAATGAATATTAATGTATGGAATTCATACAGTGTTTATTGGATAGTTACTATGAGAATTTCCAGGTTATCAGCAACATTGTGCTGACCATGATAGGAAATGTCAATAACAATCCCCGATCCGAAGGAGTGAGATTTGTGCCAACACATAGGTTAGGAAGAGTAGACACACAAACCCCCAGCATCTCCACTGAAAACTTCCACATCTCTAAACAAAACAGGTTTGGCATTCCAAAGCATGTGGAAAAGTGTGCCCTTTACATGCTGATATCATCATGATATACCCAAGTATCTCAAATTCTACAGATTAGATGCCAGGTTATCATGTGTCTCTATTGATAATATGTTAATTATAATGTTGCAAGACTATGCACCAGTTTGCTTTTCCTGCTTTCTCATATTTAGGCAACTCTGGTCACCAGTCTGGGGAGATGGCTTGATTTGAAAACATTTCCTACTTCATTTGTATATGACAGTTATTTTGATCAGAATTATTATTTTTATACTCTCTTACTCTATTTAATCAGAGTACTAAAAAGGGCAAGAATTATTGTCCTCCCCCTATCAAGACAGCAAAAGTTAAGGGGTTATAATACCTGCAATACTTTGCTTTGAGAAGCAGTACAGATTGGCTGCAGAGAAAAACAAAACGTGTCCTTTTTCATAACGCAAGGTGGGATTTTCACAGAACTGGTCATAGTTATTAGCACCATGCTCCCAAAGAATTAGTGTATAAGAATGCAAGAGAGCAAGCAGTGAGAAAAGACCTTTCAAGCCATCAAGTCCACATATTTCACAGGCCACACAATATTCCCTATCATGTTGATTCTACCCTACTTCTATAGATAATTTAGCGATCCTGCTCTCTAGGTGTCGAATCGCTCCTGAAGGGAGTACTGATGAGAGATAGGACTACGACACTGTGGCCCAGACTCCCTTCAAGCTGGGAACATGAAAGCACTAAAGATATCTCATCATAACCTCAGGACAAGTTTTGCAAAATTTCTCCCCCACCCTTGCACTCTCCTCAGTCCCTTGTGATGGATTTGGTACAGCAAATCCGTCAACACTTACTCAAGCCTTGCTAGTTGCTCTCTGCAGATAATATTTCCACGGAAACCATTATATCAATGAGGCATTTAAATATCTCTTTGCAAAATTATCCCTATAGCTTTCAAACACATTCTTAATCAGATTCTTATCTACCTCTTTATCGAGGAAGTAATTGGCATTACTTTTGCTGAATGTCTGTTCCATGAATATTTTTCTAATCCTACTTTTGGATTCAGATTTGGATTTCCCCAGGCTGCCATCATTTAGTAACATTTTTGTGACACTTAGTTTTATAGCCTCCGAAGGGCTCCATCAGCTCTTTGAGTTATGTATTTTACAGTGTCTTCTTACTAGTCTTACATCTTTCTCTTAGAATTTATTGCCGCCATTAGGATGGATGAGATTTGTATTATGATACACAGGTCTTAGGTCAAAGCCAATCACAGAAGCTGTCCTCATCAAATATTAGATAATGTATATACTTCCCTAATGTGCGCATAATATTGTAGTGGTTCCATTTTGTGAAATCTGTGGCAATAAATCATATATGATACTGTGAATGATTGCATAACATTTGATTGTTTCTGAGGATTAGCATGTTATACCCCAAAGTAAGAAACTAGTCTGATAACATTTCATTATTGGAGTCAGAGGCCCCGATATTACCAGGGAGGTGGGATGGCAGTGGGGGGGGGGGGCGACTGGGCGGGTGGGTAACCCGCCCAGTGAAATAGGTCCGTTCCCCACGCGATCGCGGGTAAATTGAAGCCACTTACCATTGCTTCCGGGTTTCCCATCGTCAACCTGTGCAGCGGGCGGACTGCGCACCCGCATCACAGGCTGTCAGCTGGAGGAGCCCTATTTAATGGGGCAGTCCTTCAAACTGCAGCAACCAATCAAAAGTACAGCATGGAGCAGACCAGGGGAAAGGCTGCTCCCAGATTTAACGATGCCTCACTCCAGGTCCTACTGGATGGGGTGAGGAGGAGGAGGTATATTTTCTACCCAGCGGACGGGACGAAGTGGCCTGTCTCTGCCACCAAGAAGGCCTGGCTCGAGGTAGCAGAGGAGGTCACCAGCAGCAGCAACGTCTCCCGCACCTGGATCCAGTGCAGGAAGCGCTTCAATGACCTAACTAGGTCAGCCAAAGTGAGTACACTTACTCATTCTCCTACACACCACCCCCACCCTACAACTCCTTCTGCACTGCCAATACCACTCTATCACATCACTCCTCACATCCACTCAAACCTCATCCTCAACTTACCTGCACTTACTCACTATCCCAGTACTTATCCCATCACTACCACTCAACCCAATCCTCATACAATGTCATGGCTCTGTCTCATACTCACCCTCTGATGCATCTCTTTCATGGTCAGCCTCAACCAAACCAATGCATTCAGCGGTTGGCCACGTCACCATCCCTCAGTCACGCCTCTCTACTTTCTCCCCATATAGGAGAAGAGGGCCCAGAATGCACGGGAGAGGTCGAAGACCGGAGGGGGGCCGCAACATCAGGTTGTCTTCACGGACGCGGAGCAGGAGGCTCTTGAATTGAGCTGCACCCTCGAGTGCCTGTCCGTCGGGGACTCCTAGACTGCCACCTGACAAACGGCTGGTGACAGAACTTTAACATTCAGCACTCACAATAGCAAATGATGTTAACATGCCTTGCCATCTTCAGCACCTCAACATCTGTCATCATGCTTAATGTTGCCTTCCGTTCTCTTACAGGGCCTTCAGCGACTGCCGTGATGGCGGAGGGCGATTCTTCAGAGGACCTGCTGTCACACCTGAGCGAGTCATCCACCAGCGCAGATACACACACCTCGGTGGGTCCCCGTCCTCAGTTAGTTGGGGTTGCACATGGTGAGTCACCACACACATGTGGGCATGAGCAGACACTGGTGGCAGAGGCAGCTGTGGAAAGTCCGCATCGGTGGGAGCACTCTTCTCCAGGGTCTGCTCAGCTGGGCACAGATGCTGAACCCTGGGGGCCATCCTTTAAAAGGAGAATGATCGAGGGGCAGCAGCACATTTGCGAGGTTCTGGAACAGGTGCCACGCACACTCTTCACAATCGCACAGAGGATGGAGGAGTCCAACTCCTGCATGAGTGGAATGGTGGCACAGGTACAGGAGGGAATCTCTGAGATACTGTCACAGGGATGTGAGGGCATCACTGAGAAAGTGTTGCGGGTAAGTGTGGGAATGTCTGCAATGGAGGGAAGGCTAGCCTCCATCGAGCTTCAAGCACGGCTCACCAATGAGTCCATTGAGGCTCTGACAACGGCCCTATGGACTCAGGGTGAGCAACTTTCTGCCACCTTAAACAGGCAGGCAGATACTCTGGCACTGACCTTACAAGGCTTCACACATGTCCTCCAAACTGTCGTCCAGCAGGGTGGTAGGAGTGATGTGGGCCTGGGCCACGAGAGGGATGATGACGAAATGGACATGGAAGTGGTGACACCACTCAAAGCGCTCCCACGTCTCACCCGTTGCCCCCCTCTCAACCAGTACCCGCAAAGCTGCCTCCTCTCCAGGTGGTCGAGTCTGCCCCTGCACAGGTGCAGTTGGAGCAGTCTTTGGAGGGGCCCTCATGGGCACCAAAACCCAGAGGGCATAGGCCCAAAGCAACTAATGAGTTAGGGCATGAACAAGAGCAACCTGCCACTACCTCTGCTGCAGCCACAGGAGAAACACCACGTAGGAATACTCGTAAGCGTAAGACAAAGGTTTTGTGAGCACAAAGGGGATGCACAAGAATGTTTGATGGTTTGTTATGTTTTTTATTTATATTTGATTTTTGTTAATGGCACATTAAATATTATCATTGTCACCACTACTGCCACGTCTTGGCCATTCTTGACTGGCTTGTGTAATAAGTCCCTTTCATGAGGTTCGCCATGAACACCCACACTTGATGCCACCCATTGGATCACCCTACAATGGGTGTATGTGTAGTTGCACGACTATTTTGTATAGGTGCCTGTGGCGCAGCACTGTTTTGTGGAGCTCCACGTGGCGGAGGTGGACGGCGTGCCTGGCGAGGCTGGTGATGTTGCTTGTCCTGGGATGAAGTGATGAATGCAGCTATGGCACCCCCATCCTGACGGTGTGAGTTTGAGGGGGTCCGCAAAGTAGGTAAATGTGTTTGCACAGCAGAGTTTTGGGTATAAATTAATAATTTTGAGTGGAAAGACAAAGGTGTAGAAGCCAAAACTTTGTCTGAAGTGACAGAGTGCCCTGCTGCAATAAATAAGGCATTCCCCCCAACTGTCAAATAATCCTTTGCATCTCCCACTGGCTGCTGGTTGAAACACGTCTGCTCCAACAGGTAGTGTTTCTCACAGCACGGGAAACACGTGAGGATCCATCAAAATTGCACCCCTGCCAAAATCTCCAGTCAATGAGGTCTGTCAAGTACCTCAACTATCTAAATAACTATCTAAAGCAGCATCCCACCGGCTTTAATTGCCGGTGGGAGTCCCACATGCGGGAGCTGCGCACACACCCGAACGCGTCATTGGGGAACCCAGAAGTCAGCAGGTTGGAGCCGGGCTCCAAACCTGCTCTGGGATTCCACCATTTTAGGAGCTCCCCCCACCCCCGGCCCACGCACCCGCTCGGCCATCCAAAAATCAGCCCCAGAGAGTCAATTCTATCCTAAAAAACTAAGACAAACAGCTCAATATTAACTTGGATCGGGTTTCGGATGGGCATTGGGCGGGGCAAGTGCGAATTGCACTCCCTGACCCAAGTTCCAGGGTAATATAACTCCTGGGGCTACTTTAAATGACGCCAATCCACTTCCTGCCCAGAGTGGGCGAGAAATAGATGTCGAGCAATTGCTGGCAGGCAAAGGTTGGGCGTCCAAGGGCTGCCTACCAGCTTCCAGGTAAGTAGTGGGGAGGGGGCGTCAGGAGGCTCTCAAGGAATAGAAGCGGGTGGTCCAGGCCGGGGGAGGCTGTGAATTTCCTTGTGGGGCCCAGAGGAGCATTCGTGCTCCTCCTGCCCCCACAAAGATCACCTCGTCCTTCCCAGCAGCTGCTGAGCCTGGTGGCAAAGTTGTGGTGGCTCCACCGCTCACACCACAGTTATAATGCCATTGTGGTTCTATTGAGATCTTAAGACCCCAATTAGCATTTATGCACGAGGCCCTCACCTGAGTCCGGCTGGCACCTCATCCACCACCAAAACCAATGGATTTAAAATCGGAGCTCAACAGAAATGGAGCCATAAATGGAGTCACTCCATTTTCACTGCTCCCCCACTCTGTTGCCGCCCAGCAGGAAGAGTTAAAATTCCTCCAAAAGGTTCAGTTCTAATCATAGAAACATTGAAAATAGGAGCAGGAGTAGGCCATTCAGCCCTTCGAGTCTGCTCCACCATTCAATATGATCATGGCTGATCCTCTATCTCAATACCATATTCCCGCTCTCTCCCCATACCCCTTGATGCCTTTTGTGTCTAGAAATCTATCTAGCTCCTTCTTAAATATATTCAGTGACTTGGCCTCCACAGCCTTCTGTGGTAGAGAATTCCACAGGTTCACCACCCTCTGAGTGAAGAAATTTCACTTTATCTCAGTCCTAAATGTCCTACCCCATATCTTGAGACTGCACCCCCTCGTTCTGGACCCCCCAGCCAGGGGAATCAGCCTTCCTGCATCCAGTCTGTCTAGCCCTGTCAGAATTTTATATGTTTCAATGAGATCCTCTCTCATTTTTCTAAACTCGAGTGAATACAGGCCGAGTGAACCCAATCTCTCCTCATACGACTGTCCTGCCATCCCAGGGATCAGTCTGGTGAACCTTCGCTGCACTCCCTCTATGGCAAGTATATCCTTTCTTAGGTAAGGAGACCAAAACTGCACACAATACTCCAGGTGTGGTCTCACCAAGGCCCTGTATAACTGAAGTAAGACATCCTTGCTCCTATACTCAAATCCTCTTGCCTTCCTAACTGCTTGCTGCATCTGCATGTTTGCTTTCAGTGACTGGTGTACAAGGACACCCGGGTCCCTTTGTACATCAACATTCCCCAATCTATCACGATTTAAATAATTCTCTGCCTTTCTGTTTTTCCTTCCGAAGTGAATAACTTCACATTTATCCACATTATTCTGCATCTGCCATGTATTTGCCCATTCACTCAACTTGTCTAAATCGCCTTGAAGCCTCCTTGCATCCTTCTCACAACTCACGATCCCACCTAGTTTTGTGTCGTCAGCAAACTTGGAAATATTACATTTGATTCCCTCATCCAAATCATTGATATACATTGTGAATAGCTGGGGCCCAAGCACTGATCCCTGCGGTACCCCACTAGTCACTGCCTGCCACTCCGCAAAAGATCCATTTATTCCTACTCTCTGTTTCCTGTCTGTTAATCAATTTTCAATCCATGCCAGTAAATTACCACCAATCCCATGTGCTTTAATTTTGCACATTAACCTCTTATGTTTCTCTTTATCAAAGGCCTTCTGAAATACACCACATCCACTGGTTCTCCCTTTTCTATTCTACCAGTTACATCCTCAAAAAACTCCAGTAAGTTTGTCAAATATGATTTCCCTTTCATAAATCCATGTTGACTTTGTCTAATCCCGTTGATATTTTCTAAATATCCTGTTATCACATCCTTTATAATAGACTCTAGTATTTTCCTACTACTGATGTTAGGCTAACCGGTCTATAGTTCCCTGTTTTCTCTCTCCCTCCTTTTTTAAATAGTGGGGTTACATTTGCCACCCTCCAATCTGCAGGAACTGTTCCATAATCTATAAAATTTTGGAAGATGACAACTAATGCATCCATTATTTCCATGGCTACCTCTTTTAGTACTCTGGGATGCAGATTATCAGGTCCTGGGGATTTATCGGCTTTCAGTCCCATTAATTTCTCCAGCATTATTTTTTTACTAATACTAATTTCTTTTAATTCCTCCTTCTCACTAGTCCATTGGTTCCCTACAATTTCTGGGAAGTTATTTGTGTCCTCTTCCGTGAAGACAGAACCAAAGTATTTGTTTAATTGCTCTGCCATTTTCCTGTTCCCCATTATAAATTCTCCCATTTCTGACTGTAAGGGACCTACATTTGTCTTCACTAATCTTTTTCTTTTTACATACTTGTAGAAGCTTTTACAGTCCACTTTCATGTTCCTTGCAAGTTTACTCTCATACTCTATTTTTCCCCTCTTATTCAAGGAAGAGGAAGATCAACCAAAGGAAGATAAAGCCTCAACTCTTAAGGAAGTCAAGTGAGTGCTATGAGGATTGTATTAAGACAGGAGGCTAGAATTTTCATGGAGGTTCCCTGATCCCGGTTCCCATAACTTTGGTAGAAGATTGACACAAACCTGGAGAAATGGCTTAAACAGCCATGTATGCCGTTTCTCGGGGGTTCCCCCCGACTTTCTGCCGAAGTTGTGGTAGGAGATCAGAAGAACCCCAGCAGAAATTCCAGATGAGAATCCTTATGGATAGAGTTAAGAAATAGGAAGGGAGATGGTACAGTTCTTAGTGTGCTTGAGGTCACTAAACAGTGGAGATGAGATGGAAGTGGAGATTTGCAGACTAGGTAAAAAGATATATAAGAACAATACTGGGTGATTTTAACTATCCCAAGATATACTGGAAAAACGGTAATGTGTGCGGTCAATGTGGGTAATACTTTTAGAATCCACCCAGAACTGCTTTCCAGATCAGTGTACTTCTAGACCAACAGAACAGAAGCATTGCTTGCTTTAGTTCTGGGAAATGAAGTATGGCAAATAATTAATATGAGAGTAGGAGAACAATTGGGAGATAGCAACAATAACGCAGTTAGGTTCAATGTGAAATAGAAAAGGAAAATGAAGAGTCAAAGGTAAGGTGCTGGACTGGAAACAGACTGTGATACATTGTGGCAGAGAAGGCTAAGAGGAAATTTAATTAAAAAAAATATGGAAGGCTTTGACAGAGTGAATAGTCAAAGACCATTTCACCTGATTTAGGAGTCAGTGACAAGGGGTCATCTACTTAAAATTGTCACTAAGAAAGCGAAGAGAGAGATTAGGTGAAATTTCTTTACACAGAGATTGTATGGGGCATGAAATGCTTTGCCATAGGGAATGGTTGAGGCAGAGACCACTGCATCATTTACCTATATCTTTCTCCATTTCAAATATTTGGACAAATATTTGAAATAGAAGATAAAGGGCTATGGGGATAGCATGGGCAGTGGGATTAATTTTGAATTGTTCTAGCAATGAGCCTGCACAGCCATGATGGCCTCCTCTGTGCTGTAAACTTCTACGGCTCTAACTGAGAGAAGATGAATGTCTGATTATTGGACTAGAGATGTAAGATGAAGACTCTATTCTACTTAAGCAAAGCATGATGGAGGCACAGTTCAAACTGGATCAAGAAAGGAGGAGATTCTAAACTACCTGAGTAACAGGAAGCTTCTAGAGAATAAGAGATGCAAGATAAAAGCTGGGGATTCAATTCTTCCAGAGATAAGTAAGATTAACATTCATTTCAAACAAGGCAAAAAAAACAAAAATTATATTCTAGGTGAAAAGATAAAGTTGAAGGTTATATTTAATTGATTCCAGCAAAGGCCTCATGAAAGATATAAAGGAACTGCCTGCTGGCAGAATAGTAAATTTACATAATAAGATGGAACTTGCAGCCAGTAGTTAATTCATTGCTATGGTCAGAGTTGCGCTGGACTCTGTGTCAAGCTCTCCCATGTAAACCAAATTGTTTTTCAATCGAATAATATTCTTTAAAGAATGTGTAGTGAGTGTCATGGCTACAATCACCCTGAAAAATGGTACAATTATTAATTCATTAATTTCCTCCCCAACAAACTGGGAGATACTGGGATAAAGTTCACAAATTGTTATGGCATTCTATAGCATCTTCCTTTAACGTCTCTGATTCTCCATTATAAATACTTTATTTTGAAGTCTATTTCCTATAATTTTCCCTTTAATATTTCGTCCTTCTACTTTGATTTTAAACATTTTCCAATTGCTTTTACAAATTTGTGCCCAATTTCCAACTTTATTAAACAATTCACATGCACTCCAAATCCTATCCCAACTTTTAAGATATTGCATTCCTTTTTCATTTCTACATAATCTCTTCCAAATTATGTTCAGCTATATGTTATCACAGGTTTGTACTGGATAACACTATTTTTACTCTTGTTGCAGCATTCTCACTATTTTCTTATATTTCTCTTTTATGACCAATACAATTTTTTAAGGCTGTCATCAATATTATTTTTTTCAATATGAGCAATCATCATATTGAACCCTTCAATATATGGTTCAGTCTCTCCGTAACATGACATACCTCAGCCCTGAGGAGATGCAAAAACATAAAATGTACCTTATCTCTAATGCATGACTCTCTACTTACAGAACCTAATGCTAAATCCCTACTGGAATTACTTGCCTTGTGTACCCTGTGTGTCTTGCTTTCATTTTCTTTCCTCATTTTCATCATCCTTTAATACAATATCACTAGAAATGTTGCAATCGCTGAGTGAAAATTAAGAGCAGATAACGTTCTATTCTTAAGCACTATAACTCTCCCTTTAATAAGTACTAACATTTGGGGACATAACCTGGAATACAAATTAACCTTAATGTACAGTGGAGTTTTGTTGAAGTTAATGGCTTGGTATTGATATTGTTTGTAAGATTAGTACCTCAGGGGAGTTCAGGCTTTGGATTTAGATCAGGAACTCCAATCAGTAGATCTCTAAATCCAATGTTCGAATTGAGGTCCAGGCAGTACCAAGTTTATCTGTCTCTAACAGATGTTGCTGCACTTACCTAGAATGTGCAGAGGAGGTCCCTGAACTTTGAACTGATCTGAACAGAGAAAGTTATAATAATCCAAAAAGATTTAAATTACCCTATTTTGGATTCAGAAATGACTTAAGGAGCAAAATTCCTTTTTCAATTAAAAAATGGGGGAAAGCCTGTTTTTCTCTGTAACAATGGAACTGCTAACAAAATTATGGGAATGTATAGCTTTGAAATGTGAAATTTCTGAAAATGAAGTTTCAATAGCAGCCTATTAAATTGATGAAACTCATGCCTTACAAACTAAGCTTGGAATCAATTAGAGCTCTGTATAGATATCTTTGCATTAGGAGTTTTTATATCAATCTTTAATACACTGTATATAGGCTGGACTATATACCATGTATACATCGACTGTAAATCATGTACCAACAAGTAACACACAGGCTACATCTGCTTAGTTATTGGCTCAAGTGAGCCATGTCTTTAGTATTGCTAAGAAAGCTTTACTACATATTTTTCTAATCACCCACCATTCTCTTTTTACATCTTACAATGTCCCCATTTTATAAATTTAAAGCAAAGAAAGCAACAGTAACAGCATATCAGGTTTATAGTGCATGGAATAAAACACAAATCACACAATCTGACACTGAGCCTATTCAGGTCATTGGCTCATCTCCATCTGGTGTATTGTGTACAGTTCTGGTTGCCATATTACAGGAAGGACATCACGGCACTGGAAAAGGTGAGGCAAAGGGCTAACCATCTGATACCTGGCTTCAGAAACCTGAGCTACAAGGAGAGAGAGAAGCTGAGTTTGTTTACATCAGAGAAGAGGACACTGAGAATGGATCTTATTGAGGTATTCAAGGTACCTCAAGGGCATCAACAAGTTAAACCAAGAAACTTTACCGTGGCCCAAAGAATGACAATGGGGAGGCATGGGATAAAGCTTAGAAGAGGAAAGCAGTGTGGACAGATCAGAATGAACTATTTCGCAGAGCGGGAGGTGAATGTTTAGATTAGACTACTCAGAAAGCTGAATACTTCAGTAAATATAAAAAGGGAGTTGGACAGATGGTTAGTGAAAAAAAATCAAATTGAGAGATGTAGGCAGTGAACTGAGTATTCTGTTTTTGAACTCTGGGACCGGTCAGATGGACTGAGATTTTTTTTCCTATCTTTTACATTTTTATGAGTGATAACTGACAGTCAGCTTCTTCAATGGGTGGTGAAAATACTTTAAAGCATTAAAAGTCAGCAACACTACAAAGTAGAATTAAATGATTTATATTTCTTGTACTCCTTTATCAGATTAACTTTGCTACCTCGATTGCTATTTAATGAATATTCATATTTTCTGTCAGAACAAGCTTCAGATCCTCCCGATGAAGCTGTGTACATAATTATGCAGAAGAGCTAACAGGTGCCATTCAATGTTTAATTAAGTTTTTAAAAAAGCTTTGATCTGAAACAAAAAAATATTCAAGCAAGCGGTGATGTAGGAACAAACGTTGAATAAGTTTTCATCACCTCTGCCTGAAACTTTTCTTAGAGTAAAATTCGACTTAACTACAGCATTGGACTTAAACAATAGCAGATGCTGGCAGGTCATCTACCTGAAACATTAACTTTGTTTCTCTCTCCACAGATGCTGCCTGACCTGCTGAATGTTTCCAGCATTTTATGTTTTTATTCCAGCATTAGACCATGGTCCATCTTTTGCTTCCATATTTGTCCCACTATCACCTCCTTTTTTCTTGCACCATCATCCCTTTTGTCATTTAGTCACTCCTGCCCTCCACCCTATCACAGACCTTTGCCTTCCATTCTTTCCCTGCCCCTCTCCCCCATTTACCCTGGCTCTGCAGTTGCTTAAAAGCTGTTCACCCCTAACATCTTCTAGTTCTGTTGAAAGGTCATCAAACTGAAACGTTAACTCTGTTTCTCTCTCCACAAATGCTGCCTGACATGTTCAGTGTTTCCAACATTTTCTGTTTTTATTTTAGACTTGTACTGTAGCTCTCATACTTTGAATTTGGAAACCATTACTCGGACAAGTAATTTCATATGTATTAGTACAATATAAATACCATAAGAAGAATGGTAGGGAGTGGGTGGTACAGTAGTTCAAACACTGGCCTTGCACTCCTGGGACTTGAATTTAAATTCAGCCCGAACTGCTAGGGTAAAAATCTCTGTTCGGCATTTGAGTCCTACATGAAGTGACTTGGCTAGTCTTGACCCAGTTCCTAATAGACATGGGCCCACAGCAGGAAACTGCCCCCAATGTGACACCAAATTGTCAATCATAGTCAGAGAGATATAGGATAGTGCGTGTGATGAATAGAAAGATGTTACATTAGTGCCATAGGAGGTATTCTTCTGAGGTTGGGATTGAGGCACATTATCAGGGCAGAGTGGAGACAGCTTTACTCTGCATCTAACCCTACTACACCTGATGTGACAATACTTGATATTGCCACCAGGGGCCTGAAATGGAAAAGTAAGCACAACCGCACCAATTTAAAAAAAATAAGTATCAAGATAATGTGGCAAAATGTGAATACTTTTTAAAATTCCTCCCAATATCCTCCCTTTCTGTCCTGAAGGAACAGATTCTTGCTGAGATATAGTTCCTCAGTCTGATCAATGAGTGTAGGCTGCCACCCTGGAGGGTATCATAACTGAGGCTGACCTTCTTTTCATCCAATATGCACAAGGATATACTTTCCAGCAAGAGCTCAAGAGCAACGAGGAGGGGGATCTCTACTTGACTTTCCCCATCCCTTGCGCAAAGGTGCTGGGGCCAATTGCAGCTTCCTACTTGCCTTGGCTAAAATCAGCTAATTTAGCACAGACCAGGGGTAAAACCTAAGATTTTCTGGTGTGCATGGCTCATTACCACATCATTGGGAGCATTTACTCACAACGCTACCATAAGAGCTAAGCAAAATATATATAAAAGTCTTAATTTACAATCTGTTTTCATCTTGTTTTAGATTAAATCTCTGCATATAGGCCTGGACTACCATTTGGTGAGGGTTTATGGATGGGAACTCTACTGCTAATTCGTAAATCTATTGGACACTTTGAGATTACACCATCAGATACTAGAAAGTAAGAACGAATGAGCAAGCTTGTCTTTATATAGCCCCTTCACATCCTCAGAATGTCCCAAAGCCTTTCAGAACCAATGAATTACTTTTGAAGTATAATCACTGGAGCCAATTTGTACACAGCAATGAGATAATGACCAGTCAATCTGTTTCTGTTGGTGTTAGTTAAGGGAGAACTCCTCTGCTCTTCTTCAAATAGTGCCGTAGGATCTTTTGCATCTGAACAGGCAGACGACACCTTGGTTTAACGTCTCATCTGAAAGACGGCACGTACAACAAAGTAACACTTCCTCAGTGCTACCAGTCAAACACTTCACGTGCTTGTCTGGAATTCTTCACTTCGTTATTTTAGTGGAGTATTAAGCTGTTTACTTTAAACACGATGTGGAGATGCCGGTGATGGACTGGGGTTGACAATTGTAAACAATTTTACAACACCAAGTTATAGTCCAGCAATTTTATTTTAAATTCACAAGCTTTCGGAGATTTTCTCCTTTAAACACATTGACGACTCCATTAAATTAGTGGAGGAAGCAATATTAGACGAATGCATTTATTGTTCTTGCGCCAACATCTCACCGTGTAATTTCAGAGCCAAAAGGTTTTGGATCCTTCTGATTTGAACAGTTTTCAGAAACAAATCGTGCCAACAGAACACGCAAAAGGATATTACAGAAGGATAGCAGGGGCAGTCGTGCAATGGGAATAGAATATGTTACCTTCTCTCAGGATGACAGCATTCTGCCCCTCATCAAATGGCCTGTCCTGGTGCCAGAAAAACAGCTGGGCCAGACTGCCCCACCAGCTGCTGAGTTTCTGCAGTGTCTACCCTGGCTTTCTCAAGCCCAAGCTCCGAGAGATCACCGACCAAGAGCACCAAAGAGCCAAAGCAGCCTTCCACCTTCCATTCTGCAGCCACTGGGGAAGCACCATCTAGAAGCAATAGAATAGATAAACAAATAATTGAGACAGGCACTAGGTGCTCACACCAGTGTTCAGAACATTCTGCAACCACTAAAACACCTGTCTAAATAGCAGAAAATCCACAATATAATGCAAGCAAAATTAGAACTTTCCAGCAGCTGAGGACCCTTTAAATATTACTGGAAATGGCCGCCTCGCGACTTACACTGCCCATGGTTTGTGCACAGGATCAGGAACCTACAGTAACAATGCAAGTAGAGACTAAAATGGTGTTGGGGGTCCTGACTATGTCGTCTGACCCGATTAGCATATATTCGTTTCCTGCCTGTTTCCAGTGGGAACTGTGGCAATCTAAATTGAGGCCCGCCCAAAAAATCAGAACAGGTAGACAATCAGCAGTTAGTCAGCAGCTCCATTTCACACGCCATCCACGTCCCACAACCTCCCCGCTTTTAGGAGCACAGAGTGTGCTAACAAGATAAAAATTGCCCCCAGAAAGTTTTAGGTATGACTCTTCATCAAATCTGGAGAAAGAGGTATGAAGGGCCCTCAAATAAAATTTTAGCCTAGCTCAGTTGGTAAGAGGTTCAAGCCCCATTCCTTGAGTTAATCATATAATCTAGGCCGACACTCTAGTGCAGTATTGAGGGGTGAGATGTTAAACTAAAGTCTCATTTAGTTTAGGTGGATGGTAAAGATCGCCTGGTACTATTCAAGAAGTGCAGAATATTTTTCTGGCTAACATTCTTCTCTCAACAAATACAGATGAACTGGTCATTTATTTCATTGCTGTTTGTAGGAGCTTGCTGTGCGCAAAATGGCTGCTCTCTTGCCTATGTGACAGTCACAATAATTTACTGTATGTAAGGTGCTATTCAAATGCAAGTATTTTTTAACCTTTTTCTTCAATGATTCTATCAGTTGATGATGTGCATTTCTAACATTTTCAGCATTGTTTCAAATTTTCAGCACTATTTTTCTTTTCATCACTACATTATCCCGTTTTTTTTTAGCCAAATAAAGTTATGTTTTGAAGATGTCCATTTATACATGGATGCAATCCAGAGTAGTGTGGCCCTGTCTCTGCAGCTATGGCAACGACCATTCATCTACTTCCCTTCCTCTGACACGGAAAAGGGTTGATCAAAATATATCTGAGAGGGCAAGGCATCTTTTAGCTTTCGTCTTCTGAAATGCAAAGTTCTGAAGGAAAGGTACTAATTTATAAATAATGATCAATTAGTATGAAATGAGTTTTTCTCAGAGATATGGTTCATGACATGCGCTGTATCGAAAGCTAAAAGAAACAGATCTGTGGTTAACCGTTAACTGAGAATTGGAGCATGACATGTGAATAGGAGACAATTAGGTTTGCACAGCCAGGCTCCAGCAAGACATTAAAATTTATCATCCTGTCACATTTCTGACTGCTGACCAATGGAGTACTCTTGTCAGTATCCATCATTTCAAAAGCCTCAGCTCCATTGCTTCCGGCTCTTTTGTCTGACATTCAACCTCAGCTGCAGCCGAAATCACTACCACAAGTGTGTGAGTAAGTGTGGGGCTCACGTTCCAGCTCTGGGCGCGTCACTCTGTGTCTCGCTCAGCTATTGACGGCAATTGCTTTCACAGCAGGCTGTCAGTCTGTGACATTGCTAATCAGCTTCAATGGGAAGACCCTCTCTGGGAGATGCAATAATGTGAACAATAACAGCTAGAATTTTAAACATAGCACAACTCCAGTGTATGCCAACACTCTCATAATGAGAAAGATGCATGAATAAGATATTGGTAATGTGCAATAGAACTAGCCAGAAGACCCATGCATAATCCCACTGCTGTATTTTGTCCTATGCCTAATAACTAATGCTGTCATTCATCATCAGATGTGATGTTAATTAACCACAAGGAAGGAGACTGGGGCTGCATCTAATCTATAGCTATAGTTTAAACGCAGCCTCCGTCTGGAGGCAGGGCCGCCCTGACACTGGAGTGAAGAGGAGTGAGACTCTGAATTCAATCCACCAGTTCATTCCCAGATATTTGCTATTTCTGTTATGCCAATTGCACTATGTGGTAGTAAAATAGGTCTCTGAATTAAATGGTGCTCTTAGTGATGGCGTGGCACAGGAACCTGGTGCAGCACAAAAATCATCACTAAAGAACAGTCACTGCACTCTCGGGTATTTCCAGTGCTGGTGATGTCTGTTTTATAGGATTCATAATAAAAATATTGTATTACATCTGAATTTATTTGCCATTAAATGGTAGGACCTGCAGTAGGGTTTCTTTGAGAAGCATTTCACCTGTTCGAAAATGAAGCGGCTTATATTTAAAAGAAAATAATAGATATCTAGGAACGTCTACAAGGTACTAATGAACAATTAAATGCTGGGAAGTAACTACCGCAGATTTATAGAAAAATAATATATAGTCGGTTACTGGGAAGCACAATAATGGTTTCATTTCCACTGACAGCGCATTGATTGATAGGTTCAAATGACATTTCTTCACTATTGTAACACAGCCGTTACCTATTTATTTTAAACATGTTAATGATTGTATTAAAATAGCGTGTAAAAGAATACTTCATTAAATGTTAACTGGCGTGCTAGCAGAGGAAATGAAAAAGCCCAAATGTGGTTTGGCAATAGTTTAGAGAGGTATATGACAAGTGATGTAGTGGTAAATACACAAAGAAACTCAAATCCGACAAAGTGCTGCACTAATCCATCTTTGGTTATCACAATATTGTTTTGATAGAAAGGGAATGTTTTCACTAAGATTCTGTGCATGCACAGATTGCCATAAAAAGATTATTAAAGTGAGCAGATGGTGGCAATGTTAGCAATAAAGTAAAATTAAAGTACCGAAGGATGCAAATTAAACACTTATGCTAATCTACATTCTGACATTGTTCCTTCATTTTTTTTTATATTAGCTTTTAATATTTGCCTATTGGTAGCACCACTTGTCCAAATAGTGCCCCAATATTTCTTCTTTTAATTGTTAGATTGTTGATACCTGCAGGGAATTCGAAGCTCCTTGGGCCCGCCAGTTTTTTCAGCTCATCCACTTTGAGATTGAAACAGCCCCTTTGTGTTACTGTAGTAAATAACAATCAGGGAGCACCTTCACTGCACGAGCTACAGCGGATCAAAGCCCACCAACACCTTCTCAAGGGCAACTAGGTAATGGGCAATAAATGCTGGCCTTGCCAGGGACACCCACATCCTGAGAAAGATGTCAACAGCAGCTATATTATTGCAATATCGACATTGTCTGACACTAAAAAGACACAATTTTAGATCATTTTTTGAACAATTTCTGTCTGTTGCACATGTCTTTAGCCTCAATTCTTACTTCTTCCTCTTCTAATTTAGTATTTCAACTGTGCATGTGGTTTATCTCCAAATAACATCTTATTTTAACGCGTGTCACTTTTTATTATGCTTTTTTAATTATATAGCTTAAATTTGATCCTCGGATGGCTCAGCAAGTCATCCAGTGAGTCACTGAGCCATACAGACTAGGTGGTCCCAGGTTTTATCCCTACTCAATGCTGAGTTAGCTGATTTACATAATGAATAACTGATTATAGTGATTTCTGTTTTTTATTTCCTTTAGATATAATTCTGCTTGTTTAAGTTGAATAACAACAGTGATAAAAAGCAGGATATTTTTGGAAGATGTGGTTCAGGTGTTAGTTACAAGCAATCTCAGTGTCTCCGAAATCCCTGGCAACTTACGTTAACACTAGCTACACAATAGCATTGCCACTGCTCCAGGAGACACCTAGGGCACGATTTTAAAAGGGAAAACGGGTGGGCTGGGGGCGGGGGGACAATCAAAATCGCTTTTTTTGGGAGCGGGCAGACATCCTGGCTGGAACCCGCACATTTTTGAATCAGACTCAAGCAAATCTGTGTGCGTGCGTAAAGCTCTGGGCCTTTCACAGCACAGGCTGTCAAGTGAGATGATAAGTTGAGGACACTGCTGTGCACTGGGTTCACATCTGCTGGGAAATATAGTGAATCAGACTGAATTAGAAGTTACATTAAATGATGCAGTGTAATAGATACACAGAATAGGCTCTGAGCAAAGGTAGTTAGCATTGTATCACTCGTCTCCTTTAAAAAGAAGTGACTGAATGTCTGGTTCAGAATTGGGTTGAAGGTTAAAAGTATAGATGATCAAAATCAAATACTCTTTGGAAAACAATGGTTCCTTTGTTGCTGGGCCAATGGTAATGTCATCTGTGAAATGCAACTGATCGTATTGAATAATATAGCTTGTAATGATAGATTGATATGTTTAGAGTTTCACCAGATTACCTTAGGGGGTCAGTAAGAAGAGCTTTATCTTGGAACTTTACCTGTGGTTATTAACAAGGGAACTGAACAAGAGAACATTTCCAGTTCTAGACGGTAAATTGCAGGTCAGCTCAGATTAGAAGGAGTCATGGGTTACCACGATCTCCCAGAACTTTGCTTGATCACCTCAGAGAGTTGGAGGGGAAGTTCCCAGAGTTTTGTTGTAAATTTACCTCTGTTTTTTTTGCCTCTCCCAGGAGATTGTGTGACTCAGGAGTTGGGTCAATGGTGTACGTGGATGTACTGTATCTGGAAGCGGGGTGGGGGGGGTGGCTTGATGGAAAGGGTGGTCTTTTCTGTCCATTTTGCAACCTCCCTCTGGAGATTAAATAAATTGGTTGGACTCCATGTTACATAGAATTACATAGAATTTACAGCTTGGAAACAGGCCATTTGGCCCAACTGTTTATGCTCCATATGAGCCTCCGCCCACCATACTTCATTTAACCCTATCAGCATAACCTCCTATTCCTTTTTCCCTCATGTACTTATCTAACTTCCCCTTTTAATATCTAGCTTCCCCTTAAATGCATCTATGCTATTCGCCTCAACCACTCCATGTGGTATCGAGTTCCACATTCTAACCACTCTCTGAGTAAAGAAGTATTTCCTGAATTCCACATTGGATTTATTAGTGACTATCTTATATTTATGGCCCCTCATTTTGGTCTCCTACACAAGGGAAAACATTTTTGCTACGTCGACCCTATCAAGCCCCTTCATAATTTTAAAGACTTCTACTGGGTCAGCTCTCAGCCTTCTCTTTTCCAGAGAAAAGAGCCCCAGCCTGTTCAATCTTTTCTGATAGCTCTCTTACTTGGGTACGTCACACGAGGCCTGCCATTATTGCCTCTGCTTCACTGCAGACGCAGGGGATAATTTTATCCTTTACCGCCAGCCGAAAAATGAGCGATAGCAAATCGGCTGCCCTTCTTACTACTTGGACGATTTTCTTTTCCATTATTCCCTGATTTCCGTCTTTCCCCGCCAGCCAGCTGCTGCTTTTTGGCAGATGTGGCCAAACAGCTGACCAGCAAGACTCAGTTGAGGCCTAGCAGTTGAAATCTGCAGCTCGTACTGCCGCACGGGAATGCCGTCCGCTCCCACTGGCTTCTCGCCAGGAGTTAAAATCGGCCACCGTGGGTGAGCCTCAGCCCTGATTTTGCTCATCTCGCAAAGTAGCTATTCTGACCCATTTGCTTAAATATAATTCTATTAACAAAAATTTGCCTACAGGCCTGACAGGCAAACGGCGCGTGCTTGTCAATTTTATTAATGATCCTCCATTTCAGGAGGCTCATGGCTCGCTGGAAACAGCAATATGTTCAGAATTTGCCATTAATGAAGCATGTCCCCAACACCTGAGCACCTTGTGCCAATTAAAGACAGTATTCAGCACACTGTCACGACGACAATGCTTTCAGAAGTTTTCAGACAATTACGAGCACATTCACTTCTGATGAGATCTGATACTATCTGGGTTAAAGACCTCTGTAGAATCTGTCAGAAATATTCACGGCATGCATGATCAGATTTTTATGATGTAATAATTTTGTATTAGCAAAGATAGAGCTTTTACAAAAGATTAATAGGTTATTCTATAAAGATGGGCTGCAGAGAATAAATGCACATTGTCTATTGACTGAACAAATTGAGGCCATGACAGTGCACTTCCCTAAACCTCCTTCAGCCCTACAGCCCTCCAAGAACTCTGTGTTCCTCCAATTCTGGCCTCTTGTGCATCCCCCATTTCCTTTGCCCCACCATTGGCAGCCATGCTTTCAACCGTCAAGGCCCTAAGCTCTGGAATTCCCTTCCCAAACCTCTTCGCCTCTCCAACTCTCCACCTCTCTCTCCTCCTTTAGGACGCTGCTTAAAACCTATCTCTTTGATCAAGTGTTTGGTCACCTGTCCTAATACCTGCTTCTTTGTCTCAGTGTCAATCTTTATCTGTAAACACTCCTGTAAAGCGCCTTGGGATGTTTTACCATGTTAAAGGCGCTATATAAATGCAAGTTGTGTTGTTAATGCAACCAAATAGTATGGCATTTCATAAAGAAATAATAAGCACAGTAGTAGTTCCTATCTCTTACTTCTATGTGAATATATCAAGGGAACAGGAAAACAATTAAATTTTTGGCCTGGAGGGGTGAACACAACTAGAGCACTGAGCCAGAAACACATCTCCAGTTCTAATATATCACCAGTGGTGGTCAATGGACATGACAACCTCTAACTCGATTACTGCTTTCATTTCCAAATGTGGATGTCCTTCAAAGTACGTGTGGACTTCCATCACTTCCACTGCAATTTAACCAGTTCTTCAGACCAGTGTTTGGATTCTTCCAGTCAAAAGAGCAAGAGATTTCAATCTTCCTCTCTATTCTTTTATTACTCCTATAGTGCATGCTGCTAGGTTACACATTTATGCTTTTTTTTTTGCAGCCATCTGGCTAACCAGATTGGGTGTGTTATGCTTTCTGATTCAGTTTACTATTTGTTCCAGTTCAGTGAATTTATTATACACATGTACTTTTAATTTGTATTTTTATAACTCAATGAAATTCAACTTTAAAAGAGGTGGCTGCAGAGATAGTGAATGCATTGGTTTTGATCTTCCAGAATTCCACAGATTCTAGAACGATCCCTGTGGATTGGAAAGTAGCAAATGTAACCTCGCTATTCAAGAAAGGAGGGAGAGAGAAAACAAGGAACTATAGGCCAGTTAGCCTGACAGCAGTAGTAGGGAAAATGCTAGAATCTATTATTAAGGATATTGTAACAGGATACTTGGAAAATCATAAAATGATTAGGCAGAGTCAACATGGTTTTATGAAAGGGAAATCGTATTTGACAAATCTATTAGAGTTTTTTGAGAGTAGATAAGGGGGAACCAGTGGATGTGGTACAATGGATTTTCAAAAGGCATTCGATAAGGTGCCATACAAAAGGTTGTTACACAAGATTAGGGCTCATGGGATGGGGGTAATATATTAGCATGAATTGAGGATTGGTTAACGGACATTTTCGGGTTGGCAGGTTGTAACTAGTGGGGTGCCGCAAGGATCAGTGCTTGGACCTCAACTGTTTACAATATATATCAATGACTTAGATGAGGGGACCGAGTGTAATGTATCCAAGTTTGCTGATGATACAAAGCTAGGTGGGAAAGTAAGCTGTCAGGAGGACAAAGATGCTACAAAAGGATATAGACAGTTTAAGTGAGTGGGCAAGAAGGTGGCCGATGGAGTATAATGTGGGGAAATATGAAATTATCCACTTTGGTAGGAAGAATAGAAAAGCAGAATATTTTTTAAAAGGTGAGAGACTAAGAAATGTTGACATTCAGACGGATTTGGGTGTTCTTGTATACGAAACACAGAAAGTTAACATGCAGGTACAGCAAGCAATTAGTAAGGCAAATGTTAGCCTTTATTGCAAGGGGGTTGGAGTATAAGAGTAAGGAGATCTGAAATTATATAGGGCTCTGGTGAGACCTCACCTGGAATACTGTGTACAGTATTGGTCTCCTTACCTAGGGAAGGATATATTTGCCTTAGAGGGGGTGCAATGAAGGTTCACTAGATTGATTCCTGGGATGAGAGGGTTGTCCTATGAGGAGAGATTGAGTAGGATGGCCCTATATTCTCTGGAGTTTAGAAGAATGAGAGGTGATCTCATTGAAACGTATAAAATTCTTAGAGAGCTGATGGGGTAGATGCTGAGAGGCTGTTTCCTGTGGCTGGAGAATCTAGAACTAGAGGTCATAGTCTCAAGATAAGGGGTCGGCCATTTAGGACCAAGATGCGGAAACATTTCTTCACTCAGAGGTTGTGAAACTTTAGAATTCTCTATCCAAGAGGGCTGTGGATGCTCAGTCACTAATTATATTCAAGACTGAGACTGATAAATTTTTGGACAGTATGGGAATCAAGGGATATGGAGATAGGGCGGGAAAGTGGAATTGAAGTAGAAAATCAGCCATGATCATAAGTGGCAAGTAACATTCGCGCCAGATAAGTGCCAGGCAATGACCATCTCCAACAAGAGAGAGTCTAACCACCTCCCCTTGACATTCAATGGCATTACCATCACCAAATCCCCATCATCAACATCCTGGGGGTCACCATTGACCAGAAACTTAACTGGACCAGCCATATAAATACTGTGGCTACAAGAGCAGGTCAGAGGCTGGGTATTCTGCGGCGAGTGACTCACCTCCTGACTCCCCAAAGCCTTTCCACCATCTACAAGGCACAAGTCAGGAGTGTGATGGAATACTCTCTACTTGCCTGGATGAGTGCAGCTCCAACAACACTCAAGAAGCTCGACACCATCCAGGACAAAGCAGCCCGCTTGATTGGCACCCCTTCCACCACACTAAACATTCACTCCCTTCACCACTGGCGCACAGTGGCTGCAGTGTGTACCATGCACAGGATGCACTGCAGCAACTCGCCAAGGCTTCTGCGACAGCACCTCCCAAACCCGCGACCTCTACCACCTAGAAGGACAAGAGCAGCAGGCACATGGGGACAACACCACCTGCACGTTCCCCTCCAAGTCACACACCATCCCGACTTGGAAATATATCGCCGTTCCTTCATCGTCACTGGGTCAAAATCCTGGAACTCCCTTCCTAACAGCACTGTGGGAGAACCTTCACCACACGGACTGCAGCGGTTCAAGAAGGCGGCTCACCACCACCTTCTCAAGGGCAATTAGGGATGGGCAATAAATGCCGGCCTCACCAGCGACGCCCACATCCCATGAACGAATAAAAAAAATGATCTTATTGAATGGTGGAGCAGGCTTGTGGGGCTGGCCGGTCTACTCCTGCTCCTATTTCTTATGTTCTTACGTTCAATGTAAACTCCTGAAAGGCAGGGTGGAGATCTCTGTTTGCGCAGTTTGTAATTAAATCGCAAGCCTCTTCTTTATAAATGGGTTTGTGATTTCATTACATTGAGGAAATCTTCCACCATGAAATTTGAAGTGATTAAAGAAATAGTTTGCATGGTCACTTATGCAGTAGAGTCAAATCAAGTTTGTTCTTAGGGCAGGCCAAGACTTTCTGTCCTCCTCCCCTTGCTGATTTTTTGGTCTATCTGGGGAGAGCGGGGGCACAAGGTTACGTGAGGAAATGCTCCTGTTTTAGCTCCTGCTCTACTGCATGCGCGATATGGCTGCCTCCTCAGACACAAGTTCTTCCATACTTTCCTCCTCCATGTCTTTCCCTGATTTTTGCTTCCTACCCCTTGTCCTTTCCCTTAACCCCACCCCCCCCCCAAATCTCACCTTAACTCAAGTTGTCAATTTTCCACCTTTGAACTCTTCTAGTTCTTCTAGCTTGGACATCCTCCAATGCACTTATCAATGCATTAGGTTTAACCCAGCAAACACCCAAACTTTCCTATTATCCTTTCTTTGGTGTTCCTTCACGATTTGTTTTCTCCAAACTCATCTCCATTCAACTCTTCTCCTCTCTTCTCATCAGTATTTTCTGAAAGTCTCCCCTCCTTTGTCACTGACCTTCAAAATGTCCCACTAATAAATCCCTTATCATTCACGAGCACATTGTAGAGGAGCATATCAAAATTCTGAGCCTTGGAGAGACTTGGCTTGATGATGATTATACTTTCCTTTGCATAGAAACTGCCCACCCTGGTTTCTCATTCCACCGTATCTTCCACTCTAATCACTGTAGTGGTGGTGTGGCTATCATCTCCAAATCCACATCTTGGACTTTTGTCCTACATTCTGGCTCTTTTTCCAGTTTTGAACACTTCACTGTTTATCACCCTGCTCACTGCTCTTTCAAAATCACTTCCACCTAGAATCCCCCTAAATCCCTGAATGCTTTATTCACTGAAAAACACTCGTAAAACTTTTCTCATCACCCACTCATTTAGCCCCTGCCCCGATTCCATTCTACCTACAACAACAATAGAGAGGAGGAGTGGCAGAGAGTTTTAGGGAGGGAATTCGAGACTTTAGGGCCTACACGGCTGAAGGCACGGTCGCCAATGGTGGGACGAAGGGAATGGAAAATGCACAAGAGGCTAGATTTGGAGGAACACAGAGTTCTTGGAGGGTTGTAGGGATGGAGGAACTTAGAGGGATAGGAAGGGGTGAGGCAATTTTCTTCCCTATTCTTCCCTTTCTCCCAATGCTCATTTTCTCTTCCCTAACTTGTAAGGTTTTCTGAGACATTTTTCCAATATGAAGAACATCACATAAACAAGTTGTTGTTGAGTTTGGATGAAGGAAGGAGAGAGAAAGCAGATGATTGATGACAACAGTGATCATAAGTGACTCATGTTTGCTGCAGTTATTCTGACTAGGTAGTTACTTATATAGTAAAGATAAGCAGGTCAGAGATGACAACTCTGATTACAAATGACCATCGCAAGGTGAACCATAAAATTAACATCAGCAAGAGCAAACAAACCAGAATAGCAGAAGGCCAGAATTAAGCTAACCTTGAAGCTAAGTTACCCATAATTGGAGAGTGAGAAGAATCTAGAATTATTTTGATTGTCCCCACTGGTGCCAAGCTCAACAAGTGAACCGACATAAAGCCAGGAGGTAAAAGGAGAAATGATGATGGGCATTGCTCTGTTGTTAAAAATGTGATAAAATGCTACAAAGTAGTTTTATCGGCTTGTTAAAATAAATCAGTGGATAACGTCTTACACGGCAAAATATAAAAGAGTGCTTTGAAGAAGCAATGGCATTTTATCCAATTAACTGGCTTAAATAGGCAACTCAGAAGCACAATCTCAGGTACTCTTTTTGAGTGGGGCAGTGTTCCAAATGCTGAAGCCAGTATTTAGTTGAGAAACTGGTGACTGCAATATTGCGTCTCAATCAATCAAAACCACAATATTGTGACCACAATCTCAGACCTGTAGTACAAACTGATTAATAGGAACATGGGAATTGCTGGACAAAAAAAGACCAAGGTTCATCTAATTCACCTTCTACCATTCTGGTAGCCGCATGATACAACAATAACAGAGTTGTTGACTAATCAATGGCCATGATTTTGATCCCGAGCCAAGAAGGGGGTGGGGAGGTCAGATTGCGGACGGAAACCCGGAAGTACGGGTTTCCCGGACGTTTTTACGATTTTGACGTAAGGACGTCTTCTTTTTTTTTGTCGGTTTGTCGTCCGACAGACCGACTTGATTGACAGGCTGGCCTCAGTCGGACAAGAGACCAGTAAGGGAGAGGACATGTTCAGATAAGTCTTCAGGTAAGTCTTTGTTTGTGTGGATGGGGGGAGGGGCATGGGGGGCATGGGTAAGCACGGGGGGCATGGGGGCAATGGGTTGGCATGGGGTCACAGGGGGGGAGTCAGTCATGGGGGGAGGGATTGGGGGGTCAGTCACAGGGGGTGTCAGGATCGGGGGTCATTGCAGGGGTCTGTGATCGTCATGGGTGGGATGTCGGGGATCGGGGACGGAGGTCCACGATCGTTGGGGGGGGGATGTGTCAGGGATTGGGGGTGGGGGTCCACGATTGGTGGGGAATCACTGCAGGTAGGCTTGTTGGCCTGGGGGAAGCACTCCTGCTCCTCCGGGCCCACAAGCTGTGCCGCACTTACCTGATAGTTCTGGGCCTTCTCACCACCTTTCACGTGGCGTGAAAGAGAAAGCCTGGGAATCCTGGCCCCCCAGGGTTGAAATCGGAAAGTGTAGAACAATGGAGGCCAGAAGCCTACTTGAAAGGTTTTAATCACCAACTCGCCTCCTGGGACCGGGTTGGTCGCCTGCCCCTTGTCCCGCCCCGGCGAAAACCAGTAGTGGGCAGGTTGGAGGCGGGTTGGTGGCGGGTCCGAAATGGTTGCGATTTTGAATGGCCCCCCCGCACCCAACCCACTCGTTTTCCCTTTTAAAATTGTCTTTTGTTTTATTTTTCTGGGGGAGGGGGGTTAAACCTGGAGGGGAATTCCCTAAACCAGGAGTTTCCGCTTCACTGGCTCAGAAGGAAACCAGCGTAGGAGTGGAGGTAATACACCGAGAGAGATGATGTGTACTGGTCCCCAGATTGGTGTAAGTGGGCCACAGCGGGAGGATCCGGGCCAGGGGAGCAGCCTGGACCTCCAAAGAATTTTTTCTTTACACACATTCGCAACACCTCAAGTAATGAAGCAGTCCGAGCCCACATGCAGCAAGACCTGGACAACATCCAGGCTTGGGCTCATAAGTGGCAAGTAACATTCGCGCCAGATAAGTGCCAGGCAATGACCATCTCCAACAAGAGAGAGTCCAACCACCTCCCCCTGACATTCAATGGCATTACCATCACCGAATCCCCCACCATCAACATCCTGGGGGTCACCATTGACCAGAAACTTAACTGGACCAGCCATATAAATACTGTGGCTATGAGAGCAGGTCAGAGGCTGGGTATTCTGCGGCGAGTGACTCATCTCCTGACTCCCCAAAGCCTTTCCACCATATACAAGGCACAAGTCAGGAGTGTGATGGAATACTCTCCACTTGCTTGGATGAGTGCAGCTCCAACAACACTCAAGAAGCTCGACACCATCCAAGATAAAGCAGCCTGCTTGATTGGCACCCCATCCACCACACTAAACATTCACTCCCTTCACCACCGGCGCACTGTGGCTGCAGTGTGTACCATCCACAGGATGCACTGCAGCAACTCGCCAAGGCTTCTTCGACAGCACCTCCCAAACCCGCGACCTCTACCACCTAGAAGGACAAGAGCAGCAGGCACATGGGAACAACACCACCTGCACGTTCCCCTCCAAGTCACACACCAACCCGACTTGGAAATATATCGCCGTTCCTTCATTGTCGCTGGGTCAAAATCCTGGAACTCCCTTCCCAACAGCACTGTGGGAGAACCGTCACCACACGGACTGCAGCGGTTCAAGAAGGCGGCTCACCACCACCTTCTCGAGGGCAATTAGGGATGGGCAATAAATGCCGGCCTAGCCAGCGACGCCCACATCCCGTGAACGAATAAAAAAAAATGTGGATCAGCCCATTTACACAAGGACGGGATCTTGCAGGGGTTTAGGCACCCCCCCCCCAACGCCACCACCACCCCAGCCAGGCGCCAGAGATGTGCCCCTTGTGGCATGGGTGTCTGCTGGCTCCATGCCAAATACCCTCCCACCAGCCCCTCGAACTCTGACACAGTCAGCGCTGCAGGGCACATGCGTGCACGATTCTGGTGTAATCCCTCAGATCGCGGCTCACAGATTTTCACAGCCATAGAAAGCAAAGGTATAGTATCATAGTGAAAAGTCCGCAAGACTTCCCATTAAAATCAATCGATAGAATACAGCTCCCAAATTTTCTGTTGGGTTCATCTAGGGTGTTGTATTATTTTTTCATTAACATCACTGCACTGAGGTTGTGACCTGCTCTCCTATCGGCCGAGCTATTCAACGTGATTAGTATGAATCAACCAATTCTCACCTGATCTAGTGCATATTTCTACATCAATCAGAAGCAGAACAAAGTACAGTGATGTCTTTCTTCTCATTACTGTCCCTTAGCTTCAGTTCCACAGAAAGGCACCCGTACTGGAACAAAGTTTCCACAACATTCGCCTGAGGAAGGAGGAAGCCTCCGAAAGCTTGTGAATTTCAAATAAAATTGTTGGACTATAACTTGGTGTTGTAAAATTGTTTACAATGGAACAAAGTGCAGTAAGGTATTTCCTTCGACTGCTGACCCTCAGCAGAAGTTCATCCATCCCTTGCTATTATCATGATGTGGAGATGCCGGTGATGGACTGGGGTTGACAATTGTAAACAATTTTACAACACCAAGTTATAGTCCAGCAATTTTATTTTAAATTCACAAGCTTTCGGAGATTTTCTCCTTCCTCAGGCAAATGTTTCAAGATCTCCTTGAAGCCTACGCATTTATACATATTGAACAATACATGGTGTTTACAGACTGCCCCTGCAACTGCCCGTTGCCAAGGCAATCACCGTGTTCAGACAGAGAGGTGTTACCTGCAGAACCCCCGAATACACATTCAACAAAAAAAAAAAAAAAAAAACAAACAGGGAAAATTTTCCCTGTTTGTTTTTTTGTTGAATGTGTATTCGGGGGTTCTGCAGGTAACACCTCTCTGTCTGAACACGGTGATTGCCTTGGCAACGGGCAGTTGCAGGGGCAGTCTGTAAACACCATGTATTGTTCAATATGTATAAATGCGTAGGCTTCAAGGAGATCTTGAAACATTTGCCTGAGGAAGGAGAAAATCTCCGAAAGCTTGTGAATTTAAAATAAAATTGCTGGACTATAACTTGGTGTTGTAAAATTGTTTACAATTGCTATTATCAAGATGCTTCTAATTCCATTATCAATGTAGCAAAGCTCTTTCATCGCAGCCTTTGTTTGCCTGTACCGCTCCCTTAAAATGAAGGTAAGTTTCAAAATGTCATGCTATTTGTTTCAACAGCCTTACTCTCCAATAATGTACAGGCACAGCCCTTTATAGTTTATTAGGTTTGATAATGCAGTACTCTGATTTTCAAATTCAAATAGCCAACCTGTTTGCTTAAGATAGTGGATCAGACGGCTAGCGGAGGTACTTTGACACTATTACATTTGTTCTATTAAAACTGATCCTGTTCCTGAAAAGTGTAAAAATATGCACAATTATGTCCACAGACTTATTGCATCCTCCTGTAAATGTTGTCTTGAAAATGTACAATTCCAGCAATAGTACTTGATATTTTTTTGTTCTTCAGGAAGTGCCTTTTAAACATGGGACTCAAATACTGTCAGTATGATTTGTGTCAGTTCAAAACTCACCCGCTGAAGCAAAAATGAAGTTCTGAGGTAGAGATTGCCATTAAGGAGCTTTCCACGTGGGGCTTTGAGGAAACGTTTTTACTCCTGGGCCCACAATGAAGGTAAAGAAAAAAATGTAAAAATTTATCTTTTTGGGTCTCTTCTGGCTCCAATCCAGTTCCTCGTTGGGTTGGCCTGGCGGGAAACTCACTGCTGCTTCCCGCTCAGGCCGCCGATGCAGTCAGATCATCATCGGGACCCGACACGCGTATGTTAAAAAGGACCACTTCAGCTTTGGCCATTTGTCCTTGCTGCCTGTTCAGTTGAGAAAGTTAAAATATAAACCTGTCAGTTCCCAGCAGCTCCAGGGCAGGTAACTGAGAGGATATCCCTATCAGGAAATGCTGAACAGACTGGGATTCTTTTCCGTGGAAAAGAGAAGACTGAGGGGTGACCTGATAAAGGTCTTTAAGATAATGATAGGGTTTGATAGCGTAGATGGAGAGAAAATGTTTCCACTTGTGGGGAACCCAAAACTAGAGGTCATAAATATAAATTAGTCGCTAATAAATCCAATAGGGAATTCAGGAAAAACTTCTTTACCCAAAGAGTGGTAAGAATGTGGAATGTACTTCCACAAGAAATAGTTGAGGCAAATAGCATAGATGCATTTAAGGGGAAGCTAGATAAGAACATGAGGGAGAAATGAATAGAAGGGTGTCCTGACAGGGTTAGATGAAGTAGGGAGGGAGGATGCTCATGTCGAACATAGACCAGTTGGGCCGAATGGCCTGTTCCTGTGCTGTAGTTTCGATGTAACTCAATGTAAGTGACCTGGGCGGTTAACTGCCCACTCACCCAGTTTCTGCCAGGCGGGTAGGGTTAAAATCGCCCTCAAGGTGTCTGAACAACAGACCCACTGCATCATCACTGCTGATATATAGAAATATGACACAAATCACATGGGAATGAACTGAATAATTTAAAGCATAAAAACTGGTTGCTGTTACCTCTAACATATAAAAAAAAGCTACTGCAAATGTCCATATATCTGAAACCAGCATGAGCAGAGGAAACGGAAACCTGGAGTACAAAATAATTGGCAGAAGTTGCCAAAAGAAGCTGCAAGACAGAGAAAGGAGAAAGCCTGAGAATGAACAAATCTGAAGCAGTCTTGGACCATACAGCACACAAGACTGAACAAGTAGCGGGTTCAGAGGCAAGATGATAACAATGCGTTAGAGGAGATTAACAACCCGAGTTGAAATCAATCATCAAATTTCTGAGCAGCAATCAGGAAGCCAATTCATAGCCTGGGGAAGTATACTCAGTGAGGATGTGGGAAATTCAGATGAAAACCATACATTCAGATTTGACAGGCCAGACACCAACATGGAAGACTACACTTGCAAAGGCTTCAAATTGTTAGTCAGAAGCAGTGGGAAGCAGAGACAGGCTGCACAGTTAATTAACTGGTTTTACATGGATTCTAATCTTCGATTTCAAAAATAAGAACAAGCAATGGTTCCTGGGAGTTATGAGATGCTGGAAGCCTTGAAATGACAATGAGGTAACCAAATGGTGGAAACAGACTGGAAGAAAGATTGGAGATTAATAATCTTGTCTAGGAGGAAATATATATAAAAGCATTCCATAAATCACTGTGAAAAGGGCAGCACGAGTTCAATTTATCTTCACGCTTAGACATCGGCGATGGAGAGACAAAACTAAGGTGTGGAAACAGAGTAACAGACATAGCATAAAACATAGACAAGGCCTCAGGATGAGATCATTACAGGTAAACGAGAACACAGCTCAGGAGGCACCGATGGAGAATTGAGTAGAGTCTGATACTCAGAGGGGGCGAATTTCCACAGGGGATCTCCCACTCATCTATCGTAACTTCATCAGATGAGCCACAGATACCACATAAAAATGGCTTAAACGGCGTTTATGCTTTTTTCCAACGTTTCCACGGCTTTTCTGCCAAAGTTACTGCAGATGAGTCGGAGAACCTCAGCAGAGATTCGTAGTAAACCAGATGAGAAGGGTATAGACGAACTGAAATAGCAAAAATATAGGCTCCAGTGGCGGCCCGACCCCCGCAAAAATTTCGATTCCCGCCTGTTGGCAGTGACGTCATTCCCGCTGGCTTCGGACGGGAGTCAGTGCCAGTGCATGTAAATGAGCCCCAAGAGTTAAAATCTCCCAGGCCTCACGGTTTGCCAGCTGCTTCAGCCCCCACACCCCTGATTCCCACCCTGAATTAAAATTGGGGCTTCTTTGGAAAAAAACAAATTCAAATTGGTCTTCTAGGCATGAAGGAGAAGTTGGACAGGCATCATCTTTATAAAGGATTCGAGCCCTGTTCTCACTAGCTAGTATATACCATCCAAAAACTGCTATTGGCACTGAGCAAATGAATTTCAGTATTGATAAGCGTGATGTATTACATTTTGGAAAGAAGAATAGGGGGGGTCCACATTCTGCTTGGATAATAAGAGTCTAAATAGGGTAGAGGAGCAGAGGGACCTGGGGGTACAGACACACAAATCACTAAAAGGAGTGATGCAGGTGAATAAGGTCATAAAACAAGATCTCCCAGGCCTCACGGTTTGCCAGTCAGTCCCCACACCCCTGATTCCCGCCCTGAATTAAAATTGGGGCTTCTTTGGACGTAGAGGGAACTTCTAGAGGGATAGAATTGAAAAGCAGAGAAGTTATGTTAAACCTGTATAGAACCTTGGTTAGGCCATACTTGTAGTAGTGTGCACAGTTCTGGTCTCCATATTATAAAAAGGATGTAGAGGCATTGAAGAAGGTGCAAAAAAGATTTACTGGGATGATACCAGAACTGAGAAGTTATACCTATCAGGAAACATTGAGCAGGCTGGAGCTCTTTTTTCTACAAAAGAGAAAACTGAGGGGTGAATTGATAGAGGCCTTTAAGATTATGAAAAGATTTGATAGGGTAGACGTAGAGAAGGTGTTTCCCTTGTGGGGGTGGCCAGAACTAGGCACCATAAATATAAGATAGTCACTAATAAATCCAATAGGGAATTCAGGAGAAACTTCTTTACCCAGAGAGCGATTAGAATATGGAACTCACTACCACAAGGAGTAGTTGAGTCGAGTAGAATAGATGCATTTAAGGGGAAGCTAGAGAAACACATGAGGGAGAAAGGAATAGAAGGGTATGCTGATAGGGTTAGATGAAGTAGGCAGGGAGGAAGCTCATGAGGAGCATAAACACTGGCATGGACCTGTAGGGCCAATTGGCTATTTTTGTGCTGTACATTCTATGTCATACTATGAACCAGTGTTTGCTTCCTAGCATAACAGTCGAGATTCGCTGCCATAACTTTAACTCTCCATCACCAGGACAGCGAGCAGTGAGGCTGGTGATGGGAATGGCCAATGAGGCAGAAGGTCGTAGGTTAAAACAGCACTGCACAATAATAGTGACCAACGCATTAATACATTTGTATGAAATCCCACTGTTCACTATTTCATCAAAGCAGTTAACCCATTTGAAAATGGAGAATTTGATAAGACCTCACCTGAACCTTCCTTCGATGGAAACATTCCCATCTTCCTTAGTCTCTGTTCGCACTGCAAGTATCTCCTCCCTGGTACCAGTTCAGCTGTGCTCCTCTGTCCTACTATAACATGGAGACCAGTACGTACGCAGTAGTGCAGGTGAGGCCTTCACACCTAATGTGCTGCTTCCAAAGTTTAAACATGCATGTGCCACTATTCCCACTTGCATGTGACACTTGTGGGTCAATTCTACGATTTAATCCTATTAATGCAGAGCTTCACAGCATTTCAGGAACATTGTTGTCCAATTAATTTTAATGGAAGCAAAATCGTACAAGCTGCAGCTCAGGCACGGTGACCTCTGAACCCAAATTTCCCAGATGTGCTCCTGTCAAGCGAAGCCAGTAGCGTTAAATCGGAAAATTCATCCCTTGTTGAATTGAATATATACCAGTCAATCTCCCGTGAGGAATTAAGACCAAGAGTAGTCATCAGGTGAAGTGGGATTAGAGAGTGGGGAAAATTCCCTTGCATGCAGAAATAATTCAATCCTCATCTTAAAGTCACAGAGCTGAATTTTCTGGGATCCTCAGAAAAATGGCAGTAAAAAGGCTGCTGCAGCAGGAATAGCTAGAAGCACAGCATGGGAAGGAGGGATGGGAAAAGAGAAAGAGGAGAGTGTGCACACGAGCGCGTTAGCTAGAGCTTCACCTGAATGCAGAAAAGCTATTGCAGAAGGAGGAGCAATTAGCAAGACCACAAGGTTCTCAGAAGCTCAGAGGTCATGTTGGCAGAAATAAGGGCAAGAAGACACCCGGGGAATCATGCCCCAGAGGAAGGATGTACAGGCAGTATGGAGAGTGGTGGCACTGGCATAAAGTGCCAACTCTACCACCTCACAGGTTACTCAATACCAGAAACATTTTAATGACCTCACCAGGTTGGCGAACGTAAGTGAAGGCACAAGTGCCCACGTAGATGCTGAGATCACTGCTGGAAGCATGACTCACCTCCACACCAACCAGGACCAACAGAGTAAAACAAAAGGAACAAATAAGACCCTTAGTAGGTACAAGAAACTCACACCATCCCATTCACAGATACATCTACTCTCCTACCATTCCAATGCCCCATATCACATGCAAGTGAAGAGACTGCTGTATCATCTGCAGCTGATTGCATGTCTGCAGACAACTGGGTGAAAAGGCATTGTGATTTAGTTTGTAGCAGGGCTGAAATTTATCCTGGACGGTAACGCAAAGTGGGCAATAGCTAAATTTTCCATTGAATTCACCCTATTTTGCTTGACAGGCCTTTAGACTGCCTGAAGATTAGAAAATTCCAAACCATACATTGGAGTTAAATATCAAAATGTACAGCAGTTTGGGAAGTAGAGTCGAATTTGTTGGAGCGTAGGAGTTTCTCTGGAGTATAGGCTCAGGGGCAGAGAGATGCCAAACTGAGGCACTACCGCGCCACCACTGGTGAGTGGGTGTAATTGCAGTGTGACAGGTTTACATAGTCAGTTTCCATCATAAATATAGGAATTTATAATGGCAGAAGTCAACACAAAGTGTGATAAAATCTTAACAACAGGAAGTAAGGTTTTGTAGACAGGAAGCACATGCAGGTGTAAGGTTTTTAGATATTGGCCTTCTTAAAGTATATCAGCCAACAACAACGATTTCTGACAGCAAAATGGTCCCTCATTAAAGTGCTGATCAGTCACCCTATAAAATGACTTCTAACATGCCATTGCTCATTTCCCTTCATGTATGTAGTGGTGCCTGTAATCCAGCTTCTGGCGGTTTTTATTCTATTTTGAAGAATACTAGTCTTCATTGCTTCATGTCCTGATTGTCTCTTCGACCCTGTTCAAGCACAGAACCAGCTGCAGACAATTGTACAACCACAGGAAATCTAGTGTTACAAGCAATATTGTGATCATAAACAGATGTACAGGCATGTTTCAAAATTCAGTTACTGTAGGGTGGAATTGATGGACATCTCTGACCGTAAGGTAGAATCATAGAATCATAGAATGATTCAGCACAGCCTTTTGGCCCATCATGCCTGTGCCAGCTCTTTAAAAGAGCTATCAAATTAGTCCCGCTCCCCTGCCCTTTCCCCTGAAATTTTTTCCTCTTCATGTATTTATCCAATTCCCTTTCGAAAGTTACTATTGAATCTGGTTCCACCACCCTTTCAGGCAACGCATTCCAGATCATTACAACTCGCTGAGTAAAAATAATTCTCTTCATCTTGCCTCAGGTTCATTTGCCAATGACCTAAATCTGTTCCCTTTGGTTACCGGCCCTTCTGCCACTGGAAACAGTTTCTCCTTATTTATCAAAACCCTTCATGATTTTGAACACCTCTTTTAAATTTCCCCTTAATCTTATCTGTTCTAAGGAGCACAACCCTTACTTCTTCTGCTTGATGGGAGAAATGGCTGGATTTTTGTTTTGGAACTCTATCATTACTTAACTGCTTTTAATGTGTAACTTGCAATATAGCTGCAAATAACACCAGGAATTAAAATTATTTTAGGAGCAAGCTAACGATGTGTAAACCAGCATCTGAATGTTTTCAACATTCTTCTCTCTTTTCCGGTCATCAATTCCTGCTGATTTTATTCTCTTTGGAAAATATTAAATGGGTGAGAAGAAATGGCATCTGCAGGGAACTGGCTTGGACAAGTCCTCTAAACCCTGCCGTGCTTAAGCTGAATTAACATGCACAGTTGAAGTGACAAGCGTTAATGACTGTAACTATTCATGTTAACTCAGCCACTTCCCACCATCAACCTCAGTTCCTTCTGGAAGTCAGTTCTTCTCGACCGTTCCACTCGGCTGATAGGACTCACAGTTTGAAGAGAAATATTAGCAGTTACCAACAAATGGAAAAAATGGGTCATTCTTTTTAACTGATTTTTGAACGGGATGTTGATGAAAGGATTCCCTCTTTAAGCAGTAAATTCAATGGAGTCCAGCCATCGAATCTTTTTAGTCAATAGTTCTTTAAATCCAAATAGTGCAGTCTTTCTTATATTACATTGATATAATTTTTAATTATGTTTTATCCTAGAGGCGGATAGTGATGACTTGTCACTGGTAATAACTCATTAATACAGAGAGCACTAATTAAAGAAAGGTTGTGCAAGAATAGGCTTTAGAACCAGTCCTAGTCCGATGAAGAGTATAATACAATGACTAAACACTGAATAAGGAAACAGCAGCAAGACTTTACAAGAGCTTCCATACAATTGAAACGGAAGTCAATGTCAATTTTTTTCATCATGTCAATAAAAGCAATTAACTCTCCACTGCGTCATTAGACCATTTGCACCAGTTAATGCCCTAAGTAGCCTTGCTTTCGGCAGAGTGTAGCACTGTGGAGAAAGCCCTGAAAAGGATGAGTTGCCATTGCTGAATGCCCCATGTGGTGTAGGCAATTAATCAGGAATGTCCAAGTAGATTCAAATGCGTGTGAGAGTCTTCTGTCTCAGCAGCAGTTCCTCTCCTATCTAATGATGTCAGTGAAAGTGATGAGCTGTGAAATCATTTCAAAATTCAATCTGGGTGAGATTAGTTCCCTATGGATTGATCAAAGTTTGTTCAGTTCAGAGCAATGATGATCTGAAGTGTCATTCACTGAGCAGATGCCACCGTGGGGTTTTTGGATACCATGGCAAGCCTGGGGTAGATTTTGGACTGGGCCTGTTTTCCACTAGTGCAGACCTGACATGAAAGGCCCGGCGATCGATGGAAATTATTCCTCAAGCCTCATTAGCATGTGCGGAACGAGCTGCCAGCACTCATTGTGCATCAACAGGCAGCTGGCCCAAGCGAAGACATCAATGTCGGGTTGCCAGCCACACCGGCAGTGGCCTTCAGGTAAGTGCTGGAAAGGGGGGGGGGGGGTTGGAGTGGGCTACGGAGGTGGGGGAGATGATTGCAGCTAACTCAGTACTCACCAACATTGAACCTTGGGCTTTATTGGACTGTATAGCACAATTCCACACTAGAGCCCCAATTTTAACCCAGCCCGCCTAGTGTAAATGGGGAAGGCGGGTTGTTAAATGGCATGGGGTTCACGCAGCATTACCTACACATTCCCCCCATTGCTATTTTAACTACCAGGATTCCAACAGTGTGGAGGCTGCCTGCCTGGGGCCTAATTAAAATGGGATAGTATTAGCTCAATGGCATCATTGACATCGCAATGGATTGTTAACTCTATGGGAACAGGCACAGCCGGCACAGGCACGATGGGCCGAATAGCCTCCTTCTGTGCTGTATGAGTCTATGATTGGGAGGCCCGCACACTGTCAGCATCGAGGCAGAAGAAATCCTCAAACTTGTTTACTTTACATTTTCTTAGTGCTCCTTGAGGCCCAGGAGAAGCAGGAGTGCAGTCGGCCTGGACCCGCACTCCTCACTTGCCTTGCCAAGAACCGTTCCCCTTTAGTCCCCAGTTGTGTCGGCATCTTGCTCGATTTCCCCCTCCTGACTGCCGGCCCCTTACATCATTCCCACTGGGAGAAAGCGCAGGGTAGCATAAAAAAGGTTCGGGTGTTAAAATGGCCCGGGCCTCAGGCTGAGTAGTCCGTGGGGTTTTCCCTCTCACCTCACTCGCAGGTCTGCCCTGAACGCTCCCCGAATTAAAATCAGAGCAATGGGCCGGGAATTATCTCAATAGCTGCTTCCACTCTGCTGGTGTATCCTTACCTGAAGTGCAGCGAAAACCTCGTTAACTCCCAGCTATAGTGGTGGAGCGGGAGCAGCTCCGAGGAAATTCCTGACCTTGGAAGTAGCCCTAAAGCCATCAAGCCAACTTGATTTTATAATGTCACTCGAACTCCTCAAATAAATTATAAGCACCCCCAGGTCTTGTAATCATATATCATATTGAGCAAAAAAAATGTTGTTGAAAAAAATCTTCAACATCTAATGAAAATGTTGCTAAAATGTAAGTTTTAGAAATTTTTCTTCATAAGCAGATCACCGTCATGAGACTGGCAGCTGGCATGCTGTCAGATTCCTACTTAGAACAATATTGAGTTAAAAAATTTATGCTGTGGGGAGTCACTTTTCGACACTAAAGCGCAGAGACAATCCCAATCCAAACAGACCCGCAGAGAGTCAGCAAAATTCTTTATAACAGACAGTGAAGTATGGGGCCTTAGAGAAAAATGGTAATGAAACAATAAACGGTTGCTCCCATATCCACCAGCAACAATTTATACGGTTCCAACAGTTCTCTCTTGCTGTTTCTGCATATCAATTACACATCAGTCTCTGTGTAACTGGGTCAGGCTTCACGAAAGAGCTTCCAGTACTTTCTTTCTTTCATCTGCATCAAGGCACCGACATCTAACTCTGGTCATTTACCAAGTTTATCTTAATTTTGACTGATGCTAATCCAAACACTTGTTTTTATGCTATTCATAAGGCTTGAGATTTAATTTTTTTCCAAAGGTTTTATTCATATTTTTCATTGGTGGTCCCATCCTTTCCCCCACAACGAGCAGAAGCTCCCTTCTTCTTGTGTGGTAGGGCAGAGCTATCATCAGTGCTGTTTCAGGGTTTCCTGACAGAAAGTCCTTTCCAGCAGGCAAGTTTAATTCTCTTATTTTTATTTGCCCCCTTCGGCCTCATTCCATTTGTCATGAGCCTGGTCACTGCTTCTCTTACACTGAAAGTTCTGCCTCTGATTTTATCGAGAGGCAGGATCGGTGTATGTGTGTGGGGTAGCAAGCAGTAAGCTCCCATGTCGTCGCTGCCCAAGGCCTGGAGACGTTTTAGGTCCCGGGCCTCAGTTCCATGAGGTAGATTAGCACTGGAAATCACTGCTTGGCCAGTGGGCGGGAGCAGGAATTTAATCAGAAAGAGGCTGTCACTGGGGACCCGATGGAACCGTTCCCGGCTTTCACAAAGAGTGGATCATGGGGTGGGGTTTTGGGTAATGATATGTGGCACTCTTCATAGCTTGTAATTTGTTTAGAATTGTAATTTGAAAAGAACCCCTCTTTCGTTGCATGTATCTATCATCTTGATTTGTTTTAGGCGACTGTTTCATTTATTTTGGTATGTTTCTTTTGAAAATAACACCTATTTGGGACTGGGACGAACTGGATTGCTCTTACAATCCATGATCGATGGGCCGAATGGCCTCCTCCTGTGCTGTAACCATTCTATGATTCTATGATTCTTTCAAAGCTCATTAGCCCATACAGTGGGTTGAGGCGGTCGCTTCATCAAACTCAATTACTATTTACATCAGCACTTTTTCTCAAAGCAAGACAAATTAAATGTTTTATCTCTCCTGTTCCAGTTGAAAAGTGAACTCAAGGAATGACAAATTTCGACCTTCTTTAAAGCAGGGCTCCATCCTGTATATGAAAGAACAGTTTTGGTGATGCGTTTGCCTGTGGGCAAGACGTTATCTGGACAGAACTTAGAATAAATAAGCCCACCAAGCAGAAACAGAGCTACTTTCACCAGTATGGATTAATAAATGAAAGCCAGCATGGATTTGTTAAAGGCAAATCGTGTTTAACTAATTTGATTGAGTTTTTTGATGAGGTAACATAGAGGGTAGATGAGGGCAATGCAGTCGATATGTATATGGACTGTCAAAAGGCATTTGATAAAGTGCCATTAATAGGCTTGTCAGCAATCTTGAACCCCGTGGAATAAAAGAGGCAGTGGCAGCATGGATATGAAATTGGCTAAGTGACAGGAAACAGAGAGTAGTGTGAACGGTTGCTTTTCGGACTGGAGGAAAGTATACAGTGGTGTTCCCCAGGGGTCAGTACTAGGACCACTGCTTTTTTTGATATATATTAATGACTTGGACTTGGGTGTACAGGGCACAATTTCAAAATTTGCAGGTGACACAAAACTTGGAAGTGTAGTAAACAGTGAGGAGGATAGTAATAGACTTGAAGAGGACATAGACAGGCTGATGGAATGGGTGGACACATGGCAGATGAAATTTAATGCAGAGAAGAGCAAAGCAGCAGGAAGAACGAGGAGAGGCAATCTACACTAAATGGTACAATTCTAAAGGGGGTGCAGGAACAGAGAGACCCGGGGGTATATGTGCACAAATCTTTGAAGGTGGCAGGGCAGGTTGAGAAAGCAGTCTATAAAGCATAAGGGATCCTGGACTTTATAAATAGAGGCATAAAGTACAAAAGCAAGGAAGTTATGTTGAATCTTTATAAAACCCTGGTTTGGCCACCACTGGAGTATTGTGTCCAATTCTGGACACCGCACTTTAGGAAGGATGTGAAGGCCTTGGAGAGGGTGCAGAAAAGATTTATTAGAATGGTTCCAAGGATGAGGGACTTCAGTTATGTGGTTAGACTGGAGAAGCTGGGGTTATTCTCCTTAGAGCAGAGAAGGTCGAGAAGAGATTTGATAGAAGTGTTCAAAATCATGAAGGGTTTAGATTAGGTAAATAAAGAGAAATTGTTCCCATTGGTAGAAGGGTCGAGAACCAGAGGACACAGATTTAAGGTGATTGGCAAAAGAACCAAAGGCAACATGAGGAAAAACTTTTTTACGCAGCAAGTAGTTATGATATGAAATGTGCTGCCTGTAAGGGTGGTGGAAGCAGTTTCAATTGTGGCTTTCAAACCGTAATTGGATAAATACTTGAATGGAAAAAAATTGCAGGGATACAGGGAAAGAGCGGGAGAATGGGACTAACTGATTTGCTCTTACAAAGAGCCAGCATGGGTTCGATAGGCTGAATGGCCTCCTTCTGTGCTGTAACCATTCTATGATTCTATATATGATATGCAGCTAATACAGCACTAAGTAGGAGAGAAATGAGCCGTGCCAATGGAATCAGATATGTTAAGCCAGACCAGAGTTTCTGTGGGAAAGTGGGATGCCCTGTGTAACCTTATGGATGATAACACTTCACCTTGAATTGTATGGACATATATGGTGCATCATGCTTCAGTGCCACTGTAATTTAATGTATGTGTGTTGCTGTTGCTTTAAGAATATTCTGAGATGGTTAAAACTGGTCTGGTTGCTACATATGTAATCAACATGCATTGCTTACTTTGGTAACCAAGGAACCACTGAAATTTTAAAAACTGAAATACAGTACTTCCAAACTAAAAACTAGCTTGGGACAAAGTCAAAACAAAGCTCCTCCCTTGGCTTAGTAAATAAACTCACTGCTTGACCCCATCCACTTTTACGTACTTTTTAATTAAAATTAGCAAAAGTAGGAATTTTTCCCTTATGCCACATTTTCAGGCATTATGGGATGGTGCAGGATATACGACCACTAACCCAGTACCACTGCTGTGAAATGCTGATAGAGTTAGATGAAGTAGGGTGGGAGGAGGCTCATGCGGAGCATAAAAACCGGCATAGACCAGTTGGGCCGAATGGCCTGTTTCTGCGCTGCAATTTCTATGTAATTATATATAATGATCAAACATATTAAAGGAAAGGATTGTTTCCTTATCTATAGTGCCTTTGCAAATTTATTTTTTATGTTATAATTGTACTTTGCAGACACAAAGAAAAAAGTATTTATCAAAGCATTTTAATATTACTCACAAAGCACATCATGTATTATAATAATATAGGACAGAAGTTACTAAATCCACAATGACACTGCTATGAGTTTCCTGGGACTTCAACACTAAACAGACCCTTAAAGTAATTCGGCAACAGATGCTGGTCCACCTGGCACCTTAGATGCCAGTTCAACAGAAGTATCCCCCAGAGTTAAGAAAAGTTCAGGAAAAGTTAGAGACTCCATATTGACATTTACTTCAGAAAATACAACACAGGTAACCTTGAATAAGCTTCATAAGATTACACTGAAATATTGAAATTAGAATATAAAACTAGTGCTCATGTTAAAACAAGTTTCCAACATTCAAGAATGAGAATTATTTTATCTGATATTTAGTGATAAAGAGTAGCTCACAGGTTCGGATTGATATGATGCTTAAATAATCCAGCAAAAGGTTGGAAGCTTAGCAGCTTCTTGCATAATAGGGCTCCCATAGACCCAGCACCGAGAAATATTTTACACCTATCTCATGCTCAAATCTGGGAAAGTTGAATTCACCTGAAACAGAATACTGACTAACTCATGAATGAACAAGAGAAACAGCTGTGAGCAAAGATGAAAGGTTAAGAGAAGAGACAGTGTCCCCTCTGTTAGTTAGCACACACTTGATAGTGCGCATAGCCATCATTACCTTTACGTAGGAGTCCTGCACCAGAAGACTTAGCCCTTCATCAGGTTTCTTAGTAAACAAATATATTTCTGCCTAGTTTAGAATGTGAATCTTCTTTACCTATGTCAACTGGCAATGTGGACAGACTGTACAATTGTATATAAAGATGGACATGGTGGCTCTTACTTTTGCCCACAGGTGATTTTCATCTCTCAGGTTATGTGCAGGTGAGACCATGAATAGAGTCAATACCTTCAGTGCCAAAATAATAAAAATACAAAGAGATTATATTTGCATGTAGGTTAAGGGGGATCAATCTGCAAATACAATAAACATTCAAGAAGAGGAGAAAAGACTTCATATCATAGAATCATGCAGCACAGAAGGAAGCCATTCGGGCCATCGTGCCTGTGCCGGCTCTTTGAAAGAGCTATCCAAATAGTCCCATTCCCCTGCTCTTACCCCATAGCCCAACAAATTTTTCATTTTCAAGTATATATCCAATTGCATTTTGAAAATTACTATTGAATCTGCTTTCTCCACCTTTTCAGGCAGTGCATTCCAGATCATAACAACTTGCTGCGTAAAAACATTTCTCCTCATCTTCCCTCTAGTTCTTTTGCCAATTATCTTAAATCTGTGTCCTCTGGTTACTGACCATACTGCTAGTGGAAACAGTTTCTCCTTATTTACTTAATCAAAACTTCTCATAATTTTGAACATCTTTATTAAATCTCCCTTTAATCTTTTCTGTTCTAAGGAGAACAATCCCAGCTTGTCTAGTCTCTCCACATAACTGAAGTCCCTCATCCCTGATATAATTCTGGAGTTTCTATTCATTAAGGAGTCCCTGTTCCTCCTAGTGTAGAACACAAGTTGGCAGTAAGAATGCACACATATTATTTATCATAGAATCGTAGAATCATAGAAAGTTACGGCACAGAAGGAGGCCATTTGATCCCATCGTGCCTGTGCCGGCCGAAAAAGAGCTATCCAGCTTAATCCCACTTTCTAGTACTTAGTCTGTAGCCCTGTAGGTTACAGCACTCCAAGTGCTCATCCAAATACTTTTTAAATGAGTTGAGGGTTTCTGCCTCTACCACCCGTTCAGGCAGTGAGTTCCAGACCCCCGCCACCCTTTGGGTGAAAAATTTTCTCCTCAGCTCCCCTCTAATCCTTCTACCAATCACTTTAAATCTATGCCCCCTGGTCACTGACCCCTCTGCTAAAGGAAATAGGTCCTCTCTATTCGCTCTATCTAGTCCCATCATAATTCTATATACCTCAATTAAATCTCCCCTTAGCCTCCTTTGTTCCAAAAAAAATAACCCAGCCTATCCAATCTTTTCTCATAGCTAAAATTCTCCTACCCTGGCAACCTCGCAAATCTCCTCTGTACCCTCTCTAGTGCAATCACATCTTTCCTGTAATGTGGTGACCAGAACTGTACGCAGTACTCAAGCTGTGGCCTAATCAATGTTTTATACAGTTCTAGCATAACCTCCCTGCTCTTATATTCTATTCCTCAGCTAATAAAGGAAAGTATCCCATATGCCTTTTAAACCACCTTACCAATCTGTCCTGCTACCTTCAGGGATCTGTGGACATGCACTCTAAGGCCCCTCACTTCCTCTACACCTCTCAGTATCCTCACATTTATTGTGTACTTCCTTGCCTTATTTGCCGTCCCCAAATGCATTACCTCACACTTCTCTGGATTGAATTCCATTCGTCACTTTTCTGCCCACCTGACCAGTCCATTGATATCTTCCTGCAGTATACAGCTTTCCTCCTCACCATCAACCACACGGCCAATTTTTGTATCATCTGCAAAATTCTTGATCAAGCCCCCCACATTCAAGTCCAAATCATTAATATATACCACAAAAAGCAAGGGACCTAATATTGAGTCTTGCTGGACCCCACTGGAAATAGCCTTCCAGTCACAAAAACACCCGTCAACCATCACCCTTTGCTTTCTGCCACTGTGCCAATTTTGGATCCAACTAGCCACTATCCCTTGGATTCCATGGGCTTTTACTTTTTTGACCAGTCTGCCATGTGGGACCATGTCAAAAGCCTTGCTAAAATCCATGTACATTACATCAAATGCATTTGCATGTATTAAAATAATGTAGCCTAGATCTTTACAGTAAAATAGTACTTTTAACACAAGGTCACATATCAAGACTGTTTTCCAGCGATTCTGTCTAATTTAGTACACGCATCTAGGAGATGAAATTAGGTTATTATTTCCCAAAGCAATCTGTTTTTTGTAACCTGTGCCCCTTGCTTGTATATTGTAGTAAGTAAAACAATACTTACTACATGATCTGTGTGTAGGTTAGGTTTCCTATGTGGTGTCTTTCTGGCAGGTTTATTCCATTAGGATATGCAACTGAAAATTTGAAGATATATTCACAAAAAACACATTGCTTTACGAGATAGTAGCTTAATTTCATCCAGCTGTGTTACCTTTGTTCTTTTTTCTCACCTCCCCTTGAAAGTACATGACTTCTTGCTGAATTATGGTTCCTTGTTACCCTCACTCAAGGGGGCACCGTGAACAAGCCTGATCCTATCCTCAACAGGCGTTCTCACCTGCGCACTTCACAAAGTGATCGCCAATTGGAGCGTCCCTACCACCACCATAACCAAAGACAGCTAACTCAGGGGTGGTTCTTCGCACGTACCCACATTATCGCAGTGTTGCTGCACACACTCAGCTTTTGAAGCAAACGGCCAAGGAGGAAACAAGGGGCAGCACTGGCACTACCATGAGCATTAGTGGTGTAGAGTCCACGACAGGGTAGATTTTACATCGTAAACTGATGGATTGATGGCCCTTTTCCTGTTCTATGCCTCCTCATGTTCTTAAACGTCTTTTCCCAGAAAATAATGAGCTTCTGGAATACATCGTCAGCTGGTGTGGTGAGTGCTAACTCTCTGCATGCCTTCAAGAGGGAACTGTACCAGTTCTTGATTGGGGCAGAGATCACATCATATATAAGGCAAGAGTCTTTATAGATAACACTTGGTCAATGTGATCTCCTGGACTGGTTTTGATCACTTGGGGACTTGGGGGGGAGGAGGGGGTTGGAGAGGAATTTTCCAGAGTGTTTTTTCCTTTATTTTCTCTGTTTTTTTACCTCTCCCAGGAGATTAAATGGCTGGGGGAGGCAGGGGGGGAGAGGGAGATGGTGGGGGGGGGGGGGGCGAGGGAGGAAGTGTTTATTCATGGTGCTCCAGCCTTCATGGTGTGGGGCTGGCTTGGTGGACCAGCTGGTCTTTTCCTGCCCGTCAATTTCGGGAAAAAAACTACTGACTTATGATGAGAGACATACTTATGCAGTCAATTAATCTAAGTAATTCAAATTTCACAGACATTATTAGTTCCACGAAAAGTAATCTGATGGAGCACGTTGCCATAGATTCAATGTTACCTGCGACAGACCCATGCTTATCAACTGAGTCTGTTGATTCAGCCACGATGGCAAATATCTTGACTTTTCCTGTGGCCCTTTTGTCTTTCCTCACCCTGCATGCTACCCTTCCAACTCATAAAGGGACAATTTAGGACAAATGTCAGGAAGTACTTCTTCACGCAGAGCTTGGATTGATCTTCTAGGTACAGTAATGGAGGCAAAACTCCTGACAAAAAGGGGAAACTAAATTCTTTCTCTGTTGGAGGAGAAGCTAAGATGACCAGATGGCCCCCTTTATCTGTTTTTAATGTTGTGATCTTGACGTAGAACTGAGACAGTGCTGACATATGATTGAGGCTGTCTCGCTCGACTCTATCGTGTGCGTCACTCTGCTGTGTTATTTGATAGCCCTGAAAATTAAATTTGCACAGCAACATCATCAACTGAACTACAGCTCATTAAGATCAGCGTGCAAGTATTTAGAAATCACAACTTGGACATTATGAGAACACTGAGACTACTGGTGGACATCTCAAGTTGTGCTTTTGTAAAGGTGGCAATGTAGAAAATCTCCTTGTGTTTGTTGGTGAGGTGTCCGGATGGAGCTAGAAGCTATAGCGCAATCTCTAGAAAAACACTTCTAGACGTGTAATTTGAAGGTACTGTTGCGGCAAAAGCTGGAGTCCCTTTGAGGAGTGGAGAAATTCAAATTAAAATGACACTTAAAAAAAGATAAATAATAATTCCATGGCAAATAACATAAAGCAATTCAAGCAAAGCATAGAAAATATAGAGTGAAAGCAAAAAATATTAGTAAGGCTAACAAACTGGTAGGTAACGTAAAGGGAAATAATGAAGGATTTTATAAACACATAAAAAATAAAAGTATAGTTAAAAGGCTGGGTGATTAGAGATGAAAAAATAAATTTTATGGAGGATTAAGGAATGGTGGAGATACTAAATGATTAAATTGTCTTGGTTTTCACAGGAGAATGTGGTAGTGGGAATTACATAGAATAACATAGAATGTACAGCACAGAAACAGACCATTCGGCCCAACTGATCTATGCAGATGTTTATGCTCCACATAAGCCTCTCTTCATCTCACCCTATCAGCATATCCTTCTATTCCCTTTTCCCTCATGTGTTTATCCCTTAAATGCATCCATGCTAGTCACCTCAACTACTCCTTGTGGTAGCAAGTTCCACATTCTTACCACTCTCTGGGTAAAGAAGTTTCTCCTGAATTCCCTCTTGGATTTATTAGTGACTATCTTATATTTATGGCCCCTAGAATAAATGGTTACAAGGGAACCCTACCAATTATCTTGTATTTGTGATCCAATACACCCAGGTACAGGAACAAGAAAATCTGCTCCTATGACCCATTGAGGCAGAGGGCAAGGCTGATGTACTAAATTAATACTTTGCATCTGTCTTTACCAAGGCTGCCAAAGTCACAGTAAAGGAGGAAGTAATTGAGATACTGGATGGGCTAAAAATTGATAAAGAGGAGGTCCTAGAAAGGCTGGCTGTACTTAAAGTAGACAAGCCATCCGGTCCGGATGGGATGCACCCTAGGTTGCTGAGGGAAGTAAGGGTGGAAATTGCAGAGCGGCTGGCCATAATCTTCCAACCATCCTTAGGAGTTGGTGCCAGAGGACTGGAGAATTGCAAATGTTACACCCTTGTTCAAAAAAGGGTGTAAGGATAAACCCAGCAATTACTGCCAGTCAATTTAACATTGGCGGTGGGGAAGCTTTTAGAAATGATAATCCAGGACAAAATTAATAGTCACTTGGACAATGTGGATTAATTAAGGAAAGCCAGCATGGATTTGTTAAAGACAAATTGTGTTTAACTTGAGTAAATTTTTTAATGAAGTAACAGAGAGGGATGAAGAGAGCAATGCTGTTGATGTTATGGATATGGACTTTCAAAAGGTGTTTGATAAAGTGCCACATAATAGGCTTGTCAGCAAAATTGAAGCCCATGGAATAAATGGGTCAGTAGCAGCATGGATACGAAAGTGGCTAAGTGACAGGAAACAATGGGGGTTAAGTTCGATAAGGCCCGAAACCGGGCGCAGGGGTCAGGGTGCGCGATTAACCTGCACCCTGTCATTGAGATTCAGGCAGCACATGAGATTCATGCTGCCTGGTCACTTACCTGATCGTGGAGAGGAGCCAGGCCTAGCTGTGCTGTTGAGTGGCTGCTCACCAGCGGGGAGCCCCGATATTGTGAGTGGCTTAAAGGTCGCCTTCACCTCTTAAAGGTGACTGCACCTCTTATTTTCAAAATATACGATACGGGTCCGCACGGAGTCTGAACAGAGATCAGACATCGCACACGTAAAACACGGGTGCAAGTCCTGTCGCTATGTTTACAAACTGTTGAGTTATGTTAAAACATTGAATAAAGGTTGCACACCACTAAACCCCACATCCTCTAATCTGCATGGCACCAATCTGCCGATCTGAGTTTGTACTGGGCCTGCGAGAGTGCGTGCACCAAGTTTCTCTGATGATACACTAGACCCTTGGTGCAAGAGGTGGACAGAAGGAGGGACATCCTATATCTACAGGGGGGCAAGAGGCCCTCCAGACATATGCTCAAGGGGCAGTGGGAAGCAGTAGGTGACTAAGCCAATGCCAGGCGCATAGCACCACGAACATGGCTGCAGTACAGTTCAATGCTTTGACATGAGTGGTCAAGGTGAGTGAGGTCAATTGTCAAAAGGCATCCCCTACCAACTGTACCACTAGCCGCATCCACCCACCTTCCAACAAACTCTTTCAATCAGTACTCAGCTCTTCCAATCAGATGCTTCCTCTCACCTTCACATATTACTACTGTTGGAAGCCGCATACCCACAACTCACAGGTCACACACACTGGCACCTATTCAACCATGACAGCCACATCACCCAAACGTCTTGCAGGACACTCACCGACACACGTCCCGCTTTAGGCTTTGTCCCCTTGTCCTAGTGTTCAAGTATAGGAGATCTCCAAAAACAGGTACAAATGCATCAGCAACCAGAAGCAATAATCCAGCAACTAACCTGTAACTCCTGCATGATCCCTTTAAATGGCACTGGTGAGGGGTCCTCCAAGCTGTTTACGACCTGTTCAGCTGCGTGAGGTTAAGACACTGCGTTGGCTGGAGCGTTGAGTTCCAAAATCGTATCTGTCCCTTTAAATTAGGGTTGCACACTGATCTAACGCATATTCTCCCTACTTTACATGCTGCCGGCATTCGTTAACTGCATGTGCGCAACCGCCTTTAACAAGATGGCGTCCGGCGCACGTCTCGCTAGAAATGTGCGCGCGCATTCCAGACACCATTCTGGATCCTCAGGAGGCTGCATAGCGCCAACAAGATGGGCGCTACGCAGCCCAATTTATAGCCCAGAGAGTAGTGATGAACAGTTGTTTTTCAGACTGGAGGAAGGTGTTCCCTAGGGGTCGGTACTAGCCAAAATTTGCAGATGACATAAAATTTGGAAATGTAGTAAACAGTGAGGAGGTTACTAATAGACTTTAAGAGAACATAGACAGGCTGGTGGAATGGGCGGACACATGACAGATCAAATTTAATGCAGAGAAGTGCAAATTGATACATTTTGGCAGGAAGAATGAGGAGAAGCAATATAAACTACATGGTACAATTCTAAAGGGGGTACAGCAACAGAGAGGGTATATGAGCACAAATCTTTGAAGGTGGCAAGACAGGTTGAGAAAGCAGTTAAGAAAGCATAAGGGATCCTGCACTTTATAAATAGAGGCATAGAGTACAAAAGCAAGGAAGTTATGTTGAACCTTTATAAAGCATTGGTTCAGCCACAACTGGAGTATTGTGTCCAATTCTGGGCAGTCACTTTAGGAAGGATGTGAAGGCCTTAGAAAGGGTGCAGAATGGCTCCAGGGATGAGGGACTTCAGTTACATGGATAGACTGAAGAAGCTGGGGTTGTTCCCCTTAGGGCAGGGAAGGCTGAGAGGAGATTTGATAGAAGTGTTCAAAATCATGAAGGGGTAAATAAAGTAAATAAAGAGAAACTGTTCTCATTGGCAGAAGGGTCAAGAACCAGAGGACACAGATTTAAGGTGATTGGCAAAAGAACCAAAGTCGACATGAGGAAAATCTTTTTTACGCAGCAAGTAGTTATGATCTGGAATGCACCGCCTGAAAGGGCGATGGAAGCAGATTCAATTGTGGCTTTCAAACTGTAATTGGATAAATAGTTGAAGGGAAAAAATTTGCAGAGCTATGGGGAAAGAGTGGGGGAACTGGATTGCTCTTAAAAAGATCCGACATGGGATCGATGGGCTGAATGACCTCCTTTTGTGCTGTAACTATTATATGATTCTATGATTCTGTGTACAACAGCAAATATGAGAGGAAGCACTCTTATCCTGACAAGAAATGCCAAAGTCCGGCACTGAGACTTGTGAGAATTCTTAATTCAGATTTGTCTAACACTGTAAAAAGTAAAACAGATGAATTGGAATGTCCGTGTAACGTATTATTGGCAATTTAAGTATAGTGGGCGTTCTGTGAACACTTACAGTTGATGAATCAAAAGGTACAGTTGAGTTGTCTGCGCTATAGTTTGACTGGCTATCAATCCCAATGTGATTTATGATAGGTTAACCAGGGATAGTGCCACATCAGCTTGGAGTAATGCACATCAAGACCTGTCAGGGTGCATTCTTTAGCTACTTCTGTGGTTTCACCTTTCAGACCTCACAGCTAAACTCTAATGTTTAATGGAAGCTCTGCCAGGTTGTCATTTATTTTGGCTCTTTATGTATAACACACAGGCTTTGGTGGATCTTGGTAAGATTTTTGCTTGTTCCTTTAGCAGCATGTCAGCTATCAGAAATGATTAGGTTTAAGTGGCCTAAATGACCTAACTGTATTGACCTGGTACCATGTAGCTATCTACTGATAATCAAATGGATTTTTTCCCCAGACAGTGCATGGAATTCATGATAAGGCTGTGCAATGGTGATTTGTTAAAAATGACCTTTAGTCGTCTACAAGCGCCAAGCCTCTTAGAACATGATCCTTTGTTCATGTGTCTTTTAGCTCTGCTCCCGGGGCTGCAGAATGGCTTTTTTGAAGTATTTATTATTTTAAGTACAACCACCTTTCGCAATTACAACCTGGATGTGAGCCAAGCATATCAATGAAATCTTTTGAAAGGTTTGGAGCCCTTTTCCTCCACGGTTAAATTTCTGAACCTTTGGTGCACATTTCTGTCATATTCCATATGCAAATCTGACATTTATCCAGCACAATTTGTTCACGCTGACTGATGTGTCTTTAACATACGTGCTTAGATTAGCAAGTCTCCATTGCAAAAGGGTGTTTACTGAATATGCTTAATTTCCTGTAGATTTAAAATGAAACCTGCTGATGGAGCTGCAGGCAGGTCATGCTTAAAACACATTCTGCATACCTAACAATGGATTATGGGTTATGCTTGCTGTTCCTTAGATGAGTGGTTCTAGATCTCGGCTGAGTCAGTGAGAGGCACAGATAGGAGCTGAGGTGTTAAGCAGAGGTGAAGTTTATCCCCACAGGGAAAGATTGGCAAATGATAAATTAACGTGCAATTACTCAGGCAAACAATGGGACCATTGGAGAAAGAAAAGGACCATTTTAATTACCTGGAAATTAAATGTGATGATGGCAAGAATCTTTCGTAAGGGAGCAATAAATTCACAAAGCTATCGCAGGTCTGCTTTCTTGACACAGCATGTTTCAGGGAAGAGGCCAAATTCAATCTAATGTTTAGCAGTAATCCCAAAATGGCAAAATATCAGAGGGTTGGATAGCAGCTGTGCACCATTGACCATAATCGGGGAAGATTTTCTCAGCGCAATTTGTTCATAAAGAACAGACTTAGATTTTGTTAAATGTAACACGCAGAGGATTGCTTCTGCCAGTGTTTTAAATTTGACCAGTAGAGCAGAGTGGACAAAAGCAGAAAGAACTTGCATTTATATAGTGCCTTTCACAACTTCAGGAGGTCCCAAAGCGCTTTACAGCCAATGAAACACTTTTGAAGTGTAGTCACTGTTGTAATGTGGGAAACGCAGTAGCCAGTTTGTCCACAGCAAGATCTCACAAACAGCAATGTGATAGTGACCAGATAATCTGTTTAGTGATGTTGGTTGAGGGATAAATGTTGGTCAGGGCACAGGGCGAACTCCACTGCTCTTCTTCGAAATAATGCTGTGGGATCTTTTACGTCCACCTGAGAGAGCAGATGGGGCCTCAAGGATAATAAAATGAGTACACTGGATTTCAGAAGAGCTGAGTTTAACTCAATTGGGGATGATAAATTAGGAAGTAAAACTAGAGGGGAAAAAAAACGGAGAAAATAATTTATTTTAATGATAGACAAGAGAGGATACAAGTGACAATATATCGGGGCGTGAACAGTTATATAAAGGTAGAATAAGCACCAAGGAAAGATTACTCTTTAAAAGGAAATAGAGGAAGAAAAGCAAGATAATATATACAAAAACAATAGTTGGAGTGGAAAGAGAACACAAATCACAATGGAGATTGGGAAAGATGAAAGGACAAAAACTTAGAGGATGTTATCAAGATTACAGCTGCTGTAAAGAAACAAAAAGCAGTATTTCATTTTTCTATCTATATGGCAGACTGAATGACCACTGTAAAATATGTGAAAATAATAGATTTATGGCAGCAGTAAGAACGAGTGTAGTTCAAAACACCATTCTCATATCAACCGCCAATAGTGGGAGAGGACGGTAGAGCAACAGGAACTTTAGCAAGTGATAATCAAATGTTTAATGGTGCAACTACCAAAATAAAAAACAACCTCACAGTCACTGCTCCAAAGACTGCCATTTACTTCTGCATCTTGATCCAAGTGATTGACAGATTTTGAAATGTGGATATTGTAATATTGTAAACAGCAATACCTGACATCATTGTACATCATTTTAAATGCTGGTATCTCCTTCCTTAAATTCACACAGTCCTGGAATATACATCAATGGTTCACAAAAAATCATACATTGTGAACCTTACCCAAGTGCCCGCCAGTTTCTTAGATTAAATTTTTAAAAACTCATGTTTATTGCATATTTCATTTTAACTCACAAGTGGCTGTCCTGCATATCATAAGATAAAAAGTGTGAAATTCCTGTCTGCTAGGAGAGTGTTATATTTTTATAATAAAATGTTATTTCAGGTTATATTAGATATTAGACAGCATTTCTTTACTCAAAGTGCGATAAACGTTTGGTATATTCGGCCAGGCAAGATAATAAAGAGAGAAAAGCATTGGGGTGCTCAGAATGCAGTTGGGCAGAGAGATTTAGGGTAACGGGCTTCACTGGTTCTTTCTTGTCATTGACTGTTCTCGTGTCAGAGCCCAACCAAGCATTGAATCAAAGAATCATGGAATCAATGTCTATCTTTCTCCATCATCCCACATGATCTATCATAAAATTATGAATCACAAGTGAGTGAATATTCTGGAGGGGAGTGCGAAGTGGGCTATGATTATTGATCTGCTGACAGAGTCCAAGAGGGCGATAAAGTGAACTGGACGGGAAGGAAGTTAGCCATATATAAAGTGTCTTACCTCCATTTATTTTTTAACAAACCACACCTCCCCAATTTAGAGTGCCAGGGCCATTTCAACTATTATTATTATACTATAATAAGGAAATTGGTCATTTTAAGTTCTGGGGCCATTAGGCTTCTATTTATATAAAAAAATACTTCTCATTGAAATGCCCACAGCTAAAAAGAAAAAAGAAATGAGCTTGCACTGATATAGTGCCTTTCACAACCTCAGGGCGTCCCAAAGTGCTTTACAGTCAATGAAGTACTTCTGATGAAGAACCAGAGGAAAGATGAGGAGACATTTTTTTACACAGCGAGTTGTTATGATCTGGATTGCACTGCCTGAAAGGGTGGTGGAAGCAGATTCAATAGTAACTTTCAAAAGGGAATTGGATAAATACTTGAACGTTAAAAAATTGCAGAGCTATGAGGAAAGAGCAGAGGAGTTGGACAAATTGGATGACTCTTTCAAAGAGCCAGCACAGGCACAATGGCCCGAATGGCCTCCTTCTGTGCTGTATGATTCTATGATTCTATGTTGAATTGTAGGCAATGCAGCAGCCAATTTGTGCACAGCAAGCTCCCACAAACAGAAATAAAGTAAATGACCCGATAATTTGTTTTAGGTATTGGCTGAGGGATTAATGTTGGCCAGGACATTAGGAGAACTCCCCTGCTTTTCTTCGAATGATGCCATAGGATCTTTTACACCCACCTGAGAGGGCAGATGGGGCCTTAGTTTAACATCTCATCCGAAAAATAGCACCTCTGACAGTGCAGAACTCCCCCAGTACTGCACTGAAGCTAATGTAGGAGTGAAAAAATGTATATATGTGCAGTGGGGGGAAGTGGCTGGTCTAATGTTAGGATTTGGGGATATTATTGAGGTAGAATGGTGGGACACATCTGAACATGCTCCATTTGACCTGGATATTACTTGATGCTAACCCTGGATGACAAAGATGGAAAAAGAGCTTCGTTCCCCAGCATTGACATCCATCATCTTGAGCACAGGAATTTGCCAAATAAAAATCAAAAATTTATATGGTTAGCCATTATGACCTTTATTAAAAGAAAACCTTGCCATAGGGGACAGACTTGACAACAGTCTTTGGACAGATATGCTGAGAACTGTTAGCCCGTGTATTCTGCTACAGTGCTATAGGAAGCAAATATGTGGAGCATTACCCTTCCAATCACAGTGACCTTTCAAATGTGTCCACTTTATTAAAGTTTAATAAAGTCAATTTTTGCAGAGTGCACGGTGGATCACACTTCACAATAAAGTTAAATCAGGTCACAGAAAGGAAATGTCAGGAAGGAAAAGTTCTGACCAGAAATGTAATTTTTTTTCAAAGCCCTGAGAAGTTGTTCCTGACAGATTTGTTTAAAATGTTGGAAAGCAATTGAGTTACAGATAATGATGAATAAAGATTTGTTATTGGCATGAAGGTTGGATGCTAATATTTCCCAAAAGGAATGAGTCGGAAACCGAAAGTTATCTCAATAGGGTATTTTTTTAAAATTTCTTATTTTAATGAATTCTGTGTTCATTCATTTTCGAAATATTAGAGTTCAGGAATGGAACAATTTTCCACTTTATGCATCCTCTTGCCAAGTCAAGTACAATATGGCAGCATGGTTTAAATACAAAGTAGAGTACCAACAACCCTGTTACATCTCCTCTGGATTGATTAACAGCAGCATTCACCATCAACAACAAGCATTTATATACTACCTTTAACGTAAAAAAGCGTCCCAAGGCACTTCACATGAGCGTTATTAAACAAAATTTGACACCAAGCCACATAAGGAGATATTAGGACAGGTAACCAAAAGCTTGATCAAAGAGGTAGGTTTTAAGGAGTGTATTAAAGGAGGAGAGGTAGAGAAGCAGAGATGTTTGGGGAGGGAATTCCAGAGCTTAGGGTTCAATTGATTCCTCGACTACAACTCTGGAAAACACTGCCTAGACCTTCAGCCTACTATGTGTTGTGTTTAGGTTAGCATGCTCAGGTTAAATAATTAACTCATAATCTCAGTATCAATCACCCGAGTTCACATGGGATACCCACCACATTCTCCTATTTTCTCCATTAGGTAATAGATACCACACCATGAGGGGCTAGTATACCCTTTTCAGGATGGTGTTCTTTGAATCTAATAACAAAACTTTTGGAGGAAGCATTTTGTCATTTACTTTCATAATGTAATATTCACCTATTGAGTTCAGATCCTGTGCCTAAACTAAAACAATTGTAAACAATTTTACAACACCAAGTTATAGTCCAGCAATTTTATTTTAAATTCACAAGCTTTCGGAGGCTTCCTCCTTCCTCAGGTAAATGTTTATCTCAACCGATAAACTAAAACAGAGCAAGCTGAACAATGCTATGGAAGTCTTTCAACTTATTACCATTTATTTGATGAAAATAAGTGACCTGATAGATCTTACACCATGAGGTGTTAATGTCAAGAAACTGCCATTATCTACCTGGATTTCCCTTAGTTGGACCTTCACACCTGTGATGATTTTCCTATTGCCTCCGCATTCAAACAGAATACGGCCATCTCCAGCATAGTCTGTCAAACTGTACATGTTGACATTTCAATTAAGCTGTTCCAACTAACAAACATTTTTTAACTTAATTTCTCCATAAAGACATAGACACAAACAAAGAAACACCTACCCTTTCTCATTAAATCATACTTGTTTTCAAATCCCGCCACGGTGTCGTCGCTCCCTATCTCTGTAACCTCCTCCAGCCTTACAACCATCCGAGCTCTCTGCACTCCTCCAATTCTGGCCTCTTGCTCATCCCTGATTTTAATCGCTCCACCAGCCTTCAGCTGCTAAGACCCTAAGCTCTGGAATTCCCTCCCTGAACCTCCCCACCTCTCTACCTCTCTCTCTTCCTTTAAGATGCTCCTTAAAACCTGCCTCTCACCCGTCCTAACATCTCCTTGTGTGGTCCGGTGTCAAATTTTGTCTGATTACGCTCCTGTGAAGCACCTGGGGATATTTTACTATGTTAAAGGCGCTATATAAATGCATGTTGTTGATGTTGATGGATCTAGCCAATACTGTCTATTGATCATCACTGCCACAGAAACAGTGGGATTCACTTAGAAATACAGTTGGCTGAAGCAATTTGATTGATCGTTTCTAAAATCATGCAATATTAAATTGAGAAATCCTTTTATTTTGTTAGGCTTGGTAAACACAAACTGACCACAGATGCAAAGCCCTCACAACACGATATGCATGTTTGTTTTTCTGCACAGGCTACAAATTTATTGATGGAGAACCATGCAGTCAATTCCTTGAAGAATCCTCAAAGGATGCACTCATCTCTTCAACTTAATCACCATCACATTGATGGCTTGTAAGAGCATTCACAAAGCTTTTATGATTGCATTGTGATCTGAAAACAATGAAATTGCATTTCAAACATCTGCATAATATGTTCTATCACAATTTATGACGACATCCCCCTCTTGTGTGTAGGTTCTGTGAATCTAGAACTGAGGTGCTGGGAGCTTTATTGGGTAAAAGAGTAGTAGCTGGAGACAGAGTAACTGGCGCACACATCTATTATGGCAATCCTTGCGTTGTATGCGACCTATATATTTATGTCTTATTAAACGGATGTCAGGTTGATAACACAAGTGAGAACCAGGCAGAATATAGACAGTTCAGAGAGGAAGTGAAAAAGGAAATAAGAGGCGCAAAGAGATTATAAGAATAGACTGGCGGTCAACATAAAAGGGAATCCAAAAGTCTTGTACAGGCATGTAAACAGTAAACTGGTAGTAAGAGGAGGGGTGGGGCCAATTGGGGACCATAAAGGCGATCTACTCATGGAGGCAGAGGGGATGGCCGTGGTACTAAATGAGTACTTTACCAAGGAAGAAGATGCAGCCAGAGTCTCAGTAAAGGAAGATATAGTTGAGATACTGGATGGGCTAAAAATTGATAAAGAAGAGGTACTTGAAAGGCTAGCTGTACTTAAAGTAGATAACTCACCCGATCCAGATGGGATGCATTCTAGGATGCTGAGGGAAGTAAGGGTGGAAATTGCGGAGGTACTGGCCATAATCTTCCAAACATCCGTAGATACGAGGGTGGTGCCAGAGGACTGGAGAATTGCAAATGTTACACACTTGTTCCAAAAAGGGTGTAAGGATAAACCCACCAACTATAGGCCAGTCAGTTTAACCTCAGTGGTGGGGAAACTTTTAGAAACGATAATCCGGGACAGAATTAACAGTCACTTGGACGAGGGTAGATTGATTAGGGAAAGCCAGCACGGATTTGTTAAAGGCAAATCATGTTTAACTAACCTGATAGAGTTTTTTGATGAGGTAACAGAGAGGGTAGATGAGGGAAATGCAGTTGATGTGGTGTATATGGACTTTCAAAAGGCATTTAATAAAGTACTGCATGGTAGGCTTATCATCAAGATTGAAGCCCATGGAATAAAGGGGGCAGTAGCAACATGGATACAGATTTGGCTAAGGGACAGGAAACAGAGAATAGTGGTGAACGGTTGTTTTTCGGACTGGAAGGAGGTGTACAGTGATGTTCCGCTGGGGTCAATGCTGGGACCATTACTTACCTTGATATATATTAATGACTTGGATTTGGGTGAACAGGGCACAATTTCCAAATTTGCTGATGACACAAAACTTGGAAGGGTAGTAAACAGTGAGGAGGATAGTGATAGACTTCAAGAGGATATAGACAGGCTGGTGGCATGGGCCGACACCTGACAGATGTAATTTAACACAGAAAAATGCGAAGTGAAACTTTTCGGTAAGAAGAACGAGGAGAGGCAATATAAACTAGAGGGCACAATTCTAAAAGGGGTACACGAACAGAGAGATCTGGGGGTATATGTGAACAGATCGTTGAAGGTGGCAGGGCAGGTTGAGAAAGTGGTAAAAAAGCATATGGGATTCTGAGCTTTATAAATAGAGGCATAGAGTACAAAAGTATGGAAGTCATGATGAACCTTTATAAAACACTGGTACGGCCACAGCTGGAATATTAGGAACATAGAACATAGGAACAGGAGTAGGCCATTCAGCCCCTGGTGCCTGCTCCGCCATTTGATAAGATCATGGCTGATCTGTGATCTAACTCCATATACCTGCCTTTGGCCCATATCCCTTAATACCTTTGGTTGCCAAAAGGCTATCTATCTCAGATTTAAATTTAGCAATTGAGCTAGTATCAATTGCCGTTTGAGGAAGAGAGTTCCAAACTTCTACAACCCTTTGTGTGTAGAAATGTTTTCTAATCTCGCTCCTGAGAGGTCTGGCTCTAATTTTTAGACTGTGCCCCCTACTCCTAAAATCCCCAACCAGCGGAAATAGTTTCTCTCTATCCACCCTATCCGTTCCCCTTAATATCTTATAAACTTCGATCAGATCACCCCTTAACCTTCGAAACTCCAGAGAATACAACCCCAATTTGTGTAATCTCTCCTCGTAACTTAACCCTTGAATTCCGGCTATCATTCTAGTAAACCTACGCTGCACTCCCTCCAAGGCATATTGTGTCCAGTTCTGGGCACCGCACTTTAGGAAAGATGTGAAGGCCTTCAAGAGGGCATAGAAGAGATTTACTAGAATGATTCCAGGGATGAGGGACTTTAGTTACGTGGATAGACTGGAGAAGCTGGAGTTGTTCTCCTTGGAACAGAGACGGTTGCGAGGAGATTTGATAGAAACATTCAAAATCATGAAGGGTCTAGACAGGGTAGATAGAGAGAGAAACTGTTCCCATTGGCGGAAGGGTCAAGAACCAGAGGACATAGATTTAAGGTGATTGACAAAAGTACCAAAGGCGATATGAGGAAAAACATTTTTACACAGCGAGTGGTTAGGATTTGGAACGCACTGCCCGAGGGAGTGGTGGAGGCAGATTCAAAAGGGAACTGGATAAGTACTTGAAAGGAAAAAATTTGCAGGCCTACGGGGAAAGAGCGGGGGAGTGGGACTAGCTAGATTGCTCTTGCATAGAGCCGGTGGGGACTCGATGGACCGAATGGTCTCCTTCCGTGCTGTAACCTTTCTATGATTCTACGATTAAGTCACACATGCTCATTCAGAGTTAATGCATTCATTATTACATGGAGATAGTTCATGGTACTCAAAAGATTGTAGAAGACAATAGTGCCAATAAATCCTTTTCTTAGTTGCTACTAGAATGTAGACATATCACAGGATGTTCCACATTAGTTTGGGGCAGCACACAATGAATGACCAGATGTTCAACTTGATAAAACAAAGAGAGCTGCTGAGATTAGTAACCCAAAGAAAGGCCTGACATGCATTATTTAGCTGCAGATATACCAATCGAGAATATCTAATTCTTTTGATAATGATAAGTGTTTTATCTTTCCATGGAATGGGCTATGGGTAGATGCTGCTACCATTATAAAAATTGCTTTTCGGTGGAATAAACAGGCATTTATACCTCCAATTGGAGTAAACAGATTTAAAGTAGCTAATAGAATAATAATTGAACACATAACAAAATAGCACACAAAATAAAATCCAAACAGAATGTTGTATATCTACAGAAGGCGGCAGGCTTTAAACATAACACAATCCTTGCCGGCTGCCAAATCCCAGTACAAAATACGGGAAGAAAAAGCAATGCATAAAAAATACAAAAACTGAAAATACATAACAGATTCATCAGCATTTGAAAAGGGGAAAAAGAACATTCCAGAGGTCTTCCCAGAGATTTTCTGTTTTTAGTTCATATTTCCAGCACTTGTATTTTTTTCTCTTTTTAATTGTAAAGAATAAAATTAGGGTCATCCTATGCTAACATTCATTTACAGCACCACAGGAGAAATAAGTTTCAAATGTACAAGACTTACTTTCGGAATGATGTTAACAATGAAAAATCATAAGAAAATTAACACAACATGCAGACTATGGTTTATGAGACACTAATCTAAATTCCTTTCAATCCATCTCTTCTGACGATGAATGGATTCTGCTGGTATAAGCTTCCCACCAGTTTGCTTCATTTTTTATTAATAAAATTTTATTCCATTGTTGGATCGAACCATAAATTACTTTGAATTTGCCTTTGTCTTGCAGATTGTTGTTAGTGCAATTTTGTTACCTAAACTCCTACAAGGATAACTTTCAGCCTTGGTATATTATCAGTTTCTTGCAAGCTTGCCAGCAGAGAGACCTATCGCCATTGTTTACTGCAGTCAGCTCCTGTTAACTGAGAGTGAAGTATTAGTCAAATCTTTGTTTAACACATTTCTTGCATCCTTTAATTGTAATTTAAGATGTCCCCAAATGATCTCCAATTATTATTAATGCCTTAACTCTCCCTAGTTTAGTGAATACCGAAACAATGGAAAAGTCACACAATTAGGTTTTAGATATAATGCATATCAATAAGAATGTACAGGAGAAGTCATTCAGTAAACAGGTATAATTCAACGACACCTTTCTGTCTGCTCACTGTGATTGCCTTGGCAATGGGCAGTAATCACCAGGCATTGTTCTGTGATTTTCAAATGCGAAGGATTCGAAAATTTCATTTCCACACTGTTCACCTGACGAAGGAGGAAGCCTCCGAAAGCTTGTGGAATTTAAAATAAATTTGTTGGACTATAACTTGGTGTTGTAAAATTGTTTACAATTGTCAACCCCAGTCCATCACCGGCATCTCCACATCATAATTCAACGAGGCAGACAAAAAATGGCTTTCTTTCTTTGATCTATCATCCCATTTTCAAATTATTCTTTATTTTTCCACACTCATTTTATTGTGTTACCCGTCCATGTAATGTGAATAAGCATTAAATATGCACTTAAGTCAAATTGTTTTTATATGGTTATGGCTCAGAGATGTTTGAACTATTTTTAAAGGGGTACTATCTTCACCCAACAGCAGTTTGCAAACCTTTTATTGTTCAGAGAGATCAAACTGGTCATGTGTCATTTTCTTCCTGATGACATCATGAACACATGATCTCATCATTCACCTCAACTCAATTTATTTCATTGCAGTGTTTGTAAATAAAAGAGAAAAGGGTCTCCAAGTGCTTTTTTCATGGAGACATTGCCCCTTTATTCATATATTACCAAAAGTACAAAATATTCACTGTGTACTCCAGTAATTCCACTACTTCCTACATATAAGAACAGAAGAAATAGGAGCAGGAGTAGGCCAATCGGCCCCTCGAGCCTGCTCCGCCATTCAATAAGATCATGGCTGATCTGATCCTAACCTCAAATCTAAATTCATGTCCAATTTCCTGCCCGCTCCCCGTAACCCCTAATTCCCTTTACTTCTAGGAAACTGTCTATTTCTGTTTTAAATTTATTTAATGATGTAGCTTCCACAGCTGCCTGGGGCAGCAAATTCCACAGACCTACCACCCTCTGAGTGAAGAAGTTTCTCCTCATCTCAGTTTTGAAAGAGCAGCCCCTTATTCTAAGATTATGCCCCCTAGTTCTAGTTTCACCCATCCTTGGGAACATCCTCACCGCATCCACCCGATCAAGCCCCTTCACAATCTTATATGTTTCAATAAGATCGCCTCTCATTCTTCTGAACTCCAATGAGTAGAGTCCCAATCTACTCAACCTCTCCTCATATGTCCACCTCCTCATCCCCGGGATTAACCGAGTGAACCTTCTTTGTACTGCCTCGAGAGCAAGTATGTCTTTTCTTAAGTATGGACACCAAAACTGTATGCAGTATTCCAGGTGTGGTCTCACCAATACCTTATATAACTGCAGCAATACCTCCCTGTTTTTATATTCTATCCCCCTAGCAATAAAAGCCAACATTCCGTTGGCCTTCTTGATCACCTGCTGCACCTGCATACTAACTTTTTGATTTTCTTGCACTAGGACCCCCAGATCCCTTTGTACTGCAGTACTTTCCAGTTTCTTGCCATTAAGATAATAACTTGCTCTCTGATTTTTCCTGCCAAAGTGCATAACCTCACATTTTCCAATATTGTATTGCATCTGCCAAATCTCCGCCCACTCACCCAGCCTGTCTATATCCCCTTGTAGGTTTTTTATGTCCTCCTCGCTCTCTACTTTCCCTCCCATCTTTGTATCATCTGCAAACTTTGATATGTTACACTCGGTCCCCTCCTCCAAATCGTTAATATAGATTGTAAAGAGTTGGGGACCCTGCACCGACCCCTGCGGAACACCACTGGCTACTGGTTGCCAGTCCGAGAATGAACCATTTACCCCAACTCTCTGCTTCCTGTTAGATAACCAATCCTCCACCCATGCCAGAATATTATGATCGAGAGGAAGCTACTGCTCTGTTACAGTAGGTCACACTTGCTATACAGCTAATAAAATATCTACAACAATGACTGTTTATAAAAGTGACAATGCTTTTGTTCAGAACACAGAAAGTAAACTTTAAAAAGGTCAGCACGTTAATTCTACTAGATTTTAAGAGCTTGCAATAATGCTGCTTTGGGGAGGAAATATCTGAAAATGTAAAAGTGTAGACTGAACATAATGAGCATAATCAGATTACCGCATTAGGAACACAGGAATTGCTAGATGAAATAAGACCAAGGTCCATCTCTTCACTTTCTACCACCTTGGTAGTCACTTGATGTAATGATGATGGAGTTGTTGACTATTCATAGCAATCAATCTCTATCAATTAGTCTACAACAGACCCAGACGTGAGGCAAGGAAATCCCCAGTGGTGGACAGCCTTTGGAACCATAGGTCCAAAATCACCAATTTCCTCTCAAGCATGCTAGACTTACCACATGCTATGTCACAAAATACTCATATACTATGCCCCAAAATGTTATTCTCTGAAATAAATCTACTGAAAGAAATCATTCTTTGAACTATTAAAACTTAATCAACCCAAAATTGCACATTTCTGTAAAATTGTACTTTGAAGTTGATTTTTTTCTGGCCTCAACAAATAGGGACCAGGATAGCGTGCTGGTTATTGTATTGGACCTGGAGGCTGAGTTCAAATTCCACCATGTGAAATTGAATTGAATAAATCTGGTAATTTGGGGGCTGGTACCAGAAAAAATGACCAATTGTAAAACTCAACTGGTTGAGGGAAGGGAATCTATCATCCCTACCTGGTCTGGCCTACATATGATTTGAGTTCTACACTATGTGGTTGACTCTTAATGCTCTCAGTGCAACTAGGGATTGGGCAATAAATGGCCAATGTCAGCACCTCTCAGAAACAAACTTTTAAAAATCTATTGATTATATCTTGAACTTCCTGCATATTTTTCCTGTTTATTGGAATTTTTTGAGTTTTTTTTAATTTATCCTCTCTGAGACCTGCACTGTATTTTCTGTTTCTTTTAATGCATTTTTGTGGCAAAAGTATGTCACCTTAATAATTGAAAAGCTTCCCCGATGGCAGGTTCTGAAACATGCTGTGCCTAATGTGCATGAATGATGCTTAAATTAGTTGAAACTTTAACTTTCGTACTTGAAGAAGGAATATATGATGTGAATTTAGCACTTTCCTTGGGCCTCGATTGTTTAAGTTGATTTATGACCCTTTTACTAATGAGATTCACAGGAAATTTGAGCATAACTTGACATCGGCAGAATGGGCACAGCAATTGAAGCATTTTCGAGTCTAATTTCCAGGTTGCGTCCCCGGAGGAAATTCCGTGCCAGTATAGACTGCATTAAAGGGGCAATGTTGCTGACTTGGGGAATTTAAGTGCAGGGTATATTCCTGTCCAAAAAGTCCACCAATACTCCATCTCATTCAATAGATTTGTGCTATAGAAAATGCAACAAGAGTTTTTGCAAAGATCATTTACTCTTTATCATCTCAGTTTTGAGTTGCAATGTAAAAATGAGTTGCAGCAGACATAACTAATGACATCAGCACATCTGCCTACTATGGAGTGTTGTACGATGCTCTACCTAAAGGAAGAAGAAAACAAAGAACAAAATCTGCTTCACCGAGTTATAATCATAACACCTTTCAGCTTTGAGAAAAGGTAACCCTGACTATAGTTCAATGTAGGATGATTTGGAAAATGGCAAATCTAGTCTTTTTGTGATCAGCTCAAATTCAAATGCACCTATCACTTTAGAAAAATGAATGGAATGCAGAGAAGGAATGACCCACTGCGCATAAACAATACAATCTGGATTGTTGCTCCAAAAGTGGTTGTCAAGTAATGCAATGGGGGGGAATTTTAACCTCCAAGAACGGGTGGGTTCGAGTCGGGTGGGAGGTGAAAATAGTATGTTTTTAGATCGCGACCGCAATCCGGCTCCAACATGCCCACTTTCCGAGCGTGTTTGGATGTGTGTGCGGAACTGAATCGCCACGGTCGCGTCCCCAATTACTGCCAATGGGCAGATCGTTAGCGAGGCAATTAACATCGATGAGTTGAGGTAGGATTTTTTTTCATTGAGTCCGACACAAAATCAAATTTAACGTCTCCAGCACGGGTTTCCCAGGGCTTTTGAATCTCGCCAGTGAAACGGAGGCAAGATTGAGCCGTAGTTAATTTGGGTTTTTAAACCCGTGATTGTCCCATCTGAATAAAAGGTCAGTTATTGCAGCTGGTCTCTCAGTTCTCTCAGGCAAACGTTTGGCTGAGTTCTTGAATTGAGACAGCTTTAGCAAAAATTTGGAGCCATTCAAACTGACAAGATCAGGATGGGGGCGTTAATAGTATCCATGTGATTTATATCAATTAGTGTTAATTGTATTCAGGTGGTGCATATCAATTGGGCCACTCTCTTGTATCCATATATAAGAGCTAATCTAGGGTGTGGTGTGGGGGTAATATGGATCTCTGTGAATAAAGGCTTGGAAGCAGATGAAGACCAGGCTCTAGTATTCTATACTTCACCACCTGGCTATCCAGTTTATTACAGGGGGGTGCAATGGATGTATTTGAGAGGACATCCGAGGAGGAGGAAAATGACCATCCACGGCAGCCGTGTCATGATGTGTTGGGATCTGCAGGTGCACAAGAGAGAGGATATTAGGGATGGGCAATAAATGCTGGCCTTGCCAGCGACGGTCACATCCCATGAACAAATAAACAAAAAGGTGCACAACAAGGATCTGGCGAACAGCAGAGTGAAGATCTGAGTGGAGAAAAGCAGAGAGGGGAGCAACAGAGGGGCTGAGGTCGCAGCAGGCACTACCCACATGAGAGGGTCTACAGGCAGAGGCTGAGCTTCCTGGACCTCTCTGAGGAGCAGTGCCTACGCAGGCTCAGATTAAGTCAGCAGGTGGTCTCAGACATCTGCAGCCTCCTTGAGGAAGAGTTAGTCCTGGCTGGACCTGGTGGGCAGTAAAAGTAACCACTACCCCCAATTTCTTTGCCTCTGGATCCTTCCAGGGTGGCACCAGTGACATCTCCAGTCATCTGCACATAGATGTATAATGCAAATGACAGATGGGTTGTTTGCCAGAGCATCCAACTACGTGAACTTCCCCCACAACAAAAGCCAGAAAGAGTGGGCAGTCAATTTTGCCTCTCTGGCTGGCTTCCCACAGGTGCAGGGTGCAATCGATTGCACACACATGGCAATCCAAGGATCAGCAAATGAGCCAGGTGTATTCATCAACCAAAACAGCTTTCACTCCATCAAAGCACAGCTGGTATTCAACCACAAGAAGAGATTTATGCCAGTGTGGGCCTGATTCCCTGACATTTGTCATGAGGGTGGTTGTAGAGGGTTGTTTTTCAGACTGGAGGCCTGTGACCAGCGGTGTGCCTCAGGGATCGGTGCTGGGTCCGCTGTTATTTGTTATTTATATTAATGATTTGGATGAGAATTTAGGAGGAATGGTTAGTAAGTTTGCAGATGACACCAAGATTGGTGGCATTGTGGACAGTGAAGAAGGTTATCTAGGATTGCAACGGGATCTTGATAAATTGGGCCAGTGGGCCGATGAATGGCAGATGGAGTTTAATTTAGATAAATGTGAGGTGATGCATTTTGGTAGATCGAATCGGACCAGGACCTACTCCGTTAATGGTAGGGCGTTGGGGAGAGTTATAGAACAAAGAGATCTGGGAGTACAGGTTCATAGCTCCTTGAAAGTGGAGTCACAGGTGGATAGGGTGGTGAAGAAGGCATTCGGCATGCTTGGTTTCATTGGTCAGAACATTGAATACAGGGGTTGGGATGTCTTGTTGAAGTTGTACAAGATATTAATAAGGCCACACTTGGAATACTGGGTACAGTTCTGGTCACCCTATTATAGAAAGGATATTATTAAACTAGAAAGAGTGCAGAAAAGATTTACTAGGATGCTACCGGGACTTGATGGTTTGACTTATAGGGAGAGGTTAGATAGACTGGGACTTTTTTCCCTGGAGAGTAGGAGGTTAAGGGGTGATCTTATAGAAGTCTATAAAATAATGAGGGGCATAGATAAGGTAGATAGTCAAAATCTTTTCCCAAAGGTAGGGGAGTCTATAACGAGGGGACATAGATTTAAGATGAGAGGGGAGAGATACAAAAGGGTCCAGAGGGGCAATTTTTTCACTCAAAGGGTGGTGAGTGTCTGGAACGAGCTGCCAGAGGCAGTAGTAGAGGCGGGTACAATTTTGTCTTTTAAAAAGCATTTGGACAGTTACATGGGTAAGATGGGTATAGAGGGATATGGGCCAAGTGCAGACAATTGGGACTAGCGTAGTGGTATAAACTGGGCGACATGGACATGTTGGGCCGAAGGGCCTGTTTCCATGTTGTAAACTTCTATGATTCTATGATGCGTTTATACTGCACCAGTCCAACATTCCAGACCTCTTCCAAACAGGAGACAGACTTAAGGGCTGGCTCCTTGGAGAAAAGGGATTCCCCCTGCAAACTTGGCTCAGGACAACTGTGAGGAACCCCACCAATGAGGCAGTAGGGCACTACAACCAAAGCCACATGACCACCAGGAGTGTCATTGAGCAAGCCATCGGCATGTTGAAGATACACTTCAGGTGCCTGGATAGGTCTGGAGGCACCCTTCAGTACTCGCCAGAGAGGGTCTCCAGAATCATAGTGGTGTGCTGCATACTGCACAACACAGTGCTGTAGAGAGGTTTAGGGGTGGAGCAGGACGAAGGTGCTTGTCAATCATCCTCTGATGGCAACAACATTGAAGAAGAAGAGGAGGAGGAGGAGGATGACGACGATGACGATGACGACGACGACGACGACGACAACGACGACAAGGAAGAGAAATATGAAGATGGGGCACCCAATGCCAGATCAGCCATGCACATTGCTGCCCGGGATGCCAGGGATGCCCTCATCTCTCACGGGTTCTCTTAATAACAGTGGGAGAAAGGAGACATTGAAATACTCAGGCCAGCCACCACCACCACCACCATCACCGCCCCCACCACTGCACCCTCCCCCACCCCCCTTTTGCATAAAACAGCCCTTCAACCATATATACACCTATTGCTCATCTGCCCACATGGTTGTGTCATGTATTGGTCTTCATCATGATGCAAATGAAAGGGCTACTTCACAATGGGATGCAATAATGGCCAAGAAGTGGAAATGGTGCAATAATGGTGCCAATATTTTAAAAAGGAAACTTCACAACATAACATTTCTTCAAACACCCTGTGCATTCTCTTGGTGAACTACAGTTGCTTGAACGTACGCTTCCGACCGCTTCTACGTGGTGCATCCCCTGTGGCTTCAGCAGAGGTAGTGGCAGGTTGCTCAGGTCCCTGCTCTGACTGCTGAGATGCTCTCAGCCTTAGAACTCTCGGATTTTGGAGCCTGTGAGGGCCCCACCACCAAAGAATGCGCCACCTGCACCTGTGCAGGGGCAGACTCTGCCATCGTGAGACGAGGCAGCATTGCAAGTACTGGTTGAGGGGTGGGGCAACGGGTTAGATGTGGGAGCGCTTTGAGTGGAGTCCCCACTTCCATGTCCCCTTTCGCCATCTCCCGGCCTAGCACCACATCACTCCTACCACTCTGCTGGAGAGCAGGTTGGTGCACATCAGTGATGCATTGTAAGGCCGCAGATAAGGTATCTATTATCCTGTTTAAGACGGCAGAAATGCTGGCTTCCAAAGTCCGCACAGCCATGGTCGTGGCCTGCATAGACTCATTTGAGAGCCGTGCTTGAAGTTCCATGGAGATGGCAACTCTCTCCATTGTAAACATTCTCGCATTTACCTAGGACAACATTCCACTACTGTTGGAGTTGGGCTCCTCCACCCGTTCTGCTATTGTGGACATTATGCATGGCACGTTTTCCAGTACCTCATAAAGTTGCAGCTGTGCCTCAATCATTCCCATTCTCAACAATGGCTCTTGGGATTCAGCACCTGCGTCCAGCTGAGCAGAGCTTGGAAAGGAGTGTGCTACCGATGCGGACTCTCCACCACTGTCACTGCCATCAGTGTCTGCTCATGCACATTTGTGAGTTGTAAATCACCAGATGAAAACCCAATTAACTGGCTAACATGACCCACTGAAGAGCGAGTATTTGCACTGGTGCATGGCTGTATGTCCTGTGATGGTGCACCCTCAGAAGGAAAAAGGTCCTCTGAGAAATCGATGTCATGCATTTCCGCATATTCTTGTACTCGTGAAGGCCCTGGAAGACAACAGAAAGCGACATGAATTAGTCCTGGCAAAGTAACGATCTTGCAAATCACCATACTCAGGTTTCTCATAGCTCAGTCATTGATGAAATAGAGTCATCATGTGTGTGAAAGATGTTTAAATTCTGTCACCAAGTATCTGTGGGTTCCCAGTCTAGGTGGAGAGGGATGCAGATGTGCCACTTATCTCCATGGCCTCCACCTCTGCATCTATCAGCTGGACTATTTGTGGAGGGCCACCTCCAGACCTCGCCCTCTCCCTTGCGTTTTCTGCTTTCTTAGAATCATAGAAAATTTACGGCATGGAAGGAGGCCATTCAGCCCATTGTGTCTATGCCGGCCGAAAATGAGCCACCCAGCCTAATCCCACTTTCCAGCACTTGGTCCTTAGCCTTGGAGGTCACGGCACTTCAAGTGCACATCCAGTACTTTTTACATGAGTTGAGAGTTTCTGCCTCTACCATCTGTTCAGGTAGTGAGTTCCAGACCCCCGCCTCCCTCTGGGTGAAAATATGTTTCCTCAGCTCCCCTCTAATCCTTCTACCAGTTACTTTAAATCTATGCTCCCTGGTTATTGACCTCTCTGCTAAGGGAAATGGGTCCTTCCTATCCACTCTATCTAGGCCCCTCATAATTTTGTACACCTCAATTAAATCTCCCCTTAGCCTTCTCTATTCCAAAGAGAACAACCCCAGCCTATCCAATCTTTCCTCGTAGCTAAAATTCTCCAGTCCTGGCAACATCCTCGTAAATCTCCTTTGTACCCTCGCTTGTGCAATTACATCCTTCCTGTTATGTGGTGACCTGTACTGTACGCAGTACTCAACCTGTGGCCTAACCAGTGTTTTATATAGTTCCAGCATAACCTCCCTGTTCTCATATTCTATGCCTCAGCTAATAAACGAAAGTATTCCATGTGCCTTCTTAACCATCTCATCTACCTGTCCTGCTACCTTCAGGGATCTGTGGACATGCACTCCAAGGTCCCTCACTTCCTCCACACCTTTCAGTATCCTCCCATTTATTGTGTACTCCCTTGCCTTGTTTGCCCTCCCCAAATGCATTACCTCATACTTCTCCGGATTGAATTCCATTTGCCACTTTTCTGCCCACCTGACCAGTCCATTTATAACTTCCTGCAATCTTCAGCTTTCCTCCTCACTATCAACCACACAGCCAATTTTTGTATCATCTGCAAATTTCTTAATCATGCCCCCTACCTTTAAGTCCAAAACATTAATATATATCACAAAAAGCAAGGGACCTAGTACTGAGCCCTGCAGAATCCCACTGGAAACAGCTCTCCAGTCACAAAAATACCCGTCGACCATTACCCTTTGCTTCCTGCCACTGAGCCAATTTTGGATCCAACTAGCCACTCTCCCTTGGATCCCATGGGCTTTTACTTTTTTGACCTGTCTGCCATGTGGGACCTTGTCAAAAGCCTTGCTAAAATCCATGTAGACTACATCAAATGCACTACCCTCATCGACCCTCCTTGTTACCTCCTCAAAAAATTCAATCAAGTTAGTCAGACACGACCTTCCTTTAACAAATCCATGCTGACTGTCCTTGATTACTCCATGCCTTTCTAACTGACGGTTTATCCTGTCCCTGAGAATTGATTCCATTAATTTCCCCACCACCGAGGTTAGACTGAGTGGCCTGTAATTACTCGGTCTATCCCTCGCTTCCATTTTAAACAATGGTACAACGTTAGTGGTCCTCCAATCCTCCGGCACCACGCCTGTATCGCCTGTACCTCCTACAAGGGGCGAAAGAACAGACTTATGAGTGATTGAAAGTCATTTGTTCACCCGATAGATGCAGTGCGTTTGGTGAGGGTGACAATGAGACAGATGGATCACATTGCATAAGGATTGGGGTGAGTGGCAGCAGTGAATAGACACATGGGGAAGGTGAGGAAGTGCATAGAAAGTGAAGGATGGTTGCTGCTGAAACTTAAGTGTGTGTGAGGAGTGATGTGATGGAGTAGGCTTGCCGAGACAGAGTGAGAAGGGGGTGTTGTACACCACAGGGTGTAGGTGAGTCAGCACTTTTCCTGACCTGGTTAGGTCATTAAACCACCTCCTCAGCAACCTCCAGACGCACCTTCTTGATGGCAGAACCAGGTTTCTTCCTCCCATCGCTGGGCTATATTGTTTCCCTCCTGGTCCTCACTGCACCCAGCAGTACTTTAAGGGAACCATCTGTGAATCTGGATGTTGGCATTGCTCTCTTTGAATCCATAGCTTAATTTCCTCCTTTCTCCTCCAAAATCCATTTTCGCATTGTCCCTCTAAATAGTGGACCTCAGATCACAGCATGTGGGTGCACAATATGCCTGCTGTGCAGCTTGGAGTCGCAAAACCCAGAAGCAAAAATAATTGACTTCAGTTGAGTTGTGATCACAGATTCCGACACATTCACTTCACTTCTGGGTTTCCCGCGTGAAAATCTACCCACCCACTTTTTTCCTGGCTCCAAGTAAAAATCATGCCCAATGTGTCTGACTCACTAACAAGCTCCTGGAGGCTCTTCACTTCATAGAATCATAGAATCATGCAGCACAAAAGGAGGCAATTCAGCCCATCGTGCCTGTGCCGGCTATTTGAAAGAGCTATCCAATTAGTCCCAATTCCTTGCTCTTTCCCCATAGCCCTGCAATTTTTTTCCTTTTCAAGTATTTATCCAATTCCCTTTTGAAAGCTACTATTGAATCTGCTCCCTCCATCCTTCAGTCAGTACATTCCAAATCATAACAACTCGCTGTGTAAAAATATTTCTCCTCATCTCCCCTCTGGTTCTTTTGCCAATTATCTTAAACCTGTGTCCTCTGATTACTGACCCACCCACCAGTGGAAAATGTCCTTATTTTTTCTATCAAAACTCCTCATAAATTTAAATATTCTATTAAATCTCCCCTTTCTCTGCTCTAAGGCGAACAATCCCCTTCTTGCCACTGAACTGCTCAAATTCAATCTAAATTTGAAGGATTTGAATCTTCTGCATCAAAGCTCATCCCTAGAATGTGATTGTGCTATGCCACATTGCAAGTTAATAAGTAATACAACTACCATTCCATGTTTCGCATGTAAGATGTTCGTCTTACGCAAAAACTTTTTAATAAAAGAATTCTAAAATAAAATAAAATATTATCAAATAAAATCCTTTTGCTCATTTCTGTCATGTCACATCTTTAAGGTGTCACACCTCCTAAGCTCACACCTCAGAACATCACATATCTATAGGGGAAAATAAGTGATTGGCTGAAATGAGGACTTAACTCTTAAATTAACAATTAAATGTATGATTGACTAAATGTGAAGAAATCAATAGCAGTTTGATTTAGTCAGGAACTACTAATGAGCAAGAGCAAACCTGACAATGTTTTTTAAAACTACTATTCACTAAACAACATTTACCACAAAACTGATCAATCAGATTGCTCAAATAATTTCTTCAGGGAGGTTTTGTCCACTATTTTTTCTCTACTGAGGTCAGTGCATACAGCTAGAAATAATATTCAAAATATAAGAAATACATAAACCAACATAGTTTTGAAAAACAAAATCACTGAAGTTATCAATTAAAATTGATTATTTCATGGTCAAAATGCTTGCAGGACGATTCCCTCAAATAGCCCAGGAATTGGAAATATAACCTGGGGTTGGGTGCAGGAATTTTCAGGTGTTCTTGAAACAATTATGTATGTGTGTGCGTCTGTGTTGTATTATGGAGTTATTTTCACTCACTGCTCCTGTGGAGCTACAATACCCACAGGTACCCCCTCGGACAACCCATATCACGTGACAACTAGGTAGGAAGGACTAGGGCTTTCGAGCTCCTGTTGAAAACATGTGTGTGTGGCATTTTTTATGTGTGGGAGGTCTTGCTCTTTTGTGTGTGGGCTCTCGCATTTTGTGTGTTTATGGGGGCCTTTCTTTTGGAGATCTCAATTTTTATATGTATGAGGTGGTCCAGCATTTTCCGTGTAAGCTCGCTTGCTTTTTTTGTGCTTGGAGAATCTTGTTTTTTTGTGTATAGAGGTTTTTTGGAGATCTCTCTTATGTGTGTATGGAGGCTCACATTCACCATATGGGGCTGACCATTCTGCATAACCATGTGAGGCCCACCCACTAGTTTTGACAAGTGTATCTGGCCCACTTTGTTCCAAAAGTTTAGACATCTCTGTGCTAAGTTTGAACACCAAGCTCCATTTAAGTTATCAACACATTTGATCACGTAACTTCTCCTCATGACAAATTGATGGTAGTGATCATAATTCACTTAGATTTAGCATAATTATGGAAAAGGATAAAGATAGAACAACAGTTAAAGTTCTCAATTGGGGAAAGGCCAATTTTACTAAGCTGAGAAGTGATTTAGCAAAAATAGCTGGAAGCAGCTACTTGAAGGTAAATCAATGTCAGAGTAGTGGGAGGCATTCAAGGGGGAGATTCAAGGGGTTCAGAGTAAATAGGTCCCACAAAGAAAAAGGGTTGGACTGCCAAATCTAGAGCCCCCTGGATGTCAAGGAGCATACAGGGGAAGATAAGGCAAAAAAGGAAAGCTTTATGTCAGACACCGAGAACTCAATACTACAGAAAGCCTAGAGGAGTATAGAAAGTGCAGGGGTGAAATTAAAAAGGAAATTAGGAAAGCAAAGAGAGGGCATGAAAAAATATTGGCAAGTAAAATCAAGGAAAACCCAAAGATGTTTTATAAATACATTAAGAGCAAGAGGATAACTATGGAAAGAGTAGGGCCTATTAGAGATCAAAAAGGTAATCTATGTGTGTAGGCAGATGTTGGTATGGTTCTTAATGAATACTTTGTGTCTGTTTTCACAAAAGAGAAGGTTCACTCGACTGATTCCTGGGATGAGGGAGTTATCTTATGAGGATAGGTTGGACAAGTTGGGCCTGTATACACTGGAGTTTAGAAGAATGAGAGGTGATCTTATTGAAACATATAAGATCCTGAGGGGACTAGAAGGGGTAGATGCTGAGAGGATATTTCCCCATGTGGGAGAGACTAGAACTAGGGGCCACAGTTTAAAAATAAGGGGTCTCCCATTTAAGACAGAGATGAGGAGAATTTTTTTCTCTCAGAGGGTCGTGAATCTGTGGAACTCCCTTCCCCAGAGAGCAGTGGAGGCAGGGTCATTGAATATTTTTAAGGCTGAGTTCAATAGATTCCTGATTAACAAGGGAGTCAAAGGTTATAGTAGATAAATGGGAAAGTAGGGTTGAGGTCACAATCAGATCAGCCATGATCTTATCAAATGGTAGAGCAGGCTCGAGGGGCCGAATGGCCTACTCCTGCTCTTAATTTGAATGTTCGTATGTACACTGTAGTTAAGGAGGAGGAGTGTGAAATATTGGATAGGATAAACATAGTGAGAGAGGAAGTATTAAGGTGATTAGCATCTTTGAAAGTAGATAAATCACCAGGCCCTGATGAAATGTATCCCAAGCTGTTAAAAGAAGCAAGGGAGGAAATAGCGGAGGCTCTGACCATCATTTTCCAATCCTCACTGGATACAGGTGTGGTGCCGGAGGATTCAAGAACTGTTAACGTTGTACCGATGTTTAAAAAGGGAGCAAGGGATAGACCAAGTAATTACAGGCCACTCAGTCTGACCTCTTGGTGGGCAAATTATTGGAATCAATTCTGAGGGACAGGATAAACCGTCACGTAGAAAGGCACAGAGTAATCAAGGACAGTCAGCATGGATTTGTTAAGGGAAAGTCGTGTCTGACTAACTTGATTGAATTTTTTGAGGAGGTAACAAGGAGGGTCGATGAGGCTAGTGCATTTGATGTGGTCTACATGGATTTTAGCAATGCTTTTGACAAGGTCCCACATGGCAGACTAGTCAAAAAAGTACAAGCCCATGAGATCCAAGGGAAAGTGAATAGTTGGATCCAAAATTGGCTCAGTGGCAGGAAGCAAAGGGTAATGGTGTTTTTATGACTGGAAGTCTGTTTCCAGTGGGGTTCCGCAGGGCTCAGTACTAGGTCCTTTGCTTTTTGTGATATATATTAATGATTTGGACTTAAATGTAGGGAGCATGATTAAGAAGTTTGCAGATGATACAAAAATTGACTGTGTGGTTGATAGTGAGGAGGAAAGCTGTAGATTGCAGGAAGTTATAAATGGACTGGTCAGGTGGGCAGAAAAGTGGCAAATGGAATTCAATCCGGAGAAATATGAGGTAATGCATTTGGGGAGGGCAAATAAAGCAAGGGAATGCACAATAAATGGGAGGATACTGAGAGGTGTAGAGGAAGTGAGGGACCTTGGAGTGCATGTCCACAGATCCCTGAAGGTAGCAGTACAGGTAGATAAGGTGGTTAAGAAGGCATATGGAATACTTTATTAGCCGAGGCATAGAATATGAGAGCAGGGAGCTCATGCTGGAACTATATAAAACACTAGTTAGGCCACAGCTTGAGAACTGCGTACAGTTCTGGTCTCCACATTATAGGAAGGATGTAATTGCACTAGACGGGGTACAGATGGGGAAAGATTAGATAGGCTGGGGTTGTTTTCTTTGGAATAGAGGAGGCTAAGGGGAGATTTAATTGAGGTGTACAACATTATGAGGGGCCTAGATAGAGTGGATAGGGAAGACCTATTTCCCTTAGCAGGGAGTTCAATAACCAGGGGGCATAGATTTAAAGTAATTGGTAGAAGGATTAGAGGGGAGCTGAGGAAAAATGTTTTCACCCAGAGCGTGTTAGGGGTTTGGAACTCACTGCCTGAATGGGTGGTAGGGGCAGAAACCTCAACTCATTTAAAAAGTACCTGGATGTGCACCTGAAGTGCCGTGACCTACAAGACTACGGGCCAAGTGCTGAAAAGTGGGACTAGGCTGGGTGGGTCATTTTCAGCCGGCACGGACATGATGGGCCGAATGGCCTCCCTCTGTGCCGTAAATTTTCTATGATTCTATGATGTGCCAAATGTAATGTCACAGAGGATGAAAATGGCATTCAAATTCTCAGCCAAAATATTGGTTTGTTTGCTGTATGTTAGTTACCCTGTTGCTAAAAATGTTAGGACACAAAGCAAGAGGGAAAAAGGGAAAAATTGAAAAACGGAGAGGGCTACTTTGGGGAAGAGAAGGGTTTTCAGGAGGTTTCTGAAAGCAGGGAAGGAGATGGCAAGGCCTAAACAGGGAGTTCCTTAACAAGCTATATGTTGGCTGACCTGAGGGTGAGACTGAGAACTGTCAACTTTAGGGGAAATTGTTTGGATTGAGATTCATGATCAAGAAGAGAAAGACCGATTGCAAACTCATTTAAATGCATGGGCTGTGTTTACTTTAAAGATAAGTTGTGCATTAAAAGGTTTGACAGTAACAGAATTCTCTGTACTATTGAAAACTTCATATCTTGGCCTCTCGACGGCCTGTAACAACAAATTGTGTAAACTACTGTTTCAATTTAATGAAACAAAAATATTGAATCAGCCAGCATTCCACCATCTTACTGTGCAACTATGTGTTCTCACTGAACTGCACAGGAATGTGATACATTTCTCACAGAAGTCAGCTGTGAGAAAAATGAACTCTCCGAGCATGGAACAAATAATTCAGTTTAACAAGAAAACTATCAGAGATTTTATCATTTCTTCACACTTGACCTAACTCTAGTTGAAGCCCACCATAAATGCGCACCACTCGCTCAATGTTACCCACATCTAAATCCCCTTTAGGCTTCTTTTTATTACAGCACCACTGATGATTTCCTGCAATGTATGTTGTTGGAGGTCTACATATGAATAAATTGCCTGTACCTCATGTCATCTTGAACCTAATTTTTTTCCTGATCTGAATAGTCTGTGAAATTATCTAACAACAATAATGAACTCAGAGGCAATTTATTATTAATGCTTTTCAGGAGTTCAGGCGTGCAGTTTTGTGGTGCCCAAAGTAATCTCAGGATACATCCATCACCATCTTACGTGCTTTTTAATTTTTACTGATTAATTATGCATATAAATAAAATCGTATTTCATTAATATTGTGATAATTGATTGAGGTTTGATTTACCCACAAATTTGATTCACCCATTCCTTTCTCATGGACAGCCACTGGGATTTTTATTTCTTAGCATCCTTCCTTCTCTACCTCTATCTCTGAGCTGCAGCAAGAGAGATTATTCAGCAGGGAAATTCACTTCACAGGCAGACTCATTAGCTGCCTTCTTCAGACTACCATTTTCCTTGTGAATTTATTGATTTGTAGCAGGCTTGCCATGGGATAGATGGACGCACTCATACATCTGTAGGCACACATATTATTAGCTGTGCGCAGCTTTATTCTATGGTTCTTTAACGTATTCAGTTACCGCTCCTTCCTGTACTGACAGCAGTGAGCTGAATTATGTAATGGTTCTGTCTGCCTCTGAATAACAGTTTGTCAGTCACCTCTATAATTTTAAAATATTATATACAATTTATCAGAGGCTTTATAAACACCTTCCTCCCCAGATACCAGGTGCCCTTTGAAAATGTGTCTGCTGGGGACCATCTATATAGTCTACCTTAGAGTAAATCAAACCTAAATCAATTAACAAATTCATTCATATGCCTGTTGGTGGATGGTATTGATAAACTTGCTTCTATAAGAGGAGCTGATTCATTTAATGTTTGCGCTCCACATAACCACGGTTGTAGATTCAGATGGATATACAGAGTGGAAGACCTTATAGTTTATGTATAGCAGCCCCTGGCTAATTTTCCAGGTGATTCTTCCCGTACACAGCACAACACAGGGCATAGCACAGTGAGTATGTTCTCACTTCTGGGCCTGAAGCATACAGGCCCTCTCACTGGGCTTTGTCTTGCCTCTCTGTCTACATCCTGTTAGCCTCGTTCACTCAGATTGAGCTGTCAAATATCCCTTTGTCTCCCAACAGAGATGGCGTGAAGCTAGCAGCCTTCCTTTAATGTAACAATCAGTCGACTATTACCTGTGGATTATTATACAGCCCCCTCCTATGTTTTTATGTGTGTCAGCTGTATTGGTGCGATGTTGAATACTTATTAGAAATTGTAATATGTTATCACATAGATCAATTAAGCTTCATCTTTTTGAATCTTATTTTATTTCATGATTTTCTCGCCTTTGAATCACTCTCCTGTATTCTCCCCATGCCAAGGTCCATCCCTAATAGGAAGGCAAGCCAGTGTCCTACTTTTGGGCTCCCATCAATCCCATTCTTTATTCAGTTGTTAAAGAGCAGTTCTGGGGGACTGACCCTCTCAGTTTCCCTTCTTTCCCCATTTGCTGTGATTATTGTGGCTTCCCTTTGATGGAGTGTCTTAAATTCCCAAACAGTGGGTGTCACAGTGTTTCTGAAGAGATAGTGCTACATTTCCATGTGTTCACAAATTCCTCTCTTGGAGTGTAACAGATGACATTTAGAAAAATCTCTATTTTCAGTCATTAAATAAATTTATTGTTCCTTTTTATTATTACTATTTACTTAGCTTGGACACTATAAGGTGGAGTAAGGGATTCCCAGCGGTGCACTGAAGTAGGATTTTTACATCCTAGGAAGCCTGCCCACTGGGACTCAAATTCAGGACAGCTTTGCATTCATTCCAGAGTCAGTCAGAACTCAGTGGTCCTTAAATCTTATGATCCGTCTCTACATTTAGTTTTAATAAATGACTCTGCCACTCACAGACCTTTTTATACTCTTTTTTTAAAATAATTGAACAGTTTCTACCACCACGATGAAACCTTCACATAACCTCCTTCTCCAGAGGGTGCTGAGCAACTTGGGCCATGGAGTTTTTCACAATCTCTGTCAATGCACCTGACAGGAGATCAGCTTTTATGAGTAGGAAGGGAAGGGAGGGGAATAAACGATGGAGATACCTTCACCCCCCCCCCCCACATCTCCCTGCCTCAAAAACGTGACAACTTAACCTCCCCATTTCTAATCTGAACTCACACTCACTTCTTCATCCCAATTAGAATGATGAAGCTATTTGAAATCCAAATCCATCAGATTCAATCTCACACGTGCACTGCTTAACTTTTCCATTCCCTTGCCCATATTGCGAACTTAAACAAGACATTTTCTACATTCGATAATGAGTATGGAACCCAGATGATATTGGAATGGATTTTGCAGTGAAAATAATGGTGAGGCTAACAGCGTCACTGTCATTTATGTGCAAACCGGACAGCAACTTCCGGCAAGCGCGCATGCGTAGTTAAACGTGGAAATCCGAAGATCTGGCTCCCCATTCTAATGTATTGAATGGCGTTGAGTTCCTGTACTGACGTCGTAGATACAGACTAAACTCGCCACAATAGGTTAGGGCTTGTCCATTCCAGTCTAAGTACATTTTTAACAGTGTGGTAAGTCTTAATTACTGACAAACAACCTGCCTGGCACTGAAAATTAACTTTTACAAGTGCGGAGTCTCATTACTTCAGTTTTTAATTATTGTTAATTACTACCTTTTCTTTCTGTCTCTTTTTTCTCTCTCTCTTAATCCAATCTTTCTTACCCTCACTTTATTTCGCTTGCTGTACCTGATTTGACATTGAATTCACGATTCTAATTTAAACTTTCTGGTTCAGACTCTACGCTGCTCATTAACAATTCTTCAATCTAATTGGTTAAGGGGATACACAGCTGCTTGCCCCGTTCACACAGGTCCCAGATCCCCTGTAGGGGGCCGTGCAAAACCCCATAGAAAGTCTATGGGCAAGCGTTCTCCGCTCACAGCAAAATCCAGCCCAATGTGTGTTCACTAATAATATTCCCTCTGGTTGCATTGACTTTGCCAATCAATGGTTCAGGTAGAAAGAAAAGAAAGAAGATTCTATGAAGAACTCACAGGCAGTGTACGGCCATATGTGCGCATTCACTTTAAAAGATGTGCAAGGTTTTTAATTAATGTTCTATAATATGTACAATAGCTCTTTAAATCTCTATTCCCTCCCTCCTGAACGTGCTAATCAGCACTGCGGTACATGACCTTCCTCCGTTAGTTTTCCCAATTAGTTGTTCCTAATGTGTGGGCCTAGATAGTCAGTGACAACAGATTGCTCAACAATGGAAGAAATCACAGCCCATTCTATCCTCACCTGAAGCCCACGCATGCACTTTGCAGCATAAGTCATTCAATAACAATTAGAAGTAGGAGTGCTAACTGATTTTTCCCTTCTCTAGTCCTGGTGCACTGAGGCCAATTGTAATCCCTTAGCTGCTGCTTCTAATATTTCTGGCTAATTATTATTGATCATGATATGTCCAGGCTGATTGAGATGGAGCTGCATTTTATTTTCTATCCAACCGATTTCATGTAGAATGAGTTGAGAGACATTCCAGGTAGATAGTACGATGGAGTGTGGGACATTGAGGCTGAATCATCCATTTCCCTGCATTCTGCAGATAATTATGGGCCTGCTGTTAATATTTTATGATTGCAAATGTGAATTGTGAGGTCCTAATTTTATAAATAGCATAACACTGCATTTTTATTGTTACTAGAAAAAGATCTAAATCAGTGCCTTGGGAATCAGATGGAGTATGATACATAAATCTGTTTTTTTTGCTTTAAGTCCATTATGGCAAATGTTCGAAGCCTGATATTTGTTGCAATGTGTGGAATGGACTCGTTTATGAGAACTGTCAGAAGAGTCCTGGCCTACTTCCCTCAGTCGTGTCTGCTCCAATTCCAGCAGCTGTGCAAAGAGGATATTTAAGACCCCAGCATTAAGCAACAGATTCAAGAGGTCGTTCCGAAGACGCCTTACATTTTTTTTCCAAAACAGCGTTTTGATCAAATGAGAAAATGAAAATCGTTCCGTAATTAGTTTTTCTATTCAAACAAAGAAAAAAACTACCTCCTCCATGAGTTGCAACCTCTTGTAGTTAATTTTACAATAATAGATATTGCTTATGAGATTTTAGACATTCCAGTGTGTTTGATCTGGCTGCAGTAAGTGTCCCAACTCTATTGGAGAGCTGTTGTGAGAGTGAGTGATCTAATGAAGACTACTGTTGAAAACATTTGGTTCCCCATACATTCTGCTTGTAAGATGTATTTTTTTTTCCTCCAATGGGCCTCAATAGCTATAACATTCAGCTTATCTTCCTCTTATATGGACGTCTGCTCTGAACCCCTGCTCACTGACTCTTGAATGGCAAGAACTTGGGCAATAAACAGTAGAAAGTGCTGTAAATACCCAAAACCCACATTATGAGCATTGATCCACTCTGAAAATTATATTTCTTTAAACTTGAGGAATGTATTTACACCAAATAAGCATCTCCGGCTCCTATTTTGTTTCATGAGACCTGGGGAAGGGGGAAAGTTACTTGTGGCTGGTGTTTGTGTCAAAATGTGCTACACTTGATAAACTATTTTTAAAAATTTCTCTCCATTACTCTGCCTTAGCCAGGCAGCTCTAGGAGAATTCCGGTTTCTTAGTGTCAAGATCATGTTGGCAGGAAACAGACATTTAACTTCATTCTTAACTCTCTCTTATTCTAATTTTCTTGCCTGGCTTCATTCATTATTTTAATTTCCATTTTCCTTTTTTTTTCCTTGTTTCATTCTGAATTCCTCATCAACCTTCATTTTTAAAAAGATTTTTCTTTCCTTTCTTTAGCTACCACTCACTGTCACTCGTCGAGAGGGAAACCATGCTGCTGTGCAATGAGTTACCGAGAGATGTGCCGCAATGGCTGGCTGGATAGTCTCCACCTCTGCTAGTCTTTGTTCGCTGTCCCCCCCTGGTGGCTTGTCATAAATTGAGAACCTGGGATGTGGAGAATTAACATGTGTGAACCCTTCATGTCATAACATAGGGATAGGCTTGGAGCAGGACCCTATCTTTTTCTCCAGTATTTCTTTCTTGCTTTTGTTTGCGTTATTTTCACTGCAAAGAAAGGTGAAACTCGAACTATATTGGTCATTCTGAAGAAGAATAACTTTTCACAGAATTACTTTGGTATAATTCCAGATCACACTTCTAGGGAGGCTGGCTCACTCCTTCTCAATCCCCAATAAATGAATGAAACTGGTCCAATATCTTCTACCTACTTCATTCTTATACACATTCACCACACCAACAGGGTGGTATTCTAATAATCTACCAAGGTGCTGCCGTTTCATGCAGTTTGGTAGGTATAGGCCAAAGGAGCTAAGAGATTTGGGAGTCCAAGTACACAAATCATTGTAGACAGGTACAAAAAGCAATCAAAAAGGCTAATGGAGTGTTGGCCTCTATCTCAAGGATGCTGAAATACAAAGAGGAGGAAGTTATGCTTCAGTTGTATAGAGCCTTGGTCAGGCCCCATCTGGAGTACTGCATCCAATTTTGGGCACCACATCTCAGGAAGGATGTACTGGCCTTGGAGAGGGTACAGCGCAGATTCACCAGCATTATACCGAAGTTTAGAGGGTTAAATTATGAGGACAGGTTGCATAAACTTGGCTTGTATTTCCTTGAGTATAGAATATTGAGGGGTGATCTGATCGAGGTGTTTGAAATGTTAAAAAGATTTGATAGGGTAGATGCGGAGAAATTATTTCCTCTGGTAGGGGAATCAAGAACAAACGGGCATAATCTTAAAATTAGAGCTAGGCCATTCAAGAGCGAAATCAGGAAACACTTCTAAGCACAAAGATTAGTGGAAATTTGGAACTTTTTCCCCAAAAGGTTGTGGATGCTGGGACAATTGGAGCTTTCAAGACTGAGATAGATAGATTTTTGTTAGGTAAAGGTATCAAGGGATATGGAGCAAAGGCAGGAAAATAGAGTTGAGGTGCAGATCAGCCATGATCTAATTGAATGGCAGGATAGGCTTGTGGGGCTGAATGGCCTACTCTCGTTCCTATGTTCCTATTATTAAGCTAATCCATTGTGAGGGATTCTGAACTATAGATTTGGCTGTGCTTTGAATGCTCATAAGATAGAACAAGATACAGACAATCCTTAGATGAGCTGAAATTGCTCTCCTCACCCAAACACGTAAGGGTATATTTTCCTCTGTTCACTAATATTAGTGAAAAGACAATGTGAGTATAAGTTAGGAAACCCACTTTGTACTCACTCCGATCTTTTGCTAACATTACCGTGTCGCACAGGATTCCTGGCACCAAGACGACAGGGGCGTGTGGGTCTTTCACAGGCACCTATTAAAAATTATATTTACCAATATACCTGGAAAATTCCCCAATACATGAACAATTGCAATTTTTGATAAAATGCTAGATAGATACTATTGAAAAATAACATAATTCTTCATTTTCAATAGATCAGTTATCGATTAGTCCGGTCGCAAGTGTCAATCAATATAAAATAAATCAAATTTGATCTACAAGAAAATCCATCCTTGGGTAAGCTTCAGTAGCCTTCCAGTTCAATACCAAGCAAGCCTAAATGCAGTTTAGTGACTAATATATTTCTGTGACAGACTAAGCAAATTATAAATAGAGCAAATTATTTTTTTGTGCTAAAATACTACATTTTAAAGCTGTGAGTAGCTATTACAATGCAAACGATTGCTCATTATAATAAACAGAGGGTCCATTTCCCCTTAATGTGTACACTGTAGACAAAGTCATTCCCTATTGCACAAAGATTTAGTAACGTGGTAAATTTCTTATTATCCTACGTGGCAGTAGGGAAATTGCACATTTGCAATTTAGTCAACACTCATCAGAAAAGATATGTAAAATGGATCATAATATAATGAATGATGTTGTAATGAATGTACATATGCAACATTAATCCTCTCAATGGTGCCTCTGCAAGTACAAAACGAGGGATGGAAAGGAAAAGCTAGGAAGAAATGTTGCACAATAAACAGTCCTAACACGCAACAGGGCAACATAGAAGAGCTAGGATCACATTAGGTGGACGGATGAGCTGGGGGACAAGTCACTTTTCCAAACTCTTCGGATGGATGGAATTCTAAGGAAATCTTGACCTGGGTTTACCTTGTCCCAAGGAAGCTCCTTGTCAAACAGCGATGGCAGTGGCTGATCAAGACTCGGGTCTTTGGTACAGCCATCCAACAGTTACTACAAGAAAGGACATTAAAGCTGAAAATCTCCTATTTTCCCAAGTGGCTGCGGGAAAATTGCACATAGACAATTTTGCCAACGCTCTGATAAGATATCCCACTGTGGAGAAGCACCGCAATTAGCCTCAGTATTCCTAAGGTTGGATAGCAACCAGGAGCAGGAATCCTGGCCAATTTTCTGCTTTCCTTACTCCGAGATACTAAAGCTACTTATGGCACTTCTCTACCACCCGGTCTTCTGACAATAGCTAAAGCTGCATAGGCTGCAGGTAAAACCTGGAACCTTCCTGATCTGTATGGTTCAGCTAGTTAAGCTGTGAACAACTGAGACATACAGATCAGGAAGTCTGCATTAGTTCCCTGTCTGCACTATTTGAATGTATTCATTTCATTTACAATAAATGAATTAACAGCTGCAATAAAATAGCACCAAAAGGAGGTTAAGGCAGACACATTAACCAGTGTGCTAAAATAGCACGCAGAGAGAACTAAACCCCCACAGGATCTCAACTTCAACATCACGAACTGCAAATCCCTCATCACATTTGAAAAAGTTCATCAGATTGTGCATGCCAAAGCTTTGTTTCAATCTTGGTCTGCACGGTTGGCTGCAATTGATAATTGGAGTAGATGTACCATTATGAATGCAGTGTCTATAACGCGGACGGCGACTGCCTACTTTGAATTTATTTCTTAATCTTTTAATAAAACGCAACCACCTGCCCATGAAAAGTTCCCGTTGCCTGCAGCAGATCTGGAGGAAATGCTGCAGCCTTGGCTGATAAGAAATCCTTTTCAGACTGGGAACGTCAACTAAATAAAAGACTGGGAAAGGGTTTGAACCTGATATTACATTTATTTGAAATACCTCTGAACGAAAGGAAAGGTGACAGTTACTTACAGAAAATCATAATTCAGCCAGGCTTAAAACCAGGTGTCTGTTTGATTGGTTGACAAGGCCCGTAAGACAATTCAACATTTATAGGTAGGTTGACAGGAGACTAAGCTTTCTGATTGAACTATGAACTTGCTAATCAAAATATTCACAAGTACATTCTGGATGTCAAACTCTGGCCTAAATTCTATCCTTTTTTTCGCATCAGCACAAATGTGATGTACAGTTGCATTTATATGGTAACCTACTTTGTATCTATGCTGTGGTGCCCTCACAGTACTCCAATCCCTGGTTAGTGCATATTGCACAAGGCATATGCGTGTTTGCTAATCGTGTATGAAATTTAAATGTAAATTCGATTTTAACGTATTAAAGTCGGATGGTACTAGAAAAGGACAGATTTGATGCCGTGCCTGCAGCATTTGACACAAATTGAAAATGTCTTAAAAACGTAACAGTTCCAGAAACAATTTTTGGGACTTGCAACCAAATTTAAATTACTAAAAAAACGTTGGTAAATTCTGACTGACATTTGAAAGCATACACCAAGTACACAGGGTGGGTTAAAAACCTGGGGACCTGGTGAAATGATCTGAAATAGAGATAGAAGGGCTAATTGTAGCAGTGAGCTATGCACGCCTGACCGCTCATATTGTAAAATCATCAGCGTGTTGCCCATGATGGACAGAAAATTATTGGCAGAAGGCCTGCAATTTCCTTATAAGCCCATCTAACAGTTGAAGCTCCCCATGATGTTGAGGACAAAGAGATGCATCAGCAACAGAGATCAGAAGATGCCTCCTCACCATTCCAGCCTACACATGGAGATAGCAATAGTTAGAGTGGTCCAAAATCTCAAGTTCAATGAAGTTGGTAATGTGCTGTTAGTATGTAGTATTGTGCACAGGTGAACTGCATTATCAGGTGCTGAGGTCTGATGTATTGTAGTTGCACAGGATGCATAATAATGCATGGGGGCATGCCACCATGCTTCTGTGTTCAAGTGAGTGAATGAGTGAGAGTGAGTGAGTAGGGGAGGAAAAAGTAATAAACAAATCATGATTTCCCTACTGCTCCATTGCCTCCACATGCAAAGTCTTCAGGGCCTCTCCTCACACGGAGTCAAGGGTCACAGCTTAGGTGACCCCCCACCCCCCCATCTTCATCTGTTGATGCCAGTGGTGTATGGCCTTTGCTGCGAACAGATAGAAAAGGGACATAAGCTGAAATGAGGAACATGAGAGACAATGTGTGTCAACGAAGCAGCTGCCACCTTACGTATGTATGGGTATGGGCGGTGTGCTCAATGTTTGTTGCTTGCTGCATTTCTTGCACCCCAAGGGCAAATACGTTGTGATGACAGCATTACAGATTGGCCAAAAAACATTTGGCATGCCTGTGCATTTATAAAGTTCATTCGCCAGGGTCCTGTGCATCTGCTATGCACTATCAAGCTTGCTGTCAACATGCACTGTAAGTCAGGATTGTAAAATGAAGCAAAATGCGAGGATACTTACCTTGGGATCCAAGCGAGTCAGCATTTACTCCTTCTGCCACCTCGATCAAAGCTACTGTGCTCTTGGCTTTTACTCCAAAAAGGACCTCTAGCAGTCAGACCTCCATAGTTGCTTCACTGAATGGAGCAGTTCTCATTCGTGGCCAATGCTCCACTCATTTTACCCCCTTCACCAGCAGGCCAGTTTGAGAGCTGTTGGTGCCAAATAACACACGCCTGATCCCTGTGCACGCCCAGTGCACCCCTGTACTGTGTACTGGGTGCACCAACAATTTACTTAAATAAACTGACAGCACTCTGTAGCACGAGGTGAGCTCCTCATGTTGTAGGTACATGCAGCGCCCAATCAGAAGTGTTCCTACCACCACTGTGCCGGGTAACCCATAATCAGCCCCGGTAAGTCACAGCAGCAAATTTGGTACTTATTTCTTTACTCTTTCAGCCCAAGCAGTTTTAAGCAGTACTGTAAATATGTATTGCAAAGGTCAGATAATACATACATAACCAATGTGCAAAATATGAATTTGGCTGTTTCGAGTCCTCCTTTCAATTGGTCTATAATTCATTACATGTTAATCCTTATCTTGGGCCTATGTGGTTGGATGCAGACTGACAGTAATTACCTTAAAAATAGCACTACCACTAAAATCACTGTCCAGATTCAAAGGGGGAGCCAATGTCCTCATCACATCTCCGTTTGAATATGAGCAATGATTTTTCTCTGACCTTATAAGTGGCCTTTAGTAGCTGAGTGATGTGATTCAAGTTCTCAGTTGGTGTTCCAGTTTACAACTTACAACTCTCTCCCAACGATCTTGGTTAGTCTTTACCCTTTAAAGTGAGAATTGACCCCTTTAACAATGCTGGCTCATGCCTTAGCAAGGACACATTGCACAGATAGAGTGACTTTTCTGCTTGGAAAAAGATATTTTTCTGTATCCGATAATGAGTTTCATCTCTTTGAAGCATGGCCTCCTGCATCATTTCTTGCCTGTCATTTTCCATGCTTATTGCCGTCAGTGTAATAAGTTACATCATTTGTATAGGTCAAGTGGCTCGTTTGCATGGGTAAATGCAGTAAATTTGTATAATGTCAACTAACATCTGATTGTTTAACTTAAATTCCATCTGACAGCACAGATAAAACCAGTAGAGCTGAAACAGGCACAATTGGTTCCATGGTAACCTCATATAGAAACTGCCACACACTGCCTTCCTTAATGCCCGCCAGTCTCAAAATGCTGGCATTGGGTGCAAATGGTGGAAAAAAATGTTCCATTCCGCAGGACTGCATCTCTCACCTAAACTAAACAAAATTAATCCAAAGATTAAAAAAAAACTAGGGTAATCATATTCAATCCATGGTTTCAGGCCAAAAAGCAGTCTATGTCATTTGATGATGGTGTCACCAGATTAATGTCACATGATAAACTTCATATGCCCTATATTGATGTCCTACAGTGCTGAGTCAATGTCATTCCTTTTCCTACTCCACCATCCCCAAAAAATCAACACTTAAAAACTGGATTTGAGGAGTATTGACAGATAAGCAGCTTTGTGGAAGGACCTTAGGAATTCCATAACCTTATACACATCGATGGCTTTTTATTTCATGCACATCTAAAGTCCTATTAGGATGCAATGTAAAACCAATATAACTGAAAATGAGTGCGGGATATAAGTAACAAAATATGGCACCAGGTTTACTGACCAAAAAAATCTGGAACATTGTTTATGACTTCGGTTCTGGATATCATCAAGACCTCGGAGGCTGTAAATTGCCATAGGAAGACTACCTCACTGCTTGCCCAGAAGCTCCATGTGACTAATGTTCAGGTGGAAACTTGATTAACCCTCATAATGGAGGGGTCTTCTTCACTAAGCAGGTAATGGAAATTGGTGGATGATTAAGGGTACCCCTATATTAAGTCTGACACAGTAGCCCCGATTTTAACCTGGGGCGGAAGTGCGAAGTGCGGGATCCAGGGTAGGAGGGAAGCATCCAGCATGGTGCCAGCAGGAGGTTCAAGCAATTTGAACTCCTGGGCCTCACTTAAATGTTGCCATTGCTGACTCCCGCCCAAAGCCAGCGGAGGTGACATTGAGACCAGCGGGCGAAAGTGGGATTTCAGGCCACATGAGGCTGCCACTGGGTACCCAAGGGAACAGTGCACAGCAGTCAGGTAAGTGAGTCAGGGAGGGGTGGATCGATGGGATTCATGGACAGGAAAGGGGGTGGGGAAGCCCAAGATGGGAGATCCAATGTTTCCTTGTAGGCCCAGGACGATCACAGAGATCCTACTGCCAGTTCGTGACATTTCCCGTCTCCCGTTTCCCACCTCCGTCCTTCCGGCATTCCCCACTCCCTTTGCCCTACCATTGGCGGCCATTCCTTTTCAACTGTTTAGTGCTCTGGATTTCCCTCCATAAATCTCTCTGCATCTCCACCTCTTTCCTTTCCTTTAAGATGCACCTTAAAACCTACCTCTTTGACCAAGCTTTTAGTCACCCATCTTAATGTTCTCCTTCTTTGGCTCGGTGCCAATTTTTGTCTCATTATGCTCCTGTGAAGAGCCTTGAGTTGTTTTCCTATGTTAAAGGCGCTATATAAATGCACATTGTTGTTGTAGTATTTCCCTTCATGGAGGAGCCATAATAAGAAGAAACAGTCACAGCTTACCAGTAATTTGTGACTCTTCCGGTTTTACATAAGAACATAAGAAATAGGAGCAGGAATAGGCAATATGGCCCCTCAAGCCTGCTCCACCATTCAATCAGATCATGGCTGATCTTCGACCTCAAATCCACCTTCCTGCCGGATCCCCATATCCCTTGATTCTCCAGAAATCTGTCTATCTCAGCCTTGAATGTACTCAACGACTGAGCATTCACAGCCCTCTGGGGTAGAGAATTCCAAAGATTCACAACCCTCTGAGTGAAGAAATTCCTCCTGATCTCAGTCTTAAATGGCCGACCCCTTATCCTGCGACTATGCCTCCTAGTTCTAGAGTCTCCAGCCATGGGAAAAAACCTCTCAGCATCTACCCTGTCAAGCCCCCTCATAATCTTATATGTTTCAATTAGATCAACTCTCATTCTTCTAAACTCCAGAGAGTATAGGCCCATTCTACTCAACTTCGCCTCACAGGATAACCCTGTCATCCCAGGAATTAATCTAGACTTGCTGGAAAACATCCAATGCCTATAACAAATAAATGATGCTTTGCAGAGGCATAATTGAGTTTGTTAGCCAACACAGTCTTTATAAAGAGAGAAGACTTTTTTTTTTATTTGTTCATGGGATGTGGGCGTCGCTGGCAAGGCCAGCATTTATTGCCCATCCCTAATTGCCCTTGAGAGGGTGGTGGTGAGCCGCCTTCTTGAACTGCTGCAGTCTATGTGGTGCAGGTTCTCCCACAGTGCTGTTAAGTAGGGAGTTCCATGATTTTGACCCAGCAACGATGAAGGAACGGTGATATATTTCCAAGTCGGGATGGTGTGTGACTTGGAGGGAAACGTGCAGGTGGTGTTGTTCCCATGTGCCTGCTGCCCTTATCCTTCTAGGTGGTAGAGGTCACGGGTTTGGGCGGCGGTGTCGAAGAAGCCTTGGCAACTTGCTGCAGTGCATCCTGTGGATAGTACACACATGTGCCTCATTTGCAGGGTGCTGTGCTGCTTAGGCAAAAAAATGTTATTTCAATGATGGAGCAGTGTATCACAACTAAGTAAATAATGTTAAACAGACAACAAAAGCAATCTCCAGCAATCATCACAAAAGGACAAGTAGGCTTCAGTTCCACTAAATCTACTAATCCTGGCAAGATTTTTTTCCTTTACAAATCTGTTCATACGTCTTAAATGTACCATCTTTTTTTGAACTGCAAACAATTGGCATACCAAGCTACATTGTTATAATCATAGAGGTCAGGGATGATATTCAGACTAGTTTCACCCAGCTGTGCAGCATCCTGACTGATGTATATATTTTGTACAATGTAACGGCAGCCTTGGTTACACAAAGTGTTATATAAACTGAAGTGAGGCATTCAGTTGTTGGATGAAAGACACTCCTGTTGTTTCCACGGTAACAATAATTCCTGTAAAACAAAGAAAAAAACAAGATAAGTCATACTGGAAATTTCCTAGGTAATTTAGTCATTTATCACTGGGCAGGCTTCAAGACACAAAGTATTAAAATTATTTAGTTTGTTGTACAAGTATCATCAAGAACACAGATTACTTCTTTACCATCAGCCAGCTTCTGTTTATGACTGAATTATGTTGACTGTAGCTATTGCAGCTAGAACAAGAAAAATAAAAGCTCTTCCATCTTTATGTTCAAGGTCAAAAACATTTTTTAAAAGCTTGATGGGAATCTATTGTTCAGTGAGATATAAACAGCATCTGATGTTCAACTATAGAGTACAGAACTTCAAAATAAAAGAGCTGATATTTATATAGCATTTTATTGCTTCCGTAGGACAACCCAAAGCAATTCACAATGAACATATTACTTTTAAAGTGTAGTCATTGTTGTTAAACAGGCAAACGTGGCAGCCAAGTTCCCACAAACAGCAATGAGATGAATGACCAGCTAATCTGTTTTTCTGTAGTGTTGGTTGAGAGATGAATGTTGGCCAAGACACTGAGAGAACTCCCTGCTCTTCTTTAAGTAGTGGCATGGGACCTTTTACATCCAGCTTCTCAGGCAGACAAGGACATGGTTTAATATCTCATCGAAAGGTGGCTCCTTGAACAATACATCGCTTCTTCCGTACTGCACTGAACAATCAACCTGGATTATGTGCTGAAGTCCTGGTATGTGGTTCACACCCATACATTTTTATGGGATTAGAGTAGACAGGGCTGATGGCCGGCGCGGACACGATGGGCCGAAGGGCCTCTATCCGTGCTGTATAACTCTATGACTCTATGACTCTATGACTTAGAGGCAAGAGTACTGCCAAATGAGCCAAACTGACAACAACAACAACTACAACTAGTATTTATATAGCGTCTTTAACGTAGTAAAACATCTCAAGGCACTTCACAGGAACGTTATCGAACAAAATTTGACACTGAGCCACATGAGGAAACATTAGGATAGGTGAACAACAGCTTGGTCAAAGAGGTAGGTTTAAAGGAGCGTCTTAAAGGAGGAGAGAGAGGTAGAGAGGCGGAGAGGTTTAGGGACGGAATTTAAGAGCTTAGGGCCTAGGCAGCTAAAGGCACGGCCGCCAATGGTGGAGTGATTAAAATCGGGGATGTGCAAGAGGCAAGAATTGGAGGAGCGCAGAGATCTTGGAGGGTTGTAGGGCTGGAGGAGGTTACAGAGATAGCGAGGGGTGAGGCCATGGAGGGATTTGAAAACAAGGATGAGAATTTTAAAATCGAGGTGTTCCTGAACCGGGAGCCAATGTAGGTCAGCGAGTACAGGGGTGAACAGGACTTGATGCGAGTTAGGATACGGGCAGCAGAGTTTTGGATGAGCTCAAGTTTATGGAGGGTGGAAGATGGGAGGCCAGCCAGGAGAGCATTGGAATAGTCGAGTCTAGAGGTAACAAAGGTTACAAGGACTGATTCATAAATCATGGGGGAAAAATTGGATAAGGGTCCGTTTTGGGCGATGAACTACCACCCCGTGCCCGACGGACCCTACGCAGGCAGGACGCAAGTTTCGACCCACGGGAGCACTTACCTGCAACCGGCGTTTCTTTCCAGGCCTTGCATGTGGAATGAATGCAATTTGCACTTTCCACCACCAGAAGGGGCTCAATCTCTTAAAGGGAGGATGTTTCTTAGAAATCTCTTAAAGGTAGCTGGTACCTGTTATTCGCTGAAAATAACAGTCTGCTCTCTGCATGGAGTCTGAACAGAGATCAGATATCACACATGTAAAACACAGAAGCAGATCCCATCCCTATGTTTCCACACTGATGAGTTATGTTAAAACATTGAATAAAGGTTGCGCACTACTAAATCCCACATCCTCCGATCTGCACGCCAGACCTCACCAATCTGCCGATCTAAGTTGGTACCAGGCCTGCGAGAGTGCATGCACCAAGGTTCTCTGCTGATGCACTAGAGATCTTGGGTGCAAGAGGTGGACGGAAGGAGGGACATCCTATATCCACGGGGGTGGGGGAGGGGGGGCAAGAGGCCCTCCAGACATATACTTAAAAGACAGTGGGAGGCAGCGGGGGACGAAGTCAATGCCAGGCGCACAGCATCATGAACATGCATGCAGTGCAGAAAGAGGTTCAATGCTTTGACATGAGTGGGCAAGGTGAGTGAGGTCAACTGTCAAGTGGCGTCTCATACCAACTACACCCCCCATCCCCCACATACCAATAAACTCTTTCCATCACTACTCAGCTCTTCTAATCAGATGCTTCCACTCACCCTTACACATTATCATTGTTTCAAACCGTCCACCCACAACTCACAGACCACACACACTGGCAATTATTCAATTATGACAGGCACATCACCCAGGCACATGTCCCGCTTTCTTGCAGGAGAAGGTGGTGCATATCAAGAGGCAGCAAGTGGCTGTGGCATTTAGCCCCTCGAGCCTGTTCCACCATTCAATGCGTTCATGGTAGACCTGTGACCTAACTCCATATACCTGTCTTAGCCCCATATCTCTTAATAGCCTTGGTTCACAGAAATCTATCAATCTCAGATTTAACATTCACAAGTGAACTAGCATCAACTGTCGTCTGTAGATGAGCGTTCCAAACATCTCCCACCCTTTGCATGTAGAAGCATTTCCTAACTTCACTCCTGCACATCCTGGCTCTAAATGTTAGGTTATGTCTCCAAGTCCTAGTATTCAAGTGTAGGAGACCTCCAAAAACAGTTACAAATGTCTCGGCAGCCAGAGGCAATAATCCAGCCACTAAGCTGTAAATCCTGCATGGTCCCTTTACATAGCGCTGGTGGGGGGTCCTCCAGGCACTCTAAGACACGTTCAGATGGTCGGGGTTAAGACTGTGTGTTGAGTTGAGCGTTACGTCCCAAAATGGTGCCTATCACTTATAATCAGCGTTGCACACTGATTGAAGCCATTTTCTCCTTATTTTACATGATTCCAGCGTTCGTTATCTGCGCCAGCGCAAACTTCTATACCAAGATGGCATCTGGTGCACATCACGCAGGAAACATGCGTGCGCATCCAAGACGCCATCTTGGATGTCATGAGAGGCTGTGTAGCACAGAAACAACGGGCGCTACACGGCCCAATTTAGCACCCCATGTGTTTAATTTACACCATTTGTTCCTCTTTCTGCAATATCCTTTAACAAAAAGAATTGTTCTTAGGTGGAACTAATTTGTTCTGTGAGGTTGACCATTCCAGAATGCACGCTGACCCCCATTGTGATAAATTTCCAACAGGTCCATCACCTGAATCATGAAGGTGTAGCTCACAATTAAGGCCACAAAATTCCGATGATGGGGGAAGAGCGGAAAATGGGCAGAACTTTTTTCAGGGGATCGGAATTCTTAGAAGACCCCAAATCTGAAAGGATCAGCCTATGTTGCCCTCTGTTGGGTTTTCTGCCCTGTTCTGCCATCAGAACCAGATTCACTCGCTCACTGTTCAGTGCAGCCATGCAAATGAAGAGATTAGGGCATGATGATATCATCCATCCTATGTATTTCATGGTGGTAATAATCTTCACTCAGAGGGTGGTAGGTCTGTGGAATTTGCTGCCCCAGGAAGCTGTGGAAGCTACATCATTAGATAAATTTAAAACAGAAATAGACAGTTTTCTAGAAGTAAAGGGAATTAGGGGTTATGGGGAGCGGGCAGGAAATTGGACATGAAGCTGAGTTCGGATCGGTCAATGCCCTGTGGGTGGCGGAGAGGGCCCAGGGGCTGAGTGGCCGGGTCCTGTTCCTACTTCTTGTGTTCTTTAGATTTGTGGTTGGGATCAGATCAGCCATGATCTTATTGAATGGCGGAGCAGGCTCGAGGGGCCGATTGGCCTACTCTTGCTCCTATTTCTTATTTTCTTATGTTCTTATGTTGATGTATTTCATTTTCTTTTAGCCTGTCATATTTGTCAATGCAAGACAGTGGATAGCAGCAATAGGAGAGAGGTGAGCCTTGATGTTTGAAGTGCAATGACAAGAGATGGATCATTCATGACTGAAGGTTTCCCTAATAAGTCTGTCTCGTAGCTCTCGACCTGCTGCTGACTGTGATGCAGCTGCGTCATGTGTTGTCTCTTCGATATCCATGTTAATCAGCCTCTGTTTCTACTTCCTCTGCAGGGATCACTATTTTCAAAGCAAAATTATGGAGCACACAGCAGGCTATGACTACTCTGGATACTGTAATAGCAGCATACTGCAAAGAGCCTCCTGACCTGTCAAGGCACCTGACCATCCTTTCAGCATACCAATAGCTTGCACTATCCTAATTCTAGTTTGGGAATGAGCTTTGTTTTAACATCCCTCTTATTCATTGGTGTCTCATGCAGCGGGGTTATGAGCCAGAGTAATACAGGGCAACCCTTGTCATCAAGTAGCCATTCGGGTCCTTGCCCTGGATCCTGAAAGAGAGCGGGGACACTAGACTGCCTCGGGATAAAGGAATTGTGGCAACACTCCCTGCCAACTTGACATTAACATGAAGGAAGCTTTGCCTGTGGTCACACACCAGTTGGACCATTCCGTGATGGTCAATCTCATAGAATAAATTGTGTTCTGTGACTCACCCAGTACAACTCTTCATCGAAATGATCTTCTTGTGCCTCTCTGAGCTGGTGACCGTTACTGAGAGGATGACAGTGAGGGAATTTCTTGAATAGCATTCTGCTGCTGAGGCTCCAGGTAGCTCTACCTCTGGGCCTTCTTGCACTGCTTGAGCATGTGTTCCTTCTGCGGAGATATTTTTAAAAAATCACATTAAGGTTATTGCCTCCATTCTTTCACCCCTTCTTTTGGGGTTTACACACACTGATAGCAAGAAAACATTATACATATGAATTTGCCTTCAATAGCACACATCGGTTTGCTGAGAGCAGACCCACTGCAGCTGCAGGTGCTCCAATTTCACCATCCCCCACATGAGTTGAACTGATGTCCAGGATCTCCATAAGCCTTCTCCTCGTGGGGAGTCCGCTAGTCCTCCGGTTGTAGCCCTTCATGCAGACATTATGGGCAATCTTCTACTGCACAAGGAGGCTACAGTTTCCGTGCTGTGTTACGTCCTCCTACTATTCCTTTTCCATTTATGTTACCTTTAACCTTTTGAAATGGACGCAGAGCAAGCGAATGGCAGAAACCGGATGGAGGAATCAAAATTCCCCCTAATGTTTCACATTACAAGTCAAAATATTGAGAACCAGGAATGGTTAATTTTTTACAAATTATATCAAGTTAAGTTTAATGCATTTCAAATGTTTCCTGATAGACTTTTTGGCATTTCCAATTTCCCACATACAGCGAATTCATGTTACTGTCACTCTCAATTCACTAACTAAAAAGTGAAAACAGTCTGTTGACATGAATTTTATTTTAATATTATTCTCAGAGAAACGTTTACGTGAACTGTTTTGAAATAAAATTCTTGTTAGATAATGTAAAAGGGGACATGACAAAATCTACAATTTCTTTGATTTAACCTGAGTTTAGGTTCAGAGAGGCAGGGAACAGCCTGACAACGTCTGGTCTACTTTCAAAAATGGAAGATAGAGAAAAGAAACAGAGTATCTTTGAAACGGTTGAACTTTAATCTATGCTCATTTTTCAAGGTTAATTTGTACTATATATTGTAAATTCTCCATTGACTGCTCTCATTGTGATTGTTAATGATTATGTTATTCATATAGAGGGAGATCTACACACTTGAGGGAGGAACAGAAGATGATAAAGTCCCAGAAGTGCAGTAACATTTGGTGCACAGAAGTGAGACAAAAAAGCACAGGAATTTACAATAAATTGTGAATTATCAGTGGATGATCGTATAATAAAAAGAATTAGGGCCTTTATCAGAGGACAGAAATTTTAAAAAGGACTATAAATGAAATCTATTATATTAGTTGATGATCTGATTTCAGATGAGTATATAATGAAGCCATTTTAAAACCACATTCCTGTTAAGACCAATATTTTGAAATTGTTTTATAGTAATTTAATCCTTAATGAAATCCATTTCTTTGTCTAGTTCAGGACTTGACAGTGATATATTGTTCTGCGACTCACCAGCAGATCAATTGTCATTCAATAAGAAACAGATGCAGTGTGGTATTGTCTTGCTGTAGTTCTTTCTCTGTTCTATACAATATGTCCATGAGGAATAAAGCCTGACGATGTTTCAGTTTTGAGCATTTTAGT